>NC_056522.1:200009971-200036678 GCF_019175285.1 Sceloporus undulatus | reverse complement strand
ATGCCATACTTCATCCCAGTTACACACACACATATCCTGTCTCCATATGTATCTACAGGCTGAGAATGTAAGAAGAGGGCTACTGTTGTTCTCCTGTAATTGTATGCTTCTGAAAATCCCTCATGTGTCTTAACACAAACAGTCTATGTTTTTCATCTTCTCTGGGAGTTAGTATTTATTTACCACATCCATGCAATCTAAATAGAGTGGCTGGGTCAGCAGCATCTTACTACCTGAGATGTCAGAAGAAAGACATGAAACCCCCATAATGTCACAGAGATGGATAATACCACTGAAGCAAAACAGAGGGGATTTAGGAATTTAAGACTATTTCTGATCTAACTAAACCAGGTGAAATTGACAGAAAGATAATCTGGGTAAATGAGCTCAGCTGATATAGTTAGCTAACTAGGTGATAGGGCAACCTGAAGCTGGGAAAGGGGAATTATAACAAAATGTTCTCAGTAGCACCTTTCATACTAGAGCTTGTGTCTCACACTGCTTTACCTACAACACCCATGACAAATGGGGAGTTTTCCCAGCCTTTGTTGACTGCTAGGGTTTTTGGAAGGCTTGCTGAAAGAAGAAGACCCATAAGCTTTCCACTCCCTGCCAGGCTCCAAATGGCACAATACATTCAAGTGTATTCACCCACCAGCATTTTTTCATACCTTCTCCCTTCATCCCTGGCTTTTTGGTGCATCAGTAGGTATACAAGTGGAACACATAGACATACCCCATGATGAGCCAGTGAGTTTTGGTGCCAGCTGGGAATGTGTGGGGATGAGAGCCCATGCTTTGAAACCATCTCACAGACAGATTTAAAAAAAAAATCATGTGCCCCATGTCTCAGGCATCATTCACTCTGTCACCTCATCTGGAGACTTAAGGAAACATAGCAGTTCCCTAAGATTTCAGCTGGTGACCTGGCAATCCATATCGCAAATGAGAAAATGTTACCATTTGTCATTGTGAGTCTCCTAGTATACACACTATACCAAGGCCTATTTTAACCACAATAATATCATGGGCCCTTGATATCCACTGGGGCATAGTTTTAGGATCTCTGATGGATATCACATTCCATGGGTGCTCAAGTCCCATTATATACAGTGGCATAGTAAAATGGTGTCCCTCATAAAAAATGCCAAAATCAAGGTTTACTTTTTAGAATTTGTTGTTGTTGTTGTTAAATATATTCAAACTGTAGATGGTTGAATCCATGGACTGAGAATCTGTGGATATGGAGAGAAACTGTACACCATCTTGCTTTGAATATTTTAAGCATGATAATTTTTCCTCCTTTGAGAAAGCAGTACTTTGCATAAACTGTGATTTCGTCCCTCACCTTTTATAGATCCAAATCAGACCGATGAACCAGACAATGGTCCATTATAGAAGATGCTTTGTCTGTAACCAAAGCTTATACATTGTAATATGTTGGCTATTGTTTATTGCAGTTTCTCCCAAGCATTTAAGGGATTTTTTCCCCTCTACTGGATTATTGTTTGGAGGCACAATTCACCACCTTGATTCCCTATGCTGGGAGAAAGGCGGGATAAAATAAAATAAAATAAAATAATTGTACACTAAAACATATTACATTTTAAAAGGAGGGGAATTTTAAATGCATATATTGGTGCAATAATAATAATAATAATAATACTTTGTCCTTCAAAGTATATGACAACTCAATTAATAAATTCCAGGTAATCACCCAGACCTATGCCCAGTTGGCTATGGATGAGACTGGACTCTCTAGGCAAAGGTGCTGGTTTTCCTTGGACTTCCTCACATTTGTCAACTGCAATATGGGTAACGTTAAGGATTCCTTGCATATCCTTACCATATTTTCTTGAACAATGACACTAATGACTAGCTCTAGCTGTGAGACTGGGCTTCTAAATCTGAAAATACAGGATGCACTTAACATGGCTTATACTTTAAAGGTATGGTTACTACCATGATTATGTGTATACTGGCAGGCTGTATAGGGGAAATGATAAAATCACATTCAAAATATATGTTTTGCTTGCATCATAGCATATTGTTTGAAGTATCTATATATAAAGAGATCACACCCAATGATATATGTTCCCCAACTGTATAGTATTAACCTGTTATTTTAACTCTTTTCTATTGAACCTACAGACAGTTTTTATAAGACAGGTGTGTGTACATAAAGGCATTAATTATATCGTAAATTAAGGCAACTTGCTATACTATATGTATATAAATATTTTGTAGAGGATTTTGGGTTTATGCATACACTATACAGCAATTTAGATGCTTAAATATTATTTTTGCCTGATAGTTTTGAGATTCCTCCCACCCACCGACCCACCCTCTTTGCTCTTGTTATACTTTTAAAAGATTTAACCCTTTCCTGCTTTGTCAACTAGTGACACCTTTCAAGTTTCTTAGGATTTATATTTGCAAATAAGCACTAGGGCTTTTTTTGTACTCTCAGTTATAAAAATAAAGAAATTATTATCTGCTGTATGAAGAATATGACTCCTCCTCCACCACCACCACCTCCTCCTTTCCTTTTGGCATTTTATATTCAGTCTGCGGTACTGAAATTTCAAAGTCATTTTCTGCTTAGGTTCAAAATTATAGATCATTGTTATAATCCAGCAGAAAAGAAATATAACTACAAATGGGACATTCATGCTGTCTGTTACCAAATGCTTTCAGCATTCCCTCAATATCTCTTTAGTTCCAAGGCTAACAAAGGAAGTTCTTGCAATGTTCTGTCTTCTGCATAGCAAGGCCTTCTGGATCAGTATGACAGACTTTAAAAAACCTGAGAAAACTACTGACCCTATAATTGCTTGTGTAACACATTATGAGCATCTGAAGTGGGTTGATATCAGATCATTGTGCTCACTAATCTCACTCTGATGGCCAAAGTGGACCTGAAATCCAGATGGATCTCAAACATCCAAATGGATCTCTCCATAGGCTATACTGGCTGGGGCTGAGAGGATGCCAGAAAGATGCATTTACGTCAACACTCCAAGGATAAGTGAGTCCTGGGTAGCAAATGAGGATAATAAATTGGTGTCTCCTCCCTGTGAGCACACGGACCATTCCAAATTACTCAAAAAATTGACCCATATATGCACACTATTCATTTGACAGCTAGATCATTCAGCAGTGGATGAACCATCCTATCTCAAATCCCAAAGATCAAACTGAGCTGTTCTGCCACCAGAAACCAATGGAACAATTTTTAAGGGTACCAGTCCACATTTCCAACAAATACACAACTAGTTATGTTATTGTATGCCTGAAATAAACAAATGATCAACAGACTGCCTAAACCAAGCCAAACATATGATCAGCAGTAATTTCTATGGCTGAGGTAGCTGAGTGAAATGCCACAGCAATTATGGGAAAATCTGCCAGTTACACTTTTAGCCATTCCCTGGGTTCCATCTGAATTTCAGCTTCTAGTTTATAGGATTTTAGCACAAAGTAACATAGCAGGACCCTGAACTCACTAAACTGCATAGGAGTTTCACTGGTATTTTTTTAAATATTTTTTTCATTTTTCTTTATCACATTTCCCCATCACTAAGGATGTTTTCTCATAACATGTCTTCCAATCAATTCCTGTCAAAAAAAGCCCAAAACATCAGGATAATGACAGGCAAACTGTACTTTGCTTTCACAAGACAAAAATTGTTTTCCCCTCCCTCTTAAAAGGAATGACGGAAGAGAACTATATTCTTGTGTACAGAAAATGGCTCTCAGCCATTGCATGAAACTAGACCATAATATCTTATTTTGTGCAAATTGTTTTTCCTTACTCCCAGTTTAAAAATGGGGGAGTGGGGTGGGAGAGAAGAAGTCTTTTAATTTAACAGCACAACTTTCTATTGCCTGTAGGGCATGTTGCAAAGGTTTCACTTTGAAAATTAGATCTAAGTGCCATCCCAGTTTCCCAATGCCTATTTATAAACACTGCAGCCATTTTGAAGGCAGTGTGAGATAATAAAATGTAATGACTTCAGCAGGCTGAGATCAACTGGCAAATTTCAATGACAGTTTCAACACATCCGAACTTTCACCCTCCTTGAGATGTCAGCCTAGGTGTAATGTGCAGCTAGGAATGTCCTCCAGCTTACTCCGTGATGTAGGAGGAGCAGGAACCGCTTCATTTTGTCAGCTTACATAGCTTTTTTTAAAAAAGCAACTGTTGATTGCCATGACACGAATATTTAAATATTTTACTCAGTTTTCTCTCTACATTGATATAGACTTCAATGGTCACAACAAATCTCAGTCTGCACTGCACATTCAGGTTGCCAGACGATTATTTGAGTGAAACAACAGTAAAAAAAAAAAAGGTATTTCATTCACTTGCTTGCCTGCTACTATTCTCCACCAAGGAAAAGGGAAGGGTAAACAAGTATCGACACTATAGAAATAATGCAGTTTGCCACCACTTTAACTTTCCTGGCTCCACCCAACAGAATCCTGGGATTTGTAGTTTTGTGAGACACCAGCACTCTTTGGAAGTGAAGGCTAAATACTTTCTTATTGTGTGCTTTCAAGTGATTTTCAACTTATGGTGACCCCAAGGCCAACCTATCATAGGGTTTTCTTGGCAGGTTTCTTCAGAGATTCTTCTACAAATCCTAGGATTCCATAGGATGGAGCTACAGCATTTAAAGTCATGTCAAACAGCATTATTTCTACAGTGCAGATGCACTGAGTCTCACCTAATTTTTCTTGGGAGGGAGTAGAGTAGGGTAAATTAAACTGAACACAAGTATGGCCCAGGACAGACCTCCGAGAAATGGTGGCCTAGTTTCCTCTGCAGTGACGGCGCATCCCCCAAATGGTGTACCATCACCGCAGAGGAAAACAAACCCAGAAAAAATGGGTTCTTTTTCTGGAGCTGCAATGACGTCGCGAGTGCTCCAATGTACACAGGGTGTACCATTGTTACATCGCCGCACCATGCTAGGGTTAGGGACTGTGTAGTTGCCGTGTGGTCTCTAACCTTAGAATCAGTGCCAGTGTGGTGCAAAAGGCCAGTGTGTACTGCACCTATGTCATACTCCTCCAACTGTCTTTTTCCTCCTTCTCCTCCTTTCCTGTTGACATATAAACAATGCTTACTAAAACATAAATTTTAAGTCCAGGGCTTGGGAAGTTACTTTTAAAAAACATTCACCGTTCCATGGCCCAAAGTTATCATTAAAAATGAATTTTAAAAAGTAAGTCTTGCCTTCCCATTTCTCAAAATGTAACTAAAATGGTTATAGCAACACCACCTTAATACTATAAAGATGGCCTATACTACCAAACACACTCTTCTCTCACACACATTTCCTTGTTGCCTCAATATATAGAGGGGGCACACTAAAAAACAACTTAGGCTGCATCTACTGTACAGAACTAATATGGACTGACACTGCTTCAACTGCTAGTGACTCAATGCTATGGAATTATGGGATTTAGTTTTTGAGATATTTAGCTTTCTCTGTCAGAGAACTCTGGTGCCCCAACAAACTACAAATCCCAGGATTCTACAGTGATAGTTATATCACTGTCAAACTTCATTAATTCTGCAGTCTCGCAACAGCTTAGAAGTTGTTATTATTTATTTTACTATGTATTCATGTGATGTATATCCTGCTTTTTTCCTGGATGGGGCTCGAAGCTTATTACAAGATAAACTGAAACAGAACATCTAAAAAAGTCTATGGAGTGCAAAAGTTTAAAAAGCATTAAGCCATACGTTCAGTTAAAAGACTGCTTTTAAAATGTTACAAATGATAACAGTTTAAATATGTATGACAAACTAAGAACATCACACCCAACTGCACATCACTCTGGCTGAAGGTCTCTTTATACAAGAAGGTTTTTGCTTGCTGGTGCAAGGACAGCACAGACAGAGCAAACTGATTCTTTCTCCAGATGGAATACTGCAGCCTAAGAGGAGCCACTGAGAAGAATCTCTCCTGTGTCCTCAGCAGCTGAGCCTGGGAGAGTGGTGTGATGAAGAAAAAGCCCTCCTCCAAAGATCATTAGACTCAGGCAGGCTCAGATGGTGGGGACATGGACTTTTAGATGTATGTGTGTTGTGTGCCTTCAAGTCGTTCCTGACTTATGGCAACCCTAAGGGGTATCATGGGGGATTCTTGACATGATTTCTTCAGAGGAGGTTTGCCATTCCCTTCTCCTGAGACTGAGAACATATGATTTGCCTAAGATCACCCAATGGGCTTCATGGCCAAATTGGAAATTGAATCCTGGTGTCCAGAGTCATTGTCCAACACCCAAACCACTACATCATGCTGGTTCTAGTCTGGACATATGTGGTATAGATATTTATAAGTCAAAATCCGCACATTGGTTTGTGCCTGGAAACGGCCCAGCAGCCAGTGAAGCTGTTTCAACAAAGACTCATATGTTTCCTGTAACCAGCCCCAGTCAGCATTCTAGCCAAAGCATTTTGAACCTGCTGGAGTTTCCAAAGGCATCATCACACAGAGTGCATTAGAGTAATCCAACTAGGATATAATCAAGGCTTGTGATACCATAGCCAGATCTGGCTTCTCAAAAAATGGGTGCATTGGTACAGTAGCTATAACTGTGTGAATGGAGTCCTGGGCACCACCAGAACCTGGGGATCTTGGTTCAGAGATGAGGAGTTTTAGTATATTATCATTTTTTTTTTTTTTTAGTGTTTTAACATTTTATAGTCTTCTGTTTTATCATCTGTTTTTTGACTATATATGTTTGATGGTCTGCCCTTTGGTGGAAAGGGCATTATAAATAAATGTTGTTGTTGTTACATACATTGTGTACAGAGTACAAGATCATATGTGCTTATGAATCTGCAGAAAAAAGATTGCCAGCTGCACCCCATCCAGGCTGCATGGATACAGTTTCTATGTAAGGAGGGACTGAAGAGGTAGTTCTATGAAAGTGCAAGGGTAATAATAATAATAATCTATTTCTTACTTGCCTTTCCCAAATGCTCAAGGTAGGGTACAACATAGATTAAAATACAATACATAACTAACTATTAAGCACGTAAATCAAAACACATCAACATAAGATTAAAATGACCATTACCCATTAAAATCATCCAGATTAAAATATACTACATAATTTAAAATTCATAGTATAAAATGAAGAGTTTAAGATCAACTGGGTAGAGAGGTAGGAGAGAGAAATACTTAACACCTTTCTTACATTCCAGTCATCCTGCTATCGTCTGGAATGTAGAGAGTGAACCAAGCCACCCACAAAATCTCACTTCGTTCTTGTATAATGCCATGTCAATTAAAAATAAGTCACATTTAACCATGATCTCCTTACTGATGAGGAGGCTGACCTGGCATGCTTTACAAAAACTTGACTGGAGAATGATAGTAGCCAGATATGAGTTCAGTCTTCCCAGCTGAGTATTGTGTTAGTGAGCAGGTGAGGAAAAGTGAGCAAGGGGGCAGAGTACCTGTGATATAGAAAGACCATCTTAACCTGACCAAAGTACCTGTTAGGATGCTGAACCACACAGAGTATGTATACCTAAACCTGAAGACCAGGGATAGACTGAGGATTCTCTTAGTGTACCTTCCACTTTGCACCAAACAGACTGCATGACCAAGCTCATGGAACTGGTCTTAGAACTGGTACTGGAGTTGTCCTCACTTTTGATCTTGGGCAATTTCAATATCCTGTTTGAGACCAGTCTATCAGATGCAGCTCAATAATTCATAGCATCCATAACAAATATGGGCCTATGGTTTGCCATGGTTTCAGGGCCTGCACAGGTGCTATTTTCAGCTTGGAGCATACAAACCAATGGCTGAGGTGATTAATATCTCCAAGTTGTCATGAACAGATCATTTGTTCATCCAACTTAGTATCACAGCTACTATCCATCCCTGCATTTGTAGTGGACCTATGAAGATGGACCCTTGAAGGGAAATGGAGCCTTTTGGATTCCAAAATTCCTTAGAGAGTTGTATGGCTGGTACCACCAATGATCCTGTCAACAGATGGAATCAAGACCTGACTTGACACATTTGGTCCCAAATGTCCTCTCTGACCCATTACTATTTGGGCCCCTTGGTATACAGGGGATCTTAGAGAGGTGAAATGGGACGAACAACAACTGGAGCACAGATAGCAGAAAACTTGAGCTATATCCAACATGATACACAATAGTGAACATCTTGATTGCTATAAGGCGGCAATACTTGCAGTGAATAAAGTTTTCTACTCTGCATGTATTGTGTCTGCTAATTTGTGTCCAGTCAAACCGTTCAGAGTGGTGAGAAGTTTAACTCAGGCACACATGGGGAGAGTAGACCTGCCACAAGAGATAAGTCTTTAATGCTGTATTAAATTCAGACAGCTTGTTTAGCTGTTCAATACCTCCTGGTAGGTCTTTCCACAGTCTAATGGTGCCCATGAAAATGTTCTTTGAGTGACAATTAGAAGTCTACTTCTGGCTGGTTGAAGTAAATTTGCTGCAAAGGACCTGAGTCTATGGGGCAGATTATATGGGAGAAGGTGATCATGTAGGTAACCTGGAACCAAATCAAGTAAGGTAAGGAGTAGAGGTTGTACATATGTACACAAGTAGACAGTCAAACAGCTCTGGAGAATTCAGAGTAATTGGCAATAGTGAAAAAGATTTTTTAATAAATAAATAAAGTCATAAAAACAGGTTGCTTACTGGAAAGGAAACACTGACTGTGATCCTGTATCACAAACAGTAATGCATACATTTATGATAAGGGAGCTACATCACTGACATGATACACAACCATGTTAGAGAGATGAGGATGCAAATCTTGAAACAACACAGCCTGTCCTTTTGTGCAGTGGGAGCTGTCACTGCATAATGGGGCACAGACAGGCAATAATGTGGGTTCCCGTCACACAATGGGACACCACATGAAGGTGGAAAACTGCATGATGAGAATGAAAGTGTAAATGTACGATGGAGGAGGACCCCTCAGTCATTATGTCTACATTGTAACAGAATCTGTGGGAAAGGATGGTAACAACTCGGGGGTGATCTTTTCCTTCCTTCATCCATTTCTCATTTTGCAACCTCTCCCCTTTAAAATCTGTATTTACTGCGATGACACGATTTCCTGACAAAATGCAGTGTGACATTCACACTAATAACAACAGCTCTTGTAAACCTGAGGCAGAAAAAAGATTAATTACCCACAAAGATCAGAAGCAAACACAGAAATATTTTCTGTTTCACAGCATTAAGAACTACCTTGGATAGGGCCTTTCTGTCCTTGCTTCATTTGAAGGCTTGAGAAAATTGTACTTAGGCTGTAAATGGCTTCAAATGCTCCTGCTGCCATGTCACCTTCTGATGTATCCGATCAACATGAACTTTCCCCGTCATTTTTCATGATCATGGAGAGTTACGAAGCTTAAGAAGGATGATGGATTTGATCTGACATACGATAAGCAGACAACAACCTGAAAACAGCTTTCTCAAGAGCTAAAATTTTGATTGATACCCTTAAAAAAATAAGAATAAATATGATTTAACTTATTTTAAAAAGAGGTCTTTAAAAAGAACTTTTTATCAGCCATTTTGAATGCTGGTGTTAACCTGAAAGTTTAATATACCTAAAGCTCACCAGGATAGCGTCCATCTTACAAATTGTTTTGCAATCCAAATATACAATATTTGGTGTGGTGTTGTTGTTTTTTTAATGTCAGGATTCCAGAACTTGTTTTTCAGCATCAAGATTCATCCCCAAAACATTTCTAGTAATACTGGACAGTCTTGAATGGATAGAGATTTTGCATCCATATGGCCTAATTGCAAGAAATTGTACAGTGTTGGTGGGAGGGGATGAAAGCAGTACTGTTGTTGTTGTGTGCCTTCAAGTCATTTCTGATATATGGTGACCCTATGGCAAACCTATCACAGGGTTTTCTGGGGCTGAAAGTTTATGACTCCCCAAGGCCACCCAGTAGGTTTCCATGGTCAAGCAGGGAACTGAACCCTGATCACCAGAGTTCTAGTCCAACATTAATTGCTCCAATGTCTTACAAAATTGTATATTTGCAAATGTTTTCATAAATGTGATGGAAAGGACTGTGTGTGTGTACAATATAAACAAACAGGGCCGGGTGGAAAGATCCTGAGAGTTTTTGGTTTATTTTTTAAAGACGAAGTGGGAGGAGGAAATGGAGAAGATAGATGGAAGAAAGTGAAGCTGATTGAGTTTTCCACACATGACAAGTTCACTTCACTGTTTATTGCTTTCTCAAGGATCAACTGTTGGAGATAGGGCATAGGGTAGAGGTATCCTTGGTGGTACTCAACAACAAATCCTAAGGAAAATAGGGTAGAGATTTTCTGTTTGTGAGCTGAAGTAGGTTTGAATCCACTTTACCAAATGCTAGTTTGTAGAACAGGGATGCCATTTTTTAAAAAAGAAAAAGAATGGAAAGCTGGTCCCTGGAAAGATAAAGATAGATACCTTCGTGAATGATGGCTTCTTGTTGCTTATAAATAGAGTTTTACGAAACTGGAAAATACAATTTTCATATGAAAATTGCCAAGAAACAATGCTGAGCATGCATTCATTTCTACTATACATTACTTTTCACCACACTACATGGCAATGCTGCTAGACAGAAAATTATACAGAAAATTAATGTCACACATGAAATAATCCAATATGGAACTATTTCTATGAGAACTTTTTACTTCATCTTTTGGCTAAATACCCTTTGGCCTCATACTAAAGAGCACTTGCTACAGTATATCAAAATCCAGCACTCTGGAAAAGAACTAACTGGGATTTTATGGTAAAGAAAGGAGACAGTGAGCTGAATTGAGTGCTTCTCTTTCATTCCTATTCCTTTTTCATTATTATTTAATTTTTTTAAATTTTTATGCAAAAGATCAATTATCTGAGACAACTTTCTTACAGCTGGATATGTAAGCTTCTAAAAAGAGACTACAAGGAGCCTTTTTAAATACCATTTTTGCTCTATGATTAACAATTGTTCTTACAACCTTGCTTGCTGCTCTTGAGGCTTCCTAGAGTGATTGAAGTACCAGATGTTGTAACTTTTAAATCCAATATGGTCATAAACTTTGTTGCTGTTATTTTTTGTTGTTATGTACCATCAAGTTGCTTCAGGTTTATGGAGATCCTAAGATTGAACCTATCCTTTGTTGGTGCTCTTGGACATCTCAGCGGCTTTCGATACCATAGACCATGGTATCCTTCTGGGGCGCCTGGCAGAGGTGGGAATCGGGGGCACTGCGCTCCAGTGGTTCCGGTCCTACCTCTCTGGGAGGTCCCAGATGGTGCAGCTGGGAGACGTGTGCTCCGACGAGCGGGCCCTTAAAACTGGGGTCCCTCAAGGAGCCATTCTGTCTCCCATGCTATTTAACATTTACATGAAACCGCTGGGAGAGATCATCCGGAGACATGGGGCGCGGGGTTATCAGTACGCTGATGACACCCAGATTATTTTCTCTATGTCTCCGACTGATGCAGTGACTGAGGATGGCTTCTCTCCTCTCGTGACCTGTCTGGAGTCAGTAATGGGCTGGATGAGGGAGAACCGACTCAAGTTGAATCCAGAGAAAACGGAAGTACTCGTGATAGGTTCCCCTGGTCCAGGAATGGCGGTGGTTCCACCTGTCCTGAACGGGGTCACGCTCCCTGTGAAGGACTCCGTGCGCAGTCTGGGGGTGCTTCTTGACTCGTCGCTTCACCTGACTGCTCAGGTGAACGCGACGGTCAAGAGCACCTGCCATCAGCTTCGGCTTATTCGCCAGCTGCGCCCATACTTGGCCCAGAGGGACCTTGAAACTGTTGTACATGCTCTGGTAACCTCGAGATTGGATTTCTGCAATGTACTCTACATGGGGCAACCCTTATACCAAACCCGGAAGCTACAGATGGTGCAAAATATGGCAGCCAGGCTGGACACTGGAGTTTCTAGGGCCAGCCATATAACACCAGTACTGAAAGATCTTCACTGGCTGCCTATCCGCTTCCGGGCCCAATATAAGGTGTTGGTGATCACCTATAAAGCCCTAAATGGCTTGGGCCCAGGATACCTGAAGGACCGCCTCTCCCCACATATTCCGTCCCGCACCCTCAGAACATCCGGGCAGCAACTACTAAAGGTGCCGGGGGCCAGACTCTCTTCCGTCACTAGGCGGACTTTCTCCATCGCTGCCCCGGCCCTTTGGAACACGCTGCCCGCTGAGCTCCGCTCGACTACCTCCCTGGCCCAATTTAAGAAGGACCTGAAGACTTACTTATTCCAGCAAGCATTTCCCCCCATAAAAATTCCTAAGGGCCTCCCTCCTCCTCCGTGGCCATGAGGATGGGCTAATGGGGTTTTAGCTGTTCTGTTTTTATTGTATAATTGTATGGCGTGATTTTGCTTTTAATCTATTGAATGTATATGTATCATGTATGTAAACCGCCCTGATCTAAGGAAGGCGCGGTATATAAATAAAACTTTTATTTATTTATTTATTATCCTGGGCTTTCCACTGATCTTCAATGATATAGTCCAATGTTCAAACTACTCAGACGGATAAACTTTAATACACACACACACACACACCCCATACATTAGATAAGGTTTATCTTCTTTGAATTACGAAGTAAGAATCTAGTATGCCAATATTTCCTGACAAGCACTAGGATCCATTCTCATTCCTCCTATTTTGCCAAACTGTGTGTCAGCAGAATGCTTATCATAAAATTTCAATCCCTACAGCTTTTCAGTGAAGAACTAGTCCCTTGGAGGAGTATCAGAGCCTTCCCAGCACAGTGCATCTGAAGAAGTAGATATCTATGGCTGCATCTACTGTACCATGGCTCCATGCTATGGAATTTTTAGTTAGTGAGATGTTTATTCTTCTCTGACAGAGAGCTCTGGTGCTACAACAAACCACAAATCCCAGGATGTCATAGAATGGAACCATTGCAGCTAAAGCAGTGCCAAACTGCATTAATACTGCAGTGTAGCAGCAGCCCATGAAAACACATATTAAACTAAACCAGCTAGTTTTTGTCCCATTTCTTCTCCCAGTGTATCCTTGCCCAAGCAGCAAGGCCTATCTGAGCTCAGGTGTCTCTTGCATTTCTCACCTTGCTCCATGATCCCAGTTCCATACTGCCCTGCCTCCTGGTTTGCTCTCTGCTTCTGGTTGCTCATCAGTCCAGATTGCTCATTTCCCAGTCCTTCCTCATATTGCTCTGCTTTGTGCTTTAATTGTTGTCATGAACAGAGAGTAGGGAATCCAGAAACAGAAAGCTCCTTAGCCTCTAGTTGGGGAACCACTTAGTATAACAGTGCAAATGCTATGATCTATGGGCTTCTAAGGGTAGTAACTAGTCATGTGATTTTTGTTCTCTCTCTCTCTGTCTCTTCTCTCCCCCCCCCCTCTCTTTTTTTAAAGGAGATGTCAGTTAGGCCAGTAGTTAGAAGAGAAATGCTGTATGTATTTGCAAGCTCCATTTTTGTTCCCTCAGAATGCTCTTGCATAAAACCACAAGAAAAAAAATATGCTGGATCAGACCAAAGCCTTCTCTCATCTAACATTCTGTTCTCATACTGACTAATGACATGATGCATCTTCAGGAATTCCAGTGAAGGCATTACAGCATCTCACTTGTGTAAACATTGATACATACCAGCCTTTGCGGCCTTTGGTTCCACTTCTGAACTATCCTTAGCATTATTCTTCAACCTAATTCTACTCCTCGTAACATGAGCCCATGTCTGCCCTCTGGCTGTATTTGTTGCTTTCTTCTGAATCTCTTCGAATTTGCCCACATCCCTCTTAAAATACTATATACAGAACTGGGCAGAGTTCTGGGCACTGAACATTAGTCAGCATGCTCTTTCCCCAAGTGATGACAAATGTGTACATTATTGCATATTAAGACCTTTGGCACTTCTAGCTGAGGTAAAGAATAGAATCTAAAAAAACTAGAATGTTCAGTCTCAGCCTAGCTTTTGGGAAACACCCAAATACATTTTGTCATAATCCCTGATCCAAAGGCCCTGGTTAGTGTGCACCTCAACTAATGTGACTTTGCATAAGAGCAGAAACACATATGGGAAGCTCTTTACATCCCCCTCATAGAGTACTTGAGCTCCAAAATCATTTGTCAGTATAGAGTCATGGGCATGTGATATGCGTTGTGAAAACACAACTCTTTCACAATCTATGTTAGCAGGTTATCTAGGGAAAAGATATTATGTAGCAATTTGTCTTTTGGAAGTGAATCCCTCTGAGGTCAAGGCCTTATACAATTAAAAATGTTGTTGTTGTTGTTGTGTGCCTTCAAGACGTTTCTGAGGAGTATATCACACGGAGCTTTTGTGTGGTATTGTGGCTCAGTTCCAGCTCACTTCCGAAGTGATTGCACTTCCAATGATGCAGTTTCATGTCATAAAGGGACTCTTTTATCAGACGTCATTGATTTCTATGGGAGCCCCTTGCGAATTGCTTCAGCAGTGTTTCTGAAGTCACCCCTCATTTTGGTAAAAACGGGGGGAAAGTGACTTCAGAGAATTCACTTCCAGGCTGCCTTCGATTGCACTGCAAATTGGTCTGGTGTGGAAAAGCACTCTGATGGCACCCCCCTTGGCACCTGCGTCCTGCTCCATCATTCTCCTCCTCCTCCTCCTTCATGCCATCTCCTCCTCTCTGCCAACCAGCCGATCCCATCATCCCGTGTCCCCTGCGTCCTCCTAGACTTCATCTACTCCACTCCTTCACCCTGACACCTAACCCATCATCCCCTGACTGCTCCTGCATCCCCATCTCGACCCCTCTCCACCTAACCCATCATCCCCTGACTACTCCTGCATCTCCATCTCACCCCTCTCCACCTAATCCATCATCCCTGCTGCTCCTGCATCCTGATCCTGGCCCCAGGGACCCCCAGCAAGCTATCCCATCATCCCCTGGCTGCTCCTGCATCCTGATCCTGGCCCCAGGGACCCCCAGCAACCTATCCCATCATCCCCTGCCTTCTCCTGCATCCCGATCCTGGCCCCAGGGACCCCCAGCAACCTATCCCATCATCCCCTGACTGCTCCTGCATCCCGATCCTGGCCCCAGGGACCCCCAGCGACCTATCCCATCATCCCCTGACTGCTCCTGCATCCTGATCCTGGCCCCAGGGACCCCCATCGACCTATCCATTATCCCCTGACTGCTCCTGCATCCATATCCTGGCCCCATGGACCCCCAGCAACCTATCCCATCATCCTCTGAATGCTCCTGCATCCCGATCCTGGCCCCAGGGACCCCCAGCGAGCTATCCCATCATCCCCTGCCTTCTCCTAGACCCTGATGAAGGATGACAGCTAAGGAGGAGGCAGGGAAGGAGGGCAGTGTCCAGAGCCCTACTGAGCATGCCCAAGGGTGCCGATTCGAATTGTTGAACCCTTAAAGTGTGCTCTGGTGTGGTAATACAATGTGCACTCACTCCCCTTTGCTTGAGTCCGCATCACGTGACTGGCTTGGAATCGAACTGACTTTGCTTGCCCCTCACTTTGGAAGGACAACAGAAAGGCAACCAGGTGTGGAAAAACATCATGTTTTAACCTCAGTGCGCATTGCTCGAGAGGAGTGACTCTGGAACTGGGGTGAAAAAACATCACACTTTGCATTGCTAGAACAGGAGTGACTGCGGATCTGAGCTGCAAACCCCTCCATGTGTGATATGGTCCTGACTTATTGCAACCGTAAGGTGAAAATATGGCTTCTGTTTAAAATGAACTGTTGGTCAGGGTTTAAAAATACAGTTGGCCCTCCACATTTGTGGCTTTGACTTCTGCAGATTTGATTATTTGTGGGTTTGATTAATATGTTCTCTCTAGGAATCTCTAAGTCCTCCAGCACAACTCTGCCAGGAATTGAGTATAGAGTTGTGCTGGAGGACTTAGAAATTGCATTTGTAGGTCTTCTTGCATGGTTCTGTGATCAACATCTGGCAGATGTTCACCATAGAGTTGTACTGGAGGACCTGGAGAGTCCTAGAAAGGTCTCTCAGGTAAATAAGTATGGTGTTTTTTATCTGCACTTTTTCCACATTCCCATTCATGGGGGTCCTTCACCCCTAACTCCACAAATGTGGAGGGACCACTGTAATTGATAGTATGCAAGACAAATAGCTGAGAGAAAATGAGTAATTTTTATATACAGTTTACAAGTGAAGCAAATAGGAATTGCTTTAAACACAAAGCAGAAGAGCTAGGAACAATGACCCCCCCCCCCCAAAAAAAAACTGGGGGCTCTTCAGCATCCCATACCATTTAATTCCAATTAAGAAATGAAGGTTTTTTTCCTCTCAAAAAACCTCAAATAAAATCAATTGAATAATATGATTTTATGGCTGTGCTATGCTATTATTACACCACCAGTATTGTTCCACAAATCATAGTAAAACCCTATTAAAGTTACTGCTTCTCCAAAATTGCTTGAAAAATCAGGAGACCTTAGACAACTATATAGATATACTTGACTATAATTTTCTTTTAAATAGGTACAATCACCACCATTATTAAATAATTATAGACCTTTAGTTAAAACCCTTCAGTCTGAAATTATGAATACAAACTGAAATAAGGGTGAAACATATAGTTTTTGCAGTTATGATATCTTTTCAGTGCTTGTACTATAGAATATCCTTCTGCAGTCTAGGGCAGTGATGGTGAACTTTTAGAGACCAAGTGCACAAACTGAGTGGTGTTACCACACCGGGTGTCACTCCATGCCAGGGGGTGGTACTTCTGCCTTCTGGGAGTGGGACTTCTACCTTCCAGGGGGCAGAACCTCCAGGGGAAAACCCAAAGTACACTCTCAGCCTCAGGTTAGCAGTAGCAAACCCGCCTCTGATGAAACGTGCCATTAAGTTGGAAACAACTTGAAGGCACCACACATACAAGTCACGCTCTCGCAGCCTCAGAGGATGGCAGTGGAAATCCCCCTCTGATGAAGCTTGCCCCATGATAGTTTCACATTAGGGTTGCAAGGAACCAGTCCTTGGAAGGGAGGGAGGTTGCTCTGGGCCCATAAGTTGGAAACCACTTGGAGGCACAGAATCATCATCATCAAGCATAGAAGGCACAGCACAATAACAAGAACAAAGAGAGCCAGTGGTTTCAGAATGTGACTCTGGATACTAGGGCTTGAACCTCAGCTTGGCCATGAAACCCACTGGTAGACCTTGGGCAAGTCACACTCTCTCAGCCTCAGAGGAAGGCAATGGCAAACTTCTAAGAAATCTTGCCAAGAAAACCCCATGATAGATTCACCTTAAGGTTGCCATAAGTTGGAAATAAATTGGAGAAGGCTTCATGGGTGGAGTCTGGAGCCCTGTCAGCAGAGGCAGCGGGACCAGGGCCAGGGCTTGAGTCATGGAGCCTTCATGCCCAGGTCCAACATCTGGAACAGAGCCTCTGGGCTCTGAGACCCAAGTCCCTGCCCTGGCACTGGTGCTGGCACTGGTTCCCTCTGGCCAATGGGACTCTGAAGCCAACCCCCTCCCCAAAGGCAAGTCCTGCTGGCTGGAGGGAGCCAGTGCCAGTGCCAGTGCCAGTGCCAGGGCAGGGACTTGAGTCTCAGAGCCCAGAGGCTCCATTTTGAATCTTGGGTCTGAGGACAGAGGCTCTGAGACTCAAGCGCTGGTCCTGGCTACCTCAGAGGGGGAAGGAGGGAGAGAGAGAGGAAGGAAGGAAGGAAGGAAGGAAGGAAGGAAGGAAGGAAGGAAGGGGAAAGGAAGGTGGACTTCTTCTTCTTCTTATTATTATTATTAACCTTTATTTATGAAGCGCTGTAAATTTACACAGCGCTGTACATACAATCTTTTAGTTAGACAATTCCCTGCCCTCGGGCTTACAATCTAAAAAAAAGAGGGGGGGGGGAAGCCCCATTCTCCCTAATGGTGTTGTGGCAAGCCTGAGGGGGGGGGCAGCAGAGGAGAAGGAGGAAGAAAGAGGAGGAGAAGTTGGGAAGAGGAGGAAGGAGCACGAGGAAGGAAGAGGCAGAAGAACCGAGAAGTAGGAAGATGAAGGAAGCTGTGGGGGTGGGGATAGAGGAGGAAGAGGAATGCTGCATGGCCAGAGAGGGCTGTGCATGCTCCCTGAGGCACACGTATCGTAGGTTCACCACCACTGGTCTTGGGGCCTAGACAATAGGAAGTTATTCAGAAAGGAAGATGGGCATTACTGATGGGGAAATCTGTCCATTTCATGTTCTTTAAAAAAATAAAATAAAACTCATATTATTTCCATCCTTGAATATGAAGATTTTTTTTGGATCCTTTAGAATAAATATCTCACCCCACCAGAAATTCCCTCCTAGGGATCTACAGAAGCACATAGCCTATGAGTCATACAGTACTAGGGAATGTAGCCTAGGAATTGCTTTAATTTGTTTTGACTAGGATGGGACCTGTGTGGTATCTGACCCCATCCCCCATTTGCAACCTCTCATTTATCCCAGTTCACCACTGCATCACTCTTCCAAAATCGCTATCACAGATGGCCATTTTGTTTCCAGCCATTGTTGCTGGTCACCAAATTTCAGTGGCAAATGGTCTAGCCTCTTACCTGCTATAGCCACACTGTCCTGAATCCCATTCTCTTTTGAGCTGGGCAATTTTTAAAATTTCATGCTTGTTTCAAGTGTTCCCTGCAGAAACAAGTTATTTTAAAAAGAGCCAGCTGCCATAATTTATGAACACAGAGGAAGAGGGAAGTCACATCCACGAATCTCCTTCTCTTCTGAGTAGGGAAAGTGAATTTTTGATTTTTTTAAATAAAAGATTCCTAGCCTGCTTCTTGGGGCCATTCCTGTGGCCTGTGCTGGTGATAGACAATTTGCCCAACCATCTTTCCCAAGTGCTTTCCTTCCATGGTTCCTGAAAGCTAACACCACAACCAGAGTTTTTTTTAAAAAAGTTGTAAGTTGTGCATTCTACCTCCCCCTCATTATTGATGGTGACATTATTCCCCAGAGATAGTGGACTATTGAGGGCCAGATGGTAGCGGAACTAAGCCTCCAGCTCCATCACTCTGCCAAACCCTGGTGTTAACTAGGGGTGCATCTACACTGTAGAAATAATGCACTGTGACACCACTTTAAGTGTTATAGCTCCTGTGGAATCCTGGGATTTGTAATTTTACGAAGTATTTAGCCTTCTGTGCTCAAGCATGGCGGTGCCTCACTAAACTACAGATAACATGATTCTGAAGGATGGGGCCATGACAGTTAAAGTGGTGTCAAACTTTATTGTTTTTACAGTATAGATGCACCCTATGAATCAGTTACACACACACACACACACACACACACACACACAATGAGAGAGAGAGTCTTCAGGTTGTCCATTTTTGTTTGACTCCCTTTTTCACAAGAGAGAATATTTAGTCAAATCAGTCACCATGTTCTACAAAAACGCAAACACCACACTCAATTTTTATTCCTTCCAAGAATGAGCATGAGGCACATAATCCTTGAGCTATCCCCAAAGGCTCATATTCAGACAAGCCTCCAGGAGGAGAAGGTGTGAAAGGATATGTAGCAAGCAAAACAAACATAAAAAAAAAGCTTGCATCCTTTATGCTTGTCACTTTTGTGATATAATGCTTCAAGAGCATTATTGCTGTGGTGCCAACAATTCACTGAAGAAATACGAACATTAAAATGAAATGAAACAGTTGCACATTAGGGCTTTGCAACTGACTCAGCTGAAACCAGAATCAAATCAGGCTGATTTAGATCAATTATTTTATCAGGTCTAGTTCACACCAAAGTAAAACAGTACAGTCTGAAGTGCTCGACAACAAGCTGAAAACACAGACAATGAAAGTAAGTGAGAAGAGGGCCAGCACGGTGGAAAGACCTGAGTGTTCAACTAGGGCTCCTGGAGGCCACAAATATATTTGGTCAGTCCTGGAAACCGTCTGCGTGACCTTGCAGAAGTCACATTCTCTCACCTTGAAAGGAAGCAATGGAAGCCTCCTCTGAATAAATGTTGCCAGGGAAAGCCCAGGATCACGCTGAAGGCCCAGAAGAGGAGCAGGCGGAGGAGCAGGAAGAGGAGGAACAGCTGCTGAAGAAGAATCAGAAGTCAAACAAGGAGGAGGAAGAGGAGGAGAAGGCACAGAGGTGGAGGCAAAGGCAAAAGAAGGAGAAGCAGGAAGAGGAGGAGGAAGGGAAGCTGATGATGAAGAAGAAGTCTAACAAGAAGGAGGAGTAATAGCAGGGGTGGAGGTGGAGGAAGGAGAAGCAGAAGGAGAAAGCCAGACAGTGGTTGAAATTTTGTCAGTTACATATGCTCATGTAACCTGGGTTAATGTAAATGCATGCATGTGTAAATACATTTGCACAAGGAATTTTCCAGTACTTCCTTATACATCCACACTGACAATGCATAAGACTGCTTCACAGCAACTGTTAGAGCCCCCGTGGCCATTTAGTAGCTGGCGGGGAGTGGAAGTGGTCAGTTAGTAGCTAGAAAGGGCAGGAAGCTCCTGGGCAACACACGACTGCAGTTCTGAGATCCACAGAGATCCAGTAGAGCTCTCTTCACTCAGCTGCAGAACAACAGTTCAGTGTTGCCTGGTACCCTGCCATCTCCTGGCCAATACTTGGCTGAGGGGACACCCATAGGTTCTGAGCAGCTACCTTGCTAAGCTGCAGAAGGAACATAAGTCCTCATGTTGGATTACAGCCTAAGCCTCCTATATCACTGTATACCAAAAATGTCAAAGTGGTATGATGTGGAGGGGGAGGTGGGAAGTGTTCACTGACAACTCACATAGAGATATTAGTTCATACTGATTTTTTTTTCATATACAAGATATCATTAACCAGGGCAAAAATTTCATCAGCACTCTCTAATCAAACTGCTTATGAGAGGGATTGTCTGAGGTTATTAAATCTATATAAGTCAATTATCTCCTGCATGTCTTCTTTCATGTCTAGAAAATGCAGGGCTAGCCACATTGACCATAAAACAAAATAAGAAGCACACATTGGTGATATTTTTATTTTTGAACAGTCATCACACTCACTTTTGAAGTTACTGCCTTCTTCATCAGGCAAAGACGGCTGGGTGGGGGGGCGGAAATCAAATGGGGAAGAAAAATGTCATTGCTGGAGTCACAGATCGAGAGCCTGCAAATTGTATTGCCATCTTTTACTGTTTTTGTTCTCAATTACTTTGCTGTTGATGATGTTGTTGTTGTTTTGGTGCATGTGTGTGGGGGGAGGGGGGAGAAAGAGCCTAGACTTTGTCTATGCTTAGACTTGCTGTATGACATAGGGTGTGTCCAGATTATATAATTATAGCACTTTGATACCACTTTAATTGCCATAGCTCCATTCTACAAACTCCTGGCATCTATAGTTTGGTGAGGTAGTTAAGATTTATTTCCAGACAGGCACTACAGCTCTCCAGTATATCTCAACAAACTTCAAATCCCATGATTCTATAAGATGGAGTTATGTCCATCACAGCAGTCACAGTGATCTTAAGCTGCTATCATTGGGCAGTGTGAATATACCCTCAGACAAACATGATGCAGAGTTGTCAATGTTTTGTAACACAAATTGTGTCCAGCCTGTGGAAGAGCAGATTGAGACAAATCCATCAAACCTCAAACTGAAATTGGATTCCTCATGTATCCAAGCTGGATTGACTCACTCTTTTAATACTGATTGCCAGAAGCTTCCTCTGTAGGTATTTTTCTGGATTTATGGCAGTAGATCTCTTCCAATTAAATGATAACTCAAACTGCAGTATAGCACTTTAAAAAAAACTACAGAGAAAGTAGAAAGCTACTTTCTTTTTCTTATAGAGAAAGATGGAGAGATGGTGAGGTGAAAAGATCATAAAACAAAAGGAAAGAGGTTCAGAATCTGTAAGTAACTAAGTAAGGAGGAGAGTATATCACAGGAAAACAACTAGTAGTACAGTTGTCCCTTCATAGCCACAGTTTTTTCTATCCGTGGATGCAAACATCCATGGCTTGAATATGTTTAAAAAATATATGAATTCCAAAAAGCAAACATCATTTCACTCTGCCATGTAAGGGACATTATTTCACTATGCCATTGTAATCAATGGGACTTGAGCATTCATTGATTTTGGTATCCACGGGGGTGGATATCAAACCCCAGAAGATAACAAGGGTCTACTGTATTTGGAGGTGAAGCATGTAAGAGAAAGAAACTAAAAGTATTTCCCCCTTTTTTCATCCAATAAATGAGAATGTAAAGTGTTAAGTTTTAAAACTGAAACTATAGAGTCAAGTAAAATTTGAGATGAGGATGCTTGTTTTTCAAGTCTTTCCCTGTTATCCCACCTTCTAATTGTAGATTTAACTAATGAGAAAGAATCCATGTGAGAAGGTCACAGCACTTCCTAAGCCATGCCAGGTTCACAGGGGCCAGAGAAGAAAGTAAGCTCCCCATGTTCCCCTTCTGTTTCACCCCCTGTCTTTTTATTGGTACAATGTGTTTCTTTTTCTACTTCTGTTTGGTTTTAGTGGGAGGGAAGGAAGGAACAAAGTCAGTCTAGGGCTGGAGTAAAATGCCACCAACATACTGGGGCATGTCCAGGAAAGGAAGGCTTTTGAATACATCATCCTTGCAAAATGCCCCTCTTTTCTGCAGACACAGCACTGGAAACAGGCAACCGAGCTGCACCATCATCCAGGTATGATCTCTATGTGTGGCTCTTCACCTCCAGAAAATGAAGGCCACAGTATCTTGTGAACCTCCCAGGGGCTACCGAATGGCACCCTTGAATTATTGTAAATATCAGGCCTTTCGAGTGTTGAAAATAGACATGTATATTTGATGTTCAAGTTTATTTAAAATGTAATGCGTCATTGGTTTAAAAGGCAGGCAATTTGTAGCACCCCCCCCCCTTTTGTTGTTGGTTTTATTAAAGTGTTAGCCATCCTACTTCTACCACATTCTGCTAGTTTGAACCAAATCTGCTTTTATGCCCACGCCTACTTGAATTGTTTCCCTCAATGATTGATAATAAGCTGCATCTTATTTAAATTGCTTCATATATTTATTTTCAGATAGACTCACTTTTTCACATCTTTCCTCTTTGATAACATTCCCTACAGATGGCATTTCTAAACTTCTGCAGATTTCTTCTACTGTTTTCATTGAACAAGAAATAATAATTATACTATAAACATCTACTCTGCTATGTATGTATGCTGCATTCACATGTAGCTGTTAAGGGAATTACTATTGTTATTGACTATTTTACAGTTGGCTTCAACTTGCAGTTGACTTGTGCTATCAGAAAGAATGGGGTCATAGAATTTCAAAAGTCTTTTGTTCCTCCAAATAATTTACGATACAGCTCAGTAATGGTGGCACATCCATTCAAGATCTGAGTTCAACATCTAGAATTTCAACTCATGTTCTTGTGGTCCCAATAGATTACCTTATTGATTGGCCTACCATTGATTTAAGGCTGCTCTGCCTGGAGCTATGATAACACAGCATTCATCTTTCAACTGTGCATTTATTTCAGTGTACTCTATTGCAGGCTAGGGAACCTTTTCTAACCCTATGGTTGTAGACAATACTGGCTTAGGGGTCAGAACTCACATGTGTGTGTACACCCAAACACACACACACACACACACACTTCGCAGAATCCTGGTTCAGGCTGCTGTTTCCTTATGGCCAACAGCAGTGGCGAAAGAATGATCTGTATAAAGATCACTAGGAAATACAATAGAAATTCCTGCTGCCACACCTCCCATAGTGACAGACTTTTGATGTGCTGCTTTTAGTTGTTCCTTATCTCTCAGATGAAAGCTGATTGGTTGGATAGAGGAGGAAATTAGGCAGGACTACATGAATTGGACAAAAGTCTCATATTGCTTACATGTATGTGTAATTCGTGCACAGCATTCTATCCTGAACCATTTCCTTTAGAGGCACAGATGTTGAACTGAGAATAAAACATGAGACACATGATGAAACATATGGGTTCCTCAGCCCATGGGTGGTCTTCATGTAGTCTACTAGCTTTAGTTTGGGCAGGAATTGCACTGGATCTCTATGATGTAACAGAAAGAACCTGATTTCAATACCTAGAACGGTGTGTTGCTAGTGAACTTCCTACAGACCATTGTGGGAAACAGGATGCTAAAGGTGCTGGACCAGAGTCACCCAGTGTGTTGCATGGCTGAATGGGAATCTGAACAAGTTACTTCTTGGTCCTAGAAGAACAATACAGCCACAACACCACACTAGCCTCAAATACATTATGCACAATTTCTGAGAACATAACAAATCAGCTGATTGACTACAAAGCTTAGCATCATGCCTTCACCTATCAAGAGAAATTACACTTTGTTTCCTGGGATAGTTTTTTTAATCTTTCTTTGTCTAAGCTGGTGTTTTTTCTAGGTGCTCATTGAGGTGGCAGTGTTGACTGGTTTGTTGCTTGAAATTATTTCTCAAAGATTTGTGTAATGCAATTTTATGGTAAATGTGTGCAGCACAGGTCACAGATCACATTACATGTTAATTGGAGATTTAATTTGGGTATCTGTAAACATAGGAGAAAGGAATTAAATGAGAATGTCAATGGTTCAGAGATGCAAATAGGGAGGGGGTAGATAACACCTGGCTTCATCTGTGAAAAGAGAAAGCATCCTTCCATCTATTGTGTTCTGACTTATTCAAAAGAGTGGTTATTTTTCTGAAATCCAGAATGACAGCTCTGAGAGGAATATTCCCAGCAGCAATTCTGCTTGCACATGAAACTTTTTTCCCTCACATTTTTATGGAATAAGCTTTCCTCCTGAAAATGCTATGCCATTTAAGACTAGGGCACTACAGGGAGTCTGTCTTCAGGAAAAGGACATGTCAAGCAAATTGTTTACACCTTCAATGGAACATAAATACAGAGGACCTGATCCACAGAACCTGGAACATAGCAGCAGAGTACACACTTTTCCCTTTTTACACACTAGGGGCAGGAAAAAAAAAACTTCAACAATTTTCCCCTATGGATTTGAGATGGAAAAAACTGTATATTTTTTTAAAAAACAAAAAATTAGAAAACAGTTGGAAGGGAAACAAGAGATATCCATACTGCTAGCATGTACAGCAAAGTTTAGGGGCTGTACAGATTGCCCCTAAGGGGCGGCGCAGAGACATAGCCAAGGGGGGGGGGTTCTTGGGGTCCAGACCCCCCCCCTTCCGTTGATAAAATGAATGGTGTGTGCTGCCCTGCCGCCACACCCAAGCCCCATTATAATGGTGGCACTTAGTCTGGACCCCCCCCCTTCCCAAAATCCTGGCTACGTCCCTGGGCGGCAGGAGGCTGCCACTTTCCTGGCTGGATCAGGGCTGCAGCAAACTCATGCTGTGGCCTCAATCCAGCCACTGGAGGACGCAAAAAGAAGCCGCAAAATGTGACTCTTTTTTGCGCCCTCCAAGTGATGCCATAGCCACAGCGGTGCAGCTTTATGATGCTCCTTCGGGGCTGCATCATGTCTGGACTGGCGCACACTATCATGGCACCATGGGTGGAGTTAGGGTGTCCAGCGTCAAGATGCTGCACCCTGACTCTGCCCACAGGCCAGCGCTTTCGGCTGGTCTGTATAGGGCCTTAATTGCTTTTTTTGGCAACATCTGGCAAATTTGTTGATCCTGTGCACAACATTCTCTCCCTCTGGATTATGGATGACTAAAAATTTATTTGAATTCATTTTAGAATAAGAATTCATCTAGATTTCTTTATTTTTGGAATAGAATGGGATTTTGATTTTAAAAATCAGGAGGTATGAGAAGGTGAAATGGAGAGAAACCATCCATCTACTCTATTCTGCTTTGGTGTCATGAACTGCCCTGGGCCTGACTTAGAGGCACAGTCAGAGGACTCATATTCTGAAGACATGGAAGAAGCTGAGACAAGGGCAGATCTGGGGCTGCCTGGATCAGCTGTCTCAGATGAGGCTCAGGAAGCTGCAGAGGGAGAAACAGACTCTATGGACTCTAGGCAGCGGGTGCTAGGACCTGTGGAGCGAAGATAGGTCAAGGAGTCTTTGAGGTGTTCTTCCAGGCTAGAAGCCAAGAGGAGAGCTAATACATTTCAACTGAGAGAAGCCAAGGCCTTTTAAAAGACCTCCAGCTGCACCGATTCTTTGCAGCCTTGTTGTTCCTTGGGATTTTAGGGCTTGAGCAGATTCATATAAGGAAATACAGACCTTCAAATAACTGGGCTCTTAATCATATAGTAATATACAGGTCATAACTAGCACTTTGAATTGTGCCCAGCAACAGATTGGTGGCCAGTAGAGTTGCAGCAACAAGGGAGTGGAACATTTGCTGTAGCCAGCCCCAGTTAACCATCTGGCTGCAGCTCTTTGGGCCAAATGAACTTTCATAGCACTTTTCCATGCCAGCTCTATGTAGAGTGCATTACTGCAATCCGAACAGGATGTAATCAAGGCATATATTACTGTGTCCGGGTCAAACATCCTCAGGAAAAGACAGGCACACTAGCTTTAACTGTGCAAATGTACTCCAGGTCACCACTGAAATCACTGGAACCTGTATCTTCAGGAGAAATGTAACTCTCTGTTCCCAGATCCACCTCTGGCCAGGAACAACTCTGTCTTCAATTTGTTCATC
>NC_056522.1:199996417-200009871 GCF_019175285.1 Sceloporus undulatus | reverse complement strand
ACCAACCTATTTCAGTTGAATAGCAAGACATAGTAATTAAGACTATAGCATTGATCAGTGTCTGTGAAAGGTTTCAAACATATCAAGCCCAATTCTGCAAACAGCTTACTGCCAAAAATCAATGAGATCACTCCTATTAGTAGCATTACTTAAGAGTCAAAATGTTCAGAAGACTGGATTTATAGCTGGGTTCCAGATATCCAGGGGAGGGCACTTGTTTCCCTTTCTAATAACATGAAGCAGGCTGCAGGTCATGATGACTGCAAATTGTTATGCAAAATGGGGAGCGGAATGGTACATCTTTTCATGTGACTAGATTATTTTTTAAACAATGCTACTTAAGATTTAAGGAAAGCTACTAGCCAGACTGCTGCAGTAACACAAGTGATAGTAATGATGCTACTGAAAAACAAGGAGCAACAAGAGCAAAAAATTAAGCAAAATCACTACTATTTGAAAGGCAGCTACAACAATTAACTTGCATCTTGCAATAAAACCTGGTATATCTGAATCAAATTTAAGACACACTGGAGACCAGCATTTCAAAACTGTCTGTTCCAAGAAGTATCTGCCATGTACATCCTGGTTTGTTTTAATTTACTTGTGAAGAATTTGCTCCAGTCACTTTACAGAGGTAGAAATGGCCCAAAGATAAAGCCTCATAACTACTTGGTACCTCAGAGAAGGACCGGCTCTATGGCTAACTGAGTAGGTATTTTTTTCAGTCACAGAGAATAAATGATACTATTATAGCTACTCGGTGTTGTCTGTGGTGAAATTTTGAAGTGGGTTTCTATTCAGATGAAGAATCCAAAGCAACAAGATGAGTTTTCGCAAGATCAGCAACATTTTTCAATGGGATTCTATTTGGATTTATTCACAAGTCATGGCAGTCTACCACATGTTCAATGATCTCCTCAAAGAGATTCATTTCACATATACCTTAATACCTTTTAGGAAAATATCAGACCTTTAAAATTTCTGTCAGAAATTTGTACCTTAAACTGTACATGGTTTTCTAGCTGGGATATACATCTCCTAAAGTGATATACAACCAAAAATATTAACTAGAAGTAGCAGTTAGATAGATGTGACACACATACATCCTCTACACATTTTCCCATACTTTGCCTGTATTAACCCTAAAAATCCAAAAAGTAATATGCAGGAAACAAACATGAAATAGAGGCAATCTTTGCACCTATGTGACTCGGTCAGGAATGGCGGTGGTTCCACCTGTCCTGAACGGGGTCACGCTCCCTGTGAAGGACTCCGTGCGCAGTCTGGGCGTGCTTCTTGACTCGTCACTTCACCTGACTGCTCAGGTGAATGCGACGGTCAAGAGCACTTGTTATCAGCTTCGACTGATTCGCCAACTGCGCCCATACCTGGCCCAGAGGGACCTGGAAACTGTTGTACATGCTCTGGTAACTTCGAGACTGGATTTCTGCAACGTACTCTACATGGGGCAACCCTTATACCAAACTCGGAAGCTGCAAATGGTGCAAAACATGGCAGCCCGGCTGGTCACTGGCGCTCCCAGGACCAGCCATATAACACCAGTATTAAAAGATCTCCATTGGCTGCCCATTCGCTTCCGAGCTCAATATAAGGTGTTGGTAATTACCTATAAAGCCCTAAATGGCTTGGGCCCAGGATACCTACAGGACCGCCTCTCCCTGTACATTCCGCCTCGCACCCTCAGAACGTCTGGGCAGCAGCTACTGAAGGTGCCTGGGGCTAGGTTAGTCTCCACCACTCGGAGGACGTTCTCCATAGCTGCCCCAGCCCTTTGGAATGCGCTGCCCACAGAGCTCCGCTCGTACACTACCCTGGCCCAATTTAGGAAGGACCTTAAAACCTTCCTATTCCAACAGGCATTCCCCGAGTAAATATCCTGTGGGCCTCCCTCCTCTTTCATGGCCAAGAGGTTGGGCTTTGGGGCTTTTACTGTTGGTTTGTTTTTGATGTGTTTTTATTGTAACAATATGTATTTTTAATATGTTGTAAGCCGCCCTGATCGGAGGAAGGGCGGCATATAAATAAAAATTTTATTATTATTATTTAAAATCTATCAGCCTTCAATCTGCTTTAGAATTAGTATTAAATGAAATAATCAACATATGATCCCCTCCCCACCCTTACTAAGTTAAAAAGAAAAAGTCTAAAGTTAAATCCAGTGAAGAAACTACATTTGCTTCTGCTTGGGAAAGCTGATTAATGTATTAAGAATTTATGTTTTAGAAGCAAGCTTCATGCAAGAACAGTATCTTGAAAAGGACTTCAATTTTTGTGTGCCCTGTTAAATGCTGTAATTACAATGCTGTTCTGGGGAGCTAATCACTTTGAACATTCTCAAATGTGAGTCTTTTAATAATAACCTCAAATTGCTTCCTGTTTATGTATCCTGTTCGTGTCTGGGGCCAATCAAGCTTGCACAAAGTACAACCTAGCATGCAAGATGCATCCTTTTTTCAAGTCTAGAGCAGCTATCCCAATTACTCTTAGCCGATTCACCAACAAAATGTAGATGTTTTGCTAAATGATAAGTGAAGGTACGAGAGGACTGACTTGTAAGATATTTCTCTCCGAAGGCAAGAACAGGACATCAGGTAGGAGACAGCCATTTCTGGTGAACAACCAGCAAAGTGGAAGAAGCCCATAAGAGAATCCCTACCATATCCACAACGGTACAACCAATTACTTGAAAGACCACCAGAGCAAATCCCCTACCTCCAGAGTAACACTGAAATATGGTGGGACCTGTTATTTATGGGACAGCTCTACCATTAAGTAGACTGGGAATGCTACCTTTGCCATTGCATTTTGGATATATAAAAAAGGTCACAAATGTTGTATTATTGTATTTCTACTGCCAAAGAGATGGAGAGGTACTTATGAGATTTTCTGTCATGGATACCTAAATATGTTTTGGTAGCTGTCTGCAGACTTTCCAGCCACTGGGTGCTAGATATACACTGCTTAAAACAGGCACCATCTTCTGCTTGAGAGGCACCAGCTACTGCTCTGCCTCATGGAACAAAATGAGTTGGGGTCTGCCTGTCTGATCAGTTTCATAGAGAAGGTGATAGGGATGGAGAGAAAAAAAATGTTGGCGCAGAGATACACCGCAACTGCAATTTGCAATTGGGGATTCATTAATTTATGAGGAGTGTGGTGAGTTTTGAAGAAATTAAATACACACAAAATCATATGATTTTAAAAAACGTGAATAGCTAGCAATATGAAAAATTGGGGGGAAATGTGCAAACTTGTTTTTTATTGTTGAGTTCCTTCAAGTTGTTTTTCACTTATGGCAACCCTAAGGCAAACCTTTTATGGAGTTTTCTTGGCAAGAACTGTTCTGAGGGTTTGTCTGAGGCTGAGAGTGTGTGACTTGCCCAAGGTTACCCACAGCTGAACAGGGATTTGAACCCTGATCTCTCAAGTTGCAGTCCAATCCTCAAACCACTACACCACACTGGTTCTCTGAAAACTTGCTTTAGTCATCTAGAAAATGTGCACAAAAAAACATGTTTAAAGAACAAATACAGACAAAAAATGTGCATAAATTCCCATGGGGAAAAATAAACGTGGTCTTTAAAGCTGATATGGACAAAAGATGGAATAGCAATGCACTTAGAATTCTGAGAAATACAACAAAATCAAGACTAATATTCCTGAAGGGGGAAGGGGAAGAGAGAAAGATCTAAGGAGCGCATGTGTTTTAATGTTAAAAGCCATAAATGTCTTAGGCCTCCTTGAATTTTAATCTTCCAAATGTATCTTCAGGCCCGAACAGACAGACCAAAATACAGCTGCTTTGGGTCACTTTGGAGGTATACTGTTTAAATGACTTATACATTTTAAAAGGCCAGAAGCTGCACCAAACCTGCACTCTAGTCCTTAGGACTGGAGCATGGCTTTGTAATGGCTTCTGGCTTCTTAGGATGTGTGCAGCATTTAAACAGCATACCTCTAAAGTGACACGAAGCAGCTTTATTTTGGCCTGTCTGTCTGGGCCCTATGTCACCCAACTTAGGACACTGTGTGTATGTGAAAATAAATTATCAAGGGCTGCTCCTTGGTTTTGCAACCCCTGCACACACACAAACATTTCTAAATCCTTTTGTGTCATATTCTTAAGTCAAATTCCCATCCAGACTTGATCCCACATTGCCAAGAATAGACAGTACAGTTATATGGAATTGCCATGTAATATGTGGGGTAATATTCTTTGTCCATTATTGTATGTGATTGATAAACATTTCCTTCATTCACCATGGTGGTATTTGTATGTGTGCGTCAATACAATGAATGGTTTCCCCGGATGCCAACAAATTATTAGTTTTCTGTAACTGTTTCACCAATTACAATTACTCCTCAGCCAAGGTACCAATGATTCCTCTTCTCCCTAAAGGACCACCCAAACATCTGTTACAGATGATGGTGGGGGGAAATATGAATTACACTCAATTCAGCATGGAAGACGATAAATAGCAAGAAAGATCTGACAAATGAGAAATACATGTCTGACCTGATTTTCACATAAACCCAAGTATCAAGCTCTGGGGGAAGTACCTAAGAGACCACCAGCTTCCATTCTCATGCTAGGTGCGGGAATTTAAACTCATGGGGACAGAGTGTATCACAAAGCTCCATCTCTGGCCAGTACTTATCCCATACCTGACTCGGGATTCTCCCAGACCTTTTAAAGAATGGGAAAATCCCATTCTTTAAAAGGTCTGGGAGAAGCCTGGGTTGGATACTGGATGAGTACTGCCCAGAGACAGCTTTGCGATACAACCCGTCCCTGTGAGTTTACATTCCTAGCACAGGCATGAAAGCCGGTGTGCTAATCTTCTAAAGCAGCCATGATTCAACAGCTGTTACCATTATCTGGAAAGTGCTCCTTTCTATCTGTCCCCTTTCACTAATCACCATTCATCTTGTAGCATCCACTTTGCTGTTGTGAACAATGAAGAACAGGGAAACATTGGGAAGTGCAGATAGAAAATGTTTAATGAATAAATGAGTAGACAAGTGGGTAGCTCAGTGTTAAGAACATAAATGGAGCTCTTCATAAGAGTCTGCCCCAGTTTTCAGATCACTGGCTACCCCCATCACTTGGAGACTTCCAGGCATGTGGAATGTTATTTATGGGCTTTCATGGACTGCTTCTCTGGATGAAAAGCATAAATGAATCCATGCGGCTTTAGATTGGTTTGTTATTTTATTCTCCACTGAGATTTCTGATTTTGTAACTTCTGTTAGCATTGAGACAGAAAGCTACTTGTCAGTGGAATCTCTGAATCAATCAAGGCAGAAAGAGGTAAAAGAGTGCTATCAAATGTTCCCATCATTATCTGAAGAGTAACTTTGCAACTTTACTTGTGAATCAAATCTCTCTGAGTGCAACAGTTATATTCTGTCATCTTTTCAAAGCTATGCCCAGCAGTGTTTCATTGCAGTGATGCTACACATACTGCAGTGAGACACACAGGCATCTTTCTTGCCAGCTGATATCCAAATGGAGGATAGAAAGGTTTTAATGATCATTTTGCTTCAGAATCACAGACTACTACCACTTAAATTAAAAGAGCTGAAAGAAATTAGCCACAAGAGGGGGAGAGCACCACAAACATTTGCTTAGTTCTGTCAACAGCCAGATGGTGGCAGTGGTGCATGTAAGGCAGATACAAATATAACCATGGAGAATTTTAATGACCTCTAAAAATCATTTGGGAAGATTTAGCAATGTTTCAAAGGCAGTACTGGCTCACTAAACCCAGTAACAAAAATAAAAGGAAGGGTTCACTTTGAGCTATGGAAATTAGGCAGGAGATTGGGGGATTCAAGCAAGTAGGCTATGGGGCAGAGAGTTTTATTTCATATGAAGATATACACAATTTATTTTAATTCCATCTAACATGTAACATTATTTTGTAGCATTTTGAGACATATGTCACATTTCAGATATACTGTACAAGTAATCATCTGATCATAGATGTTCTGACCAGAACTTGCAGCATTATTTTTCAAAAATAATTCTTCACTTGATGTTTCTTACCTTTAAAAATATAAGTCATTGTGAGTACTTGTTGCCCCTTGTTGTTATTATTCTGACATACCACAGGGATAATACATTGTGTAATTGTTTTGAGTTGGTTGTAAAACCCCTTTTAAAAAAATAAAATGACAAAATGGACCCAAATCCAAACGATCTCCAGAAAATGTTCACCCCAACACAGAAACAGAGTATACTGTATTCTGTTGAGGTAAGACAGATTGAGAAATACACTCATCCCTCCGTATTTGTGACTTTGATATTTGTGGATTTGATTATTCACAGATTTGATTAATATGTTCTCTCTAGAAATATCTAGGCCCTCCAGTGCAACTCTATGGTCAACTTTAACTAAAGGTTGCTCTGAAAGACCTAGAGATTCCTAGAGAGAATACTCTTCTAGGCCTTTGTAGCTCCTCCAGTGAAGTTCTATGGTGAGTGGCTGTCGGACGCTGAGCACAGAGTTGCACTGGAGGACCTAGAGTTTCTTAGAGAGATGTCCTCTCAGGTAAAAACATGGTGTTTTTGTTATTTGTGGCTTTTCTATATTCGTGGGGGTCTTCTGCCCCTAACCCTAGTGGAGGGACAAGTGTATTATTTATAGGTAGTAGTAAGTAGAAAATACAATTTTATACTGCTTATGAGTGCACTTAAGTACTCCCTAAGCAGTTTGCAATGTGTAAGCTAATTGTCCCCAACAAGCTGGGTACTGATTTTAGCGACCTCAGAAGGATGCCAGGCTGAGTCAACCCTGAGCCCCTGGCTGGTATTGAACTCAAAACCTTGTAGTTTGTGAGTGAGTAGCTACAGTACAGGCATTTAAGCACTGCACCACCAGGGCTCAGAGGTAAGGAGAGACATGACAAGTCCTGCTCAAAACCCAATGTTGTCAAGGATTTTGATGCAGTCTGTACTACCGCAGTTTGTAGATCTTGTATAAGATGTCCTTCAATAATATTTTATGGTAACATGTAAATATTACTCATTAAAGCTTAAAAAGAGGGGTAATGTTGGAAATTATTATGTCAATGTTTAAAAGTAACATCAATAGTTCTTTATTGCTATAAAAGTAACCTTTTTACAGGTGACATTGGTACATATATCTCCTGTATTATTTAAATCCAGAACATTTCTTAAGACTGGTATTTGATCACCATTTAACTTGGCTTTAAAAAAATGTGCAAAGAAAGCAGCTTCTGATGTGTTTTCTTCTTTTTGTAATTTTTCTGGAGGCTCTTAAAGTTCCCATATATTCACCTCTGTTTCCATGTGATAATTCTGCCATTTCATTTCAGTACATAAACCAGGAAGAAACAAAAGACATCATCACATCTGAACTCAATAGCAAACAATGTCATTTTCATCACATTGTTTTTTTCCCATTGTTATGGAGCTTTGGGGAATAGCCTCCCTCAAATCCCTGTATTTTAGGGTAACAGCATTCAAATTTGAAAAGCCTAAGGAACTTTCTTGAGCTGAGCTATGTCCTGGGGAATTAGACATTTTTAACACTACGAGTTCAGTGAATTTAGCAAATCTCTAGTCAACTGCCTTCAGCATTTCCAGTCCATCTTTTCCTTCCATAGACTTCTTCTTTAGCTTTCAAAAAAGCAAAACAGGATGTTATATAAGCCCCTGGATACTTTCTGATGTGCACACAACATGTCATCTCTCAAGCACCCTTTGTAAAGCAAATTCCATATTTGTAATGTGTCATATGCTCTTTTTTCCCTCCCAAGCTATGTAAATCATTAGATATACTTAAAGGGGGGAATAAATGGGAAATAAAGGTATTTGTCTTAGGCTATTCATCTTTACATACCCACATGGAAATATATTGTATTTTCTGAACATTACGTAGGCTACCACATACTGCTGTCCTGGAGTGAATATGTACTAAATATACTCAATAATGACTTTCTTTATTTTGATGAGAATAATTGTTGCTGTTCTTTGAAACATGTCACATTTAAATGAGTTATACCAATTAGCATGAAATCACGTCCCCTTTAATTAGAACTAGATGAATACTCCAGAGATGTATGCATTCTTAAAGAAATGTAGTGAAAACCCAAGGTCGGCTGTACTGTTATTGAGAGTGATTTGGCTGCAGGGTGGGCATCATGGAAAGGCAGCAAATCCGTAGTTGTTTACCTTGTTGTTATTCCATTTTTACCCCCAGGAAAATGTACTTGTTGGATTCCTGACTCAAGTGTGAATGTAACTTGACTGGCCATGTGTACTACACCTCTGAAGTGAGAAAGGGGAAAAGAGCAAAACTATTTGCTGCACTGAGATAATGAAGATGACAATGTGATGATGGCGATGATGGTGATGCAAGGAAAAGAATGAGGAGCAAGAGAAGAGATGGGAGGGGGAAATGAAGGTTATGAAGATAAATGAGATATAGGTATGGTACAGTATATTAAGCAGAAATTAAAATGTTGCAGCCTGATGCAGCATATCTTATCAAATGATAAAATTATAAATACCAGATTCCAGTTACTGGAATCTAAAGGCAACTGTTAAGTACTATCTTAAAGATACTGATATTTCCACACACAAAAAATAAATCTTTTTAAAGCTTTTGCTGGCAAGGAAAACCATCACATAGAGACAGACTATGATCCCTGATACTCTCAGCTCACACACACACACAAACTTATTATAATTTTTTAAATAATAATTTTAAATTATTTTGCCCATTCCCAAAGTTCCCATCTCCCCAAACCCATCAAAAATCCAAACATCAACCACAAATCAGCTAAAATAGCAACTGGAAGTGATGCTGTGTCATTTTTGCTGTGCTGACGCTCAACAGTGTAACCTGCTGCTGGTGGGGTGGGGAAATGGCTTCCACTCCCTCTGTAATTCTCCACCCTGAGAGAGAGGAAGATTTCCTTTTTTCTCTTGTTAAGTTGGTTCATATGCTGTCCCAAACAATCCTTCCATAGATGTTTAACCAAAGAAACGGAAGGGACCGGGAGGTGATTTTTTACTCCAAGGAGTTCAACTCATCAGTCGTCTATGATATGTGCACTCTCTCCATGCCTAAAATGCTATGTTCATAGGCACATCTGATGCACACAGTCTTCATTCTTTCTAAAGAAGGCAGATTGCATTAACTTCACAAAGATACAAGGTGCACATGGATTATTATATGGGAACTGCTGTTACTCAATGGTATAATATGTGATTTTCTCTAGAAAGTCTCAGATGCTTCCAAAACATATCCAGGTGAGCCTGGGAAGGCCTCTGCATTATATTGCCTTTACTTGCAAGCCTCTTTGAGATTTTGTGTTAGGGTGGGATATAAATATTTTAGTATAAAAACTATAAGAAGAATCAGTCACAGACAGGGTGAATAATTCCAAGCTAGGTAGTTCTGTATTCTTCCTCAGTATCTCTATATATCAGGAGTACATTAAAGATCAGATTTCCCAACTGCTGCAGTAGACTTATTTAGGCAAGCATGAAGAGTGGCCCTTAAATCATTCCTTATAATGACAGAGACCTGTAACTTTCTAGATCTTCTTGAACCCCATGTCCTATCAGTCCCAGCTGGCATTGCAAATTGTTTAGAGTTATAATCCAGCTACACATGGCAGAGCATGGTAACCAAACCACAGCCTTATAAGGACTGGTTATGTGAATACAGAGCTTGGAGTGGACACTGTATGATCCATCCAACTGTGATATATCAAGAACACAAGAACTCACTGCCTTTCTTCCCATCTTTACCAGTTTATCTTGCCAGTAGTCCTGCACACAACTTAATTTCTTCTAAAGCTGCTGGGCCTTGAATAGCCTGCTGAAAGTAGGGGCCTAAACAGACAAGTGATAAATGCTGGCATCGGGGCAGAGTGGGGGCATGGCGATTCTGCCCCTACGCCTGCATGACACCACTGCATGGCAGGAGGCATCATACTGCATCTTTTCACAGTGTTTACACACACTTTGCCAAGGAGCCGCTGAAGAGCCACAGTGGTAGAGGCTAGTGCGCCCTTTCCGTGGCGCAAAAAGGAACATGGAACTGCCAAGTTGGGGGCATGGTGTGTGGTTGCCACATCCCCAACCCAGTGCTTCCAGAGCAGCACGGAGCCTTTTAGGGTCGGTCTGCTCAGCTCTATGTTTCTCTAGTCATTCTGTGATACAGCAGATCACATGTGGATTATTGTACAGTGTATAGTAGGGGTAGTCAATATATACCGTATATCCACTCAATTCATATAAGTCCAGGGCAGGTTTGGATGCCAAAATTATGGATTTTGATGTAACCCATAGATAAGTTGAGGGTAAAATTTAAGGGTATGTTAAAAAAAAGGATGTAAAGGATGATGCAAAGGAAAACAATGTTAAAAATTCCAGCAGGCAGAACTGTTTGTGCTCACTCTAAAAGCTAGATGAATGAGAAGGCTATGTGGGACTAAGAAAATGCATGCATGTCAAAAAGAATGAAAACCTGGAAGTGCCAGAATAGCTACTACTTTGACCATTTTCCTCCCCAGGCATTCAAAAAGGTCAGATGCAGAGCTTTGGTGAAAAGAGTAGAGAGAGGTTGTATTTCTTTTAGGTGCTCCTGTGGCATACTAAGCTCTTACCTTTCACCACTCTACAAAGAGAAGAGGATGGTTCCTTTTTTAGTAAAAGTTAAAGTACGGTACTTACATTGACCCATGTATAAGTTGACCCAGTGTGTTTGGGTACAATTTTTTAATTAAAATTTCTAGACTTATAGATGAGTATAAACCGTAGCTCTGATATGGTTGGACTCCAGCTTCCATCATGCATGACCACTGCCTGTGCTCCAGCCATATGTGAAGGATTGCGCACTAAGAACACGCACACACACACGTGTGTGTGTGTGTGTGTGAAAATCCTCCAACTATCCCAATTTAGCATGGACAACCTCAGTTAATCCTTTGTTTTCCCACTTGTAATGTGGTGGAAATTCCTTGTTGAAATAAGAAACTATAGAAAGATGGAGTTACCTTTGTCAGCCAGAGAGATAGTTTTTGAAATAAAGGCTAGGAGTTTAGGGAAAAACTAGAGCAAAGGAATAACTAGTGCATCTTGACCTAGATGGAAGCTGGCACCACTAAGAAAGACATAACATAAACTACTGAGATAAGGACATTCAGAAGCAAGGTTAGGAGGAAAGCCACTGAATTCCTACAGGAGGGGGTAAGGAGTGATGATGCAGTTTTAATGTATGTATGTATTTCTGTTCTGATTGTAAGAATTCTGTATGTTTAAATTGTAATTAGCCAATCAGGTGTATTGAAGAAGCTTCTTTGTCTTGAATAATATAAAAAGAGCCATTTTGTTTTGTTCGGGATCTCAGCTTTTGGAACTTGAATTCCACTGAGTTCATTGTTTTCCTTTGTCGACAATTGGAAATAAACTTATGGATTTTCAATTACTAGGTCCTCTTGCCAATCCTATTGCTCTGCCAATCCTAGAAATTTAAGTTTACTGAAATTTCTGTTACAGTAAAATGTCCCAGTTTTAATCTCCCCTTCCCATTTTCACCCACCCCTCATTGTCCACAGTTTACTTCAGTTGCTACAGGCAGAGTTTAAAGTACAAAATTATTTTTCATGCAGTTAATTCAGCAGAGGAAAAGAGGAAAGGAAGGGGTGGACTCTTGTCCTCTCAGGAGGCTCAGGCAAATGCAAACCTCTGCAGCTTCTCCTACTTGTCTGTTCATCCTTTTTAATAATGTTTCCCATTTTGATCATATCCTGATGTGGCTTGTTTTCCAGTTTTCATCTTTAAAAGGCTGGAGGGTATGACATACACCTTTAAAGGCAAACTTTCATATATTGTTGATTCACAGTGCTTATCTTATTTTCCCTTTACTACCAGATGAGTAAATCCTCCTTGATTTTTGTTGCCCCTAAACTTTGCAACAGGAACTCTGTACTCAAACATTATGAATGCATATCACACTCTGCAAAGGATAAAATATGCCAGCCTTTTTTTAAAAAAAACTTAATGGTTCTGCTAAACAGAATTTGGTATCTATACTATCGCATACCTATTAAGGAATAGCATAGCAACTAGGCAAAAACTCTCTCTCTCTCCCCTTCTCTCCCTGTGTGTGTGTATGTGTTTCTTTTCCTTTGGCATTGAATTACTGCCAGATTATTATGACTGGCTTTGGGACCAATATTTGAATAGGAAACTGAAACTTATGATTTAGGAGGCAAATGCTGTATCTACATGTGCAAATATTAATTCCAGCTGTAGTAATTGGGGTATGCAAATACACAATCAAAGAAATGAAGCCTTATCTGACTTTAGAAATGGGAGGGATGGCAAAATATCTTTATACTTTGTTTCCACCAATTATTACATATCTCCCTCTATATTTTTTTAATCACTTAATTGATAGTACACTTGATATCTGCTGGTGTTTGGTTCCAGTATCCCCATGGCTACAAAAATGCATGGATGTTGAAGTCTCATTAAATACAATGGCACAGTAAAATTATGTCCCTTATATCAAATGGCAAAATAAAGATTTTACTTTTTCAACTATCTATCTATCTAGCTATTCAAGCCATGAATGATTGAGTCCATTGATAAATAATATGTGAATACAGCGCCTCGGCTGTATTTGAGGGACTTTTTTTTACTGGTTAACATAAGCTTGCTTTTTTGCGGGTTGGTGGGAATTTCATAGTTTCAATCCAGTGAAAATACTACATTTAAAAAATAATGCATTTTAATTTTTTAAAATGGCCTTTGTATAGTTTCGACAGCAGTCATAAATGATTAATTGCACTTGAAATGGTACTCTTATTATCAGTACTGGAAAGGGGCAAAGATACTTTGTGGTGAAATTCCTTCAGCATGTTGTATCCTCTGTGTTGTGGTGTTCTGTAAATTATTATAGAGCATTCAATATTCGTTGCAAACATTGCTCTGTAATTTAAAAAGCTATCAGACATTTGTCTAATAACCTATTATAGATGTTTCATTATTTCCAGAGGTAGTGCATCAAATGTTACTCAACTGTGTGGGGAACGAAATCACAGTTTGACAAACTTGGGGGGTGTTCCCACTTAATATTTGAAACGATTTAAAATACGTTTTTAATAAAACCGATTCAAAATAACCCTGGTGTTATCTCGCGTTCTGAAACGCGTTATTCTTCGTTCCCATCTGGTTATTTAAATCGAAGTTTTTACCTGCAAGCGTTCCTACTTGGCATGAAATCGGTGTTTAAATAAAGCGACTCTTCTCCTCCATACCTTATTTGGAGCTGTCAATCAATAGTACGTCAGAATGACGTAATGTTAACCCGGATTATTTGGAAGCGATTTAACTTTCGTCAGCGTTTCCATTTCATTGACCGTTTGTGAAATGATGTATTTTTGGC
>NC_056522.1:199993496-199996317 GCF_019175285.1 Sceloporus undulatus | reverse complement strand
GCTTTTGAGTGGACTGCCTCCATGTTCTGTCCTAGGCCCACTATTCTTCATTATCTTTTAAAAATCAAGGACTAGATTATGGGATGGAGGGCATCCTTATCAAGTTTTACAGATCACACAAAACTGGGAGGAGTGGCTAACACATTGGAAGATAGGAACAGAATTTGATTTATTTATTTGATTTATATGCTGCCTCTCTCCTAGAGTGGGATCCAAGGTGGTTCACAGAAGGAAAGGCAGGGGATGGTCTGTTCTTTGCTGCCCCAGAGGTAGGAGTAGGTCTAAGGGTGTGAAATTACGGGGCTTTCTAAACCGGCATTTGGGACGTCCTCCGGACGTCCCATTTTAAAAAAGGGGCGTCTCTTTTAGACGCCCCTGGGCCTAGTACGGACTCCGTCCGTACAAGATGGCGGCGCCCTTTCTACATGGGCGCCGCCATCTTTGCGTATCGGACGCTTAGCGTCCAGACGTGTCGCGCCGCTGCTGACATAGCGAGCGCGCCCCTGGCGCCTCGCTACGTCGCAAACGCGACGCAAAAAGAAGCTCCATTTTGGAGCTTCTTTTTTCGGTCCGCGCGGGAGTCGGGCCGTCTGAAGGCTCCGGCTCCCCCGCGGACCTTCTGGCGGCGGCGGCAGAGCGCCGCAAAGCGGCGGTCTGTACCCCGCCACTGTTTCTTTTCTAAGTAACAGCTACATTAGCCAATGAATATACTTTAACAAGGTATTATTTCACTTCTTTTGTAATGCAGCTTTTTGTTACTATTTTAGTTATAAACAAAGCATGAAAAATACTACTTTTTTGGACTACAACTTTCAAATTCCTTAGCCAGCATGACCATTGGTTATGTAGGTTAGATGTTTCTGGGAGCTGCTAGTTCCAAAAAGTCACCCTACCAAGTTCTGGTCTAGGAGGAATATCACATGGATCAAGGGCTGCCTTGCACTGTATCTCATGCTGTTGGCTCATGCACCATTATCGGTGTTGAAGTGATGAAGAAGCTGGTAGAAGTAGAGTGCATTTGTACCAACAGCCAGCAGCATGTAGCATTTAGATTGTGGGGATTTTTATATGTAAAAACATAATAATTTATTTCTATCAAAAAGTAACAAGAAGGATTAGTGTCTGCTTGATAGTGCTCATTGTCTGCTGGGAGATTTCTCATTTGCATTTGTTGAGTTTTTATCTTGCTATTTTTCAGGACTGGTAGCCAAACCTTGTTTCAACAGGAAAGAGGAAACACTTAAAGTAAACAAGGTTTGGCTACCAGTGCTGAAAAATAGCAAGATGAAGACTCAACACATGCAAATGAGAAATCTCCCAGCAGACAATGAGCACTATCAAGCAGACACTAATCCGCTTTTGCAGACCCTCCCACCCTGAGGCCTGCCATTAGCAACAGAACAATTCACATGCAAATCACTCCTGCCTTCCCAGGTCACACAATATATATACCCAAGTCCTTTCCAGGCAAGCACAGATGCTGGCAAAACGTGAGGAAGAAACTCTTCTATAACATGGCCACATAGCCCGAAAAACCCACAAAAAACTATGGATGCCGACCATGAAAGCCTTGGACTTCACATAATATAATTTAATAATAATAATTTGTTTTATTTATATACCGCTATTCCAAAGACCATAGCAGTGAACAGCAAGTAAGCTAATTAGCAAGTAAGCTAATTTGCCCCCAACAGCCTGGGTACTCATTTTAGCAACCTCAGAAGGATGCAAGCCTGAGTCGAGCTTGGGCCCTTTTGCTGGTCTTGATCTCGCAACCTTGTGGTTTTGAGTGAATGGCTGCAGTACAGGCATTTAACCACTGATATTCTTGTTGCTCACAAACTGAAGTATCCACAACCTCCTGGCCATGGAATCCAAGCAAAAGTAACATTTTCAGGATGGTGGTCATTACTTGTTCAATAGATGCAGCAGAGTCCCACTACCATGAGAAGACTTTTCACATGACCCAAAAATGAACAAACTCTCAGCTTGTGTATTCCAACAGAGTCCTTCTGTGCCTCCAGCTAGACCATTACAGAGTTCTTTAATTGCTACATATACTGTCCTTCCCTTTTTAAGGAAGATGATGATTAGAAACAATATTTGAGTTAAACCTTCCCCGACTATTTAATAACATTAACAAAAATGTAGACAGAAGTATACTTTTATCACACAAGAGAGGAAGGAGCTGATTTAAAAGAGTATTCTCTGTGGGATACTGTTACTATTTTGAGTTCTTCCAGCTGTGTTTCTCATGTGGTAGATTTTAACAAGTGGAGTTTATTTACAAATCAATTTGTGCAAAGCTCGGTGCAACTGAAAAGTTTCTCTTAAGAGAATAGTTTCACTCATACATTTCAAATATCTGAACAAGTGTTATTGAAATGAAATAAATGCATAGAGATAAACACACAGTAAAGACATTTTTTTCCCCGTAAAATGTGTAAAAAAAAATCTATTTCCCCTTTTTGATTCTTTCCATACATGCATACACTTTTCCCTTTGTGGATATCATACCTCTTGAGGACTGGATTCAAATTTATAGATCCAGTTTTGAGGCATTTGATGAACTGGTTAAGCTTCAGTTGGGAGATTTGCACTGAATCCTATGGTGCAGGAACAAGTCTTAGGATTCAAATACTATTTGCATTTGTTTGTATTTGCATCTTTTCCCAGATCTTTTGGGTATGCAAGCTAGTTGTGTACATACTTAGCCAGGCATTATTCATATGCTTCAGAGCCAAGACTTGAGATAGGGAACAAGTTCCAGCACCCAGTTGACTTTTTTATTAGAATTTATCCAACCACGCATTTCTTCATA
>NC_056522.1:199956071-199993396 GCF_019175285.1 Sceloporus undulatus | reverse complement strand
ATTGATTCACTAAGAAAAAGTTAACAGTGAAATGAGAATTTTTAAATACATATTTTATTTATGAAGGGAACACATTTTTCCCATGATCCCCAAGTTCTCAAGTTCCTATATACAAACAGATTTTGCGGGATGATACTAATAGTGGTGGTAGTAGTAGTTGAAATATTAATAGAGGCTGGGATCTGTGTGTCCATGTTTGAACCTGCAGCCAAGGTCAAACTATTTGTCTAGTCAGGCCACCATAGTGCCAGATATGTCCAGGGCCATGAAGCACTGTCTGGAATCCCAGCCAAGCAATCCCGGTGACCTGTTTATATATCCATTTGGCCTATCCCTGACTCATGTCTAATTCTGGGTAGTATTTCAGAGGGCCATTTTGGAGATTGGCCTCCCCCTCTCTCAGCCAATACTCAGGTCACTCATTTTGGATTGACATGGCTACAGCTGCAGCTTTGCAAGGTTTGCTGACAGCAGACCTCAAGAGGGTAGGACAACTGGTGTTCCTTCCCATCCTATGTGTACCTGCAAGCCAGTGGGCTACTAGCTGCATGCCTTGGGGCCCCACCTTTAGGCCCTCCTACTATCTCATACTTTCTGGGGTTTTTGAGCAGGTACATCCAGAATTGTATGGAAAGTATGATGTAGTCTTATCTTCTGGACTAAACAGGGTGTGGTCTACTTGGGCAGAAGATGGGACATGGGTCTGTCACAGGGGGTGAACATACACTGGTGGGGGTGACAAGGAATGCTCTGGGGGAGTGTTAATCCCTCATATAATCAAACTGCCCAAGAAAAATCAACACCTTACTTATTTCTGATTTATCTGGGTGATAATGATCTTATCAAGACACCAGATCTTCAGCTGGTTTGGGATAATAATTCCAGATCTACATGTGATTTTATGCATCCTCTTGGACACTTGCATCCTATGGACAAAACTGTTACCAGCGAGGGTATGGCAAGGGGCTAGGAATAAAGTGGCTATCAATATGGCCTGTCCCCATGTCAACACAATGCAGAGACTGGTTTGGGTGAGCAGCACTGTGGTTTATCATCACAGAATCTGGGCAGAGCTTGAGCATCCTCATAGAGGTGATGAAGTACATCTTTCCCATAGCGTTATCTATCTGGTGTCCACTGCACAGCACATTTTGGACTGCATTCAGGGGGCTGGGTCAGGGGAGGAGATGCCAAGCTGGGCTGGTCCCCACTTGTAACAATTATTGTTGCCTCTCCACCTGACTGTTGATGCATCCTTTCATAAGTTATTGTAATGTCTTGATAGTGATTGATTTATGAAGAAAACTTGATTGATTTCTGATCGCATTATGATTGATTATGACTACAGTATGATTCATTTACCAAGCAATAGTACTATAGTACTTTATGGTAGCATGCAATAAAGTTGTGGCTACTTTTATATCCATGCCATGGGGACTTGCTTCCATTTTGTCCTGGTGCAATAACCTTTTGGTGTGGATATACATGCCACTGATGCCTTCTAACACTTTTCAATTATACTGTGACAATGAGACTCACTGCTTTATCACACTAGTGGGCAAACGGGATTTAAAAGAGAGTTAAACTAGAGAAAACCAAGAAATGTTGTGTGATAAACTTCAGGCACTTCCTGGTTTTCTCTAGTTTAACTCTCGTTTAAATCCTGTTTGCCTGCTAGTGTGATAAAGCAGATAGTTGTAGCTCTGAGCCGTGTGTGAGCCATGACTAACCCAAGCAAAGACATTTTCGTTGGTCAACTGGAGCAATCAGAAACAAACAAGCAAGGAATTATGTTCACTAATCAGTAAGTGCCCAAGGAAGCAAATGGTTAGAGTGCAAGAGATGTTTGGTAGTTAGTCTAGTCCAGATAAGTCACAACTTATCTGAGCAAGATGAAGGGAGAAACACAAGTATCGTCATCAGTCAGTTCAAAAATTGTTGCAGCAAGTCAGTAGTCCAGCTACACAAAGCCAATATAGAGTAAACAGAGTTGTAGCCAGTCCAAGGTTATGAAAACAGGAATACTAGACAGTAGAACAAGTCAACGAGATTAAGACAGTTGTCAGTACCAAAACTGTGAGAGAACCATTTATGGGCAGCACTTTATACACCACACATAGCTCATTACATCAATGTAATGCTACAGAATCCTAGCAGTTTGTATCCTCCTCCTCTTCATCTGAGTGGTCCAGGGAGTGAGTTATGGCATCTTCAGGACCATATCTACTGAGAAGGCACAGATAGAACATACCATATCAGAGCCATTGGAACATACATATCAGAGGATATAGGTTAAAATCAAGGGTTAGAAAACTCTCTGCAGTAGATTTGGGTACATATCAAGGGAGAGGAGGAAAGGTTAGTGCCCTATTGCCTGCTAATATAATGCCTGTATTTTCATCTTCAGCATCTTCTCTCCAGACCATATTTAAATGTGTATTTTCTTTCACATCACTGTTCCAGTCATACTTTGTCTTAACTTAGCTGTCAACAATGGTGTCAGGACATTCAGGGAAGTGTAAAGCCTAGTAGGAACTATGTTCTCATCTTCACATTAGTCCAAAAGGTGCTAATCAGATAATTCCAAATTGGAATTAAATAGGTGATCAAATTACTCAAGTTTATGGGGAGGGGGGAGATCTCCCAGTTGTGGATTCTTGCCTCTTTGTTAATTTGAATCTCTTCAGTTTCCATAGCAACTGAAGAAGATAAAGTAAGTAGAGAAACTAGAGCACAAATGGTTCTTGAGTGATCCATGCCACAGACTGATCATACCATTACTACTACTTCCCTTGTCCTTTGTCACCTGGTGAGAAGAGCTATTGTGTTCAAAGTTGAAGGGAAATTTGTTCTAACTCTGCAGAAAGAATAGACTAAGTATATTGCACACAGTAGGATATTCACTTAATTATCTGGCCACCCTTGGGGTATAAGGCTATGGAATCATTCTAGAGATTATTTTGTGAAACATAATAGTTAATATAGGCTAGTTATAGTATGTCTGTGAATGCCTATGCCAGCCTCCAAAAATTACTCATGCCAGGTCAGAATCCATGCATTTTCACAATCAGGCCTTTCTAAAATACTACAAGCTTTTCATATCCATTGATGTTTGGTTCCAGGTCCTCTGTGGATACTAGCATCCATGGATCTCAAGTCCTATTATACATGTACAACAATGTAGTAAAATGGTACCCCTTATGTAAAATGGGAAAATTAAGGCTTTCTTTTGGGAATTTTTAAAAAAACATTTTCAAGTAGTGGATGGTTCAATCTGTGGATGCAGAATCCATGGATACAGAGAGCCAACTGTACTTTTTGTACAGGTTTAAGAGCAGCTAATGGGAAAGGCTGCTCCCCTTACCAGCCTCCTCCTCCTTTTTTCTTTCCACTTTGCCATAGTCCTTCTCCCTTGTTTCCCTATCCTCCCAGCTTGTTCTATACTGTACTCCAAGTGTCACATTCTGAGGAATCCTTCCTCAGGGAGAGGAATGTTGATGGGGTGACCATGGTGTCTGGTCCAGGCATCCATCGCAACCATTTTATTTGCAATACAGTGGGATCTTGGTATCTATCAGGGATCCATTCTGGACCCCTCTCCCTGTGGTTACTAACATCTGCGGATGCTCCAGTTCCATTGTTCCCAATGGCAGTGCATGCACACAGCTGCACTGCCATTAGGGACAGCTGGACTTCAGGTGAAGTCTTGTTGTCTGTAGTGGTGCAGCCACATGCACATGCTGCTACTAGGGACAATGGGGCTGTCCCTAATGGCAGCATGGCCATGTGCACACACCACCATTGGGGGCAATGTGGGGAGTGCAGATGCTGAAATCTGCAAATGACAAGTCCATGGATTCAAAGGTCCCACTGTATCTTTTTTTAATGACCCCTTGGAGTAAGGCTTTCTCAGCTTGGTAATTTCTAGAAGGTCATATGTCTGTTAATTCTTGTACTGTGGCATGGTTTCAACAGGAGCATGAGTGATGCAGCTCTACAGAGTCTTTCAATGTCCAAACTTTTCCCTGCTGCAGACATATCATGGAGTTCTTCTGAGCTACTCCTGGTGTGGTGGGTTTCTGATGGTATGGCCAGTGCTTTTGGATTATGCAATTCTAAGACAGTCTTCTGTTTATCATCATAATCAACAACAAAAGCAACATTTACATCATCATCATTTGGTAGCAATGCTATTGTATCAAAGTAGAACTACAAACCTGAAAGAATCCTTATAACAGGCAATGAAAGTTTACTCTGGCCATCTACTTCAGAACTGAAGGTCAACATTATTTGGTATCTAGCAGCATTTCAGCTCTGTTTGAGCTTTAATCATTGGCTTGAAACTGATTCAGACAGATGGATGGCCACATGTGGTGCCTTGGAGCATTTTAAATCAGAAAGATCCACAAAACCTGCTGTTCTACAAACCAGGGACCCCATTTATAACAGCATAGTAAAACTATTCAGAAGTATTTTATAGAAAGCAAAATTTATCACTACCTTTAATATAAAAATTATATTTAGTGGACCTGGCTTTTGAAATATATTTAAAACTGGTACTGACCATTATTGGCTGCAGTAAAAAGTGTACTTCCTTGGGAACCAATCTCATTGAAACCAATGTGACCTAACCTATAGCTACTTTGAAGGGGAAATAGCTTTTCAAATTATTGGGCATGATCTCTTCCAACCTCTTCCAGTGAGGCATTATTTATATATGTTGTTAACAATTATGATCATACACTTTAGACCTAGATGTGGCAAGGAGCTGAAGTCCAAAATATCTGGAGAGTATTATATGGTGGAACCCTGATCTATGGAGTCCTATATGGATAATAAGTCTAAAGACAGGGTGAGACACAGCAGTGATAGGATACTCCATCACTCTCATGATAGATGAACTGCATCATGTTTCCTTGATATCTGTCTCATCTAGGGTGCAGGAAGCTTGAAAATGGTTTCTATAGCTAAAATAAATGAAGACAATATTGGATATTGGCCAAGATGTAAACTGAGAAACAACTAGAATATGTGAAGTCGAAGGCTTTCATGGCCGGCATCCATAGTTTTTGTGGGGTTTTTCGGGCTATGTGGCCATGTTCTAGAAGAGTTTCTTCCTGACGTTTCACCAGCATCTGTGGCTGGCCACAGATGCTGGTGAAACGTCAGGAAGAAACTCTTCTAGAACATGGCCACATAGCCCGAAAAACCCACAAAAAACTAGAATATGGGTCCTTACTAATGCATCTACTGCTATGCATCTGTGTATACAGAGTCTGGATAACATTGCTGAACTAAAGTTTAAAAAATCCTCTTAATTGGTCAGCTTATTTCAAGGTTAGAACCTTGTCACAGATCATTTATAAAATTAGAGTAAAAAAGGTGAAGGATTTATACGATTTGAAGAGAAACCAGAGTAGTAAGCTTTAATCAATTGGAATGTGTGATAAATTGATTAAAGTGCTTTTTAAAGAAAAAAAATCTTACAGGTGATCATCATCATAGACCCTAAGGAGAGAAGACTAACTTCTTTTCTCTTTAAGGAGAGAAGTCTACTTTCTATGGGAGCAAAAGGAAATTAAGATGTATGTCCGTAATCTTTATTCCTCTTAAAGTTTTGTTAACATATGATAAGAACATGAGGAGGCAAACTTTGAGATGTTTTCAGTTATATGAAAACTCTAATAATCTCTGTTCATTAGTCATGCTGTCTGGGACTAATAAAATCCAGAATATCTGGAGAGTTCCAGGTTGGCTATTCCCTGTGACAGAAGCATACATAGGATTGCAACCTATGGACTTTTTTCCCAGACTGGACTTTCATAACTTCATGAAACAGGATTCAGGAATTAGCAAGAAACAATTGTTAGGGCACACTTCTCTCTTGCTATTCCTTGCTCATCTTCCATTATGTGCTTCCTTGCGTGCTAAACCTTTTTCTCTTCAAACTCTGTTTTTTTGTTCATCTGAAACAAGAAACTGTGGTTTACTAATGAAGATCTCAAACCAGGATCCAACCATTATTTAAGATCTTGTTTAGTAAACTGACATTAAATTGCCATTCCCAGTTTCAGAGGTAAGAATCTGCTGCTTGGAATAATCACAAGATAATGCCTTTAATCCCCAAACAGTTTATTAAAGTGAAAGAGAAAGATTAAAAATGAGGTCTGCAAGCACAGGCTACATAACAGAGAAATAGAAAGGGATGTAAAGAGCGAGTGAGATGGAAAATGGAAGAGTGGAATTGGAATGTAGAAGAAAATGAAAACAAGACTAAGGATATAATTTTATAAGCAAAGAAACACCAGAGAAGACAAGACAAATAGTGAACATACCAAGAATCTCTAACTACCTGTTACCTTCAGGTGGCACATAGCATGGCTGCTAAATGCTTCACTTCCATGATGACCTACACCAGAATTACACTGTAAATACTGGACATGATGGATGGAATAAAGAGGATCAGCATGGTGGAAAGTACACATATTTCTTAAGTGATAAGCTGTGTTTTAAACTGAGCATTTTATATTAAATTGGCCCTCTCCTAAACTAAAATACAACACAGCCAAGACAGTTCTGCTACAATCAATGGCAAAAAAACCCGCATGGTGAAAGGGATAAGTTGCAAACTAAGGTTGTTATGAATGGCAGGCAATGGAATGAAGGCACAAAGACATGCACTGCAAATGCCTACTGTGTGTAAATGTTTCTCCATTCTTCCAATACCAGCGCATCTCAAGAACTGTGATTTATGCATTTTATCATTTCAAGCCCAGAGTTAAATGGCTAAGCAACTCTAACAAGCTCTCAGTAGTTTTAGATTTGACCATATGTTCTCCTGAACATGTCAAAAGTACAGGTGTGATATTCTTATTCCTGCACAATCCATACTGAAAGACTTCATACTAAAAAATCTATCACATCCTGGTTGTTAATAACACTTAATTATCAGGCAGATGTTCATGTTGGGGTTTTTGTAGTGGGAGGCTGTCTCCTGATTTTATGAAGAGACCAAGACGAACCACCCTCCCCTTGAGTCAGTGTGCACAGATTCTTTAAAAAAACAGCAGGCAAAAGTAAAGAGAAAGGTCTGATGCTCCTTTTTAACTCCTGTTATAAACATGAGGCATGGCAACTTTTCACAAAATGATGCCTGAGTGGCAAACAGCTGGCTTGAAAAGCCTCTTGAGGAACAATCCTTTCCTCCTCACATTTAATTAACAAAATGGGAAAGTGTTTCTGAAACAAGCATATTCTGAAGATCGTATGGGTGGGGGCCCCTTCTATTTACAGAGGTGAAAAGCTATTGTAATGCTGTCTCTGTGGTAACAAAGCAGAAAAACAAGAAAGTGCAGGTATAAACTTTTCAGAATAAAAGGCAGGTTGGCATAGCTATGGCACACAAAGAAATTCAACTCCACATCCACCTTCATCACCTGATCCCCTGTAGATGTGTTGGAATGCAAATAATTTTATCTCTGAACACTGATTATACCAGCTGTGGCCAACAACAGTCTTAAAATCTGAAGGTTTTGTGTCTGCATGAAGCTGCCCTACTGCTTCTCAAGCCATATGAGGTTCCTCCCAAGAGTGGACTAAAAGGTGCATCTAGCTCCACATTCACTATGCAATATGAAACCACATCCACACAATATACTTCTTTATTATATCAATATCCTATTTTTTCTCTCTGAAGGACTGAATTCAACATACTCTTTATACTCAACTATAAGGTGGCCTCATGTATAAGTTGAAGGCACATTTGGGGGCCAAAATTATGGATTTTGATATGACTAGTGGATAAGTCGAAGGTAAAACTTAGGGGCATGTAACAAAGGATGTAAAGGACAAAGTTTACTCTCTTCATACAGAAATGTCTTATTCATATCCTTCTAAGACCAATTCCTCTTGGCACTCCTTTGAGGGGGAGCACCAAAGAGGTGCCACCACTGCCATTTTCCCACCCAAGCATTCAAAAAGGCCAGAAAGACTAGAGGGAGGGGTGGTGTGTCTTTTGAGTGCTCCCAGGGTGAACTAAGCTCTTATCTTTTACTCTACTCTGAGGCCCCATTCCCACTAGACCATTTGCCCTGAGTAGAACTGGGCAGATCCGATTGCCCCCATACCGAATCTCCCTGGAAACAAGTTCCCATTACTTTTACTTTTTAAAAAAACTTTGTTAGCCGCCCCGATTGTTCTCAGAGGGGCGGGATACAAATAAATTTTATTATTATTATTTATTATTACCTCAATCGGTGTAAATTGCCCTGCTGAAGTTCACACTCACCAAAGTAGCCTGGAGAGATGAATAGGTATCTCTAGGGTCCAAGTCTGACATGGGACTGGACCCTACTGGTTCTCAAATGTGGGTCCTCAAATGTTGATTAGACTACTGCTTTCATTAACCCTGGCTATTGACCACTCAGGCCTGGCATATCTGGAGTTATAGTCCCAAAAACCCTTACGGGAACACATGCAGCACTTCTTTTTAATGGGCAACCAGTTTCAAAGTGGGCAATTACAAAGAGAGGATATGGATAATTCAAAACAAGTATTAGAGAAGTTCAAAGGTTCAACAAAAATGTATTCATCATATTTTAACATTCAGTGCACATGAAATTACATATTAAGTGTCCTAGACAAGTTGCATCGTTCTCCAGATAAGTTGTACAGTGGACCCTTGTTATACACTGGGGTTTGGTTCCAAGATCCCCCGTGGATAACAAAATCCATGTATGCTTAAGTCCCATTAAATTTAAAAATGTAAAAAATATTATTTTAAAATTTTATTTAAAAACAGCACATCTTACCAAATTTTCACTTTAACCACACAAAACAATGTACAGTACATGTATGTACATTTAAGATGTGTGTAATTTAAAAGTATAATGTTAATTTTGTGTCTTGTTTATATTACAACTATTGCCATTACATTCAATGTTATATGGGAATTATGATTTATGAATAATATTAATACAAAAAAAGCTTATTAAGGAGTCTGTATGGTGTGTATGGGAGATCGGTGTGTGTGTGACACCATGAATTAACGCACTGGGTGATGCCAACCCTAGTGATGCCACTGCCTCCATGCTCATTAAATAGCATTAAATGGCATCCTAGCCTCATTTTCAATTGCAGAGCCAATGAAGAGATAGCTGGCATATAGTCATCACTGTTTTGATCATGCCACCTGGAACATGGGCAGGAAGAATGCTCAGAACCATTCTTACTGGCTCTGGAACCAGGGAGGGTTCCTCTTGGTTAAGCAGCACTGCCAAACCTGAGCTGCTAAAGCATAAAGCCACTACTCCAACAGGATTGCTCACATACAAACACAAAGGAGAATAGATGTTCCTGAAATTGTTCCATGCCCCCAATCCGCTTAAGCTGGTCTTGATGTTCAGTGAAGGTGTCTATTGGGAAAATAATTACTGAGATGAAAGAAACTACTGTTTGTGAGCTGGATTCAACCTAGGGTCAGTGAACCAAGATAAATGGTTGAACTGGGTATGTTTAGCCTTGGGAAGAGAAAATTGAGAAGCAATATAGTAGCTGTCTTCTAATACCTGAAGAGCTGTCACATCATGTGGAAGATGAGAAAGCTTATTTTCTGCTGCCCTACAAGGTAGGACCCAAAGCTACCGATTCAAATCAGAAAGGAAATTCTAACTAAGTATTAGAAAGAATGTCCTGACAGTAACAGCTGTATGACAGGATGCTCTGCCTCAAAGGTAGTCTCTCCTTCATTGTGGTTTTTAAGCAGAGGCTGAATGGCAGTCTGCCAGGACACTTCAGGTTTGTATTCCTGCATTAGCAAAATGTTGAACTACATGACTTTTGGGAGATCTTTCCAGCTCTATAATTTTATAACTCTATAATTCTATGATTGTAACTCAGTTGATTCTCCTGTGTAGCATCTTAAATCCTGGAGTCAAATGATAAAGGCACCATTAATGGATGCAATGAGATCTATTAAAGGCTGGTGGCATTATATAAGTAGCCCAGTACATGGATCGAGATGACTCTCTCAAAACTCTGAAATAAAATAGCAAGCTCAGCATTAAAAGTTTTTCTTTTCCTCTTTTTTTTAAAAAAAAGTCCACCCAGCTGAAGCAGAAACTATTTTTGCTACACACACACATCAAATTGAGGCTGTTATAAATCAGAAAGACATTTGCACATGTACATTCAAAGCGCCATATTCTAGATAATTGTTGTTCAGCTCTCCTTTTCCTCTTGAAATTGAGAATGTCAAGTCTCATTATGTAACATGAGCTGAACAGCATAATTCAATTGGCAGTTTGTAGAATGGTAATGTATCTATTTCCTCCTTCTGAGAACTGGTATTTATCTTAAGGCAAGGAGTCATCCTTAAAGTGCTTCACACTACTTGTGATGGATCCACTACACTGGCACCTGTTTGGAAATCAAGGATGAGGAGAAGGAGATAAAATCAGTGAACTGTGGCCATATTATACCTACATTCCACAAAGCTGTTAAAGTCTCAAGGATTCAAATGTGCACTTAGGAATAATGCTAGAGAGCCATCCACTTAATGAATCTGCCAATTTTTGTCATTTATGCATACGAATTATTTTAATTTCAACTTATTTCTATCTGAAATATGAAGAAATGCGTGGTTGGATAAATTCTAATAAAAAAGTCAACTGGGTGCTGGAACTTGTTCCCTATCTCAAGTCTTGGCTCTGAAGCATATGAATAATGCCTGGCTAAGTATAATACCTTGTTAAAGTATATTCATTGGCTAATGTAGCTGTTACTTAGAAAAGAAACAAAGGCACGATCTTCTATCCTGTTGGCTCTTCAAACCCAGAATTTTGACTAAATTTCTTTCTTTTTTCTTAAAAAAAAAAGAGTGCATACAGTATATGCTATTTGAACACATTTTGCTCCAGGCTGGGAGCTTCTGGACTGTAAAGGATTCAGGAGACAGAGACAAATGAGTTTTTCCCTTCAGCAATGGATAATGTATTTGGAACAGATGTTTTCCAGATATCTAAATTATCCTTCTAAGAGAAATATTTTGTAACACAGCAGTTTCCATTTCCTCAAAGGATTCAGTAAGTTAGTGATCTACTTATGACCTTTATTCTTGAAGATCATTTGAATGAAGAGAGATGTGTGGTTTCTACTTTTGTTTTACACAAAAGATAACAACGCACATAACAAATATCACACTACTGAAGGGAACACTCACAGCAATTCATGGAGGAGACACCCAAAGAATAGAGTAAGGGAGAATTTTCTTTGGTTCACATTTATATTTCTGGAATCAACATACTTCTAGAACCAGAACTCTGAAACTTCTCAGAATGTAGTGATGCGGTTCTCTAAAAAACAAAAGAACCAAAAATACATTTAGTAGTGGTGTAGTAGTTTAAGCATTGGAGATCAGGATTCATATCCCTGCTCAGTCATGGAATTCCACTGGATGGCCTTGGGCAAGTCACATTTTCTCAGCCTCAAAGGAAGGCAAAAGCAAACAATCTTGCAAAGAAAACCCTGTGATTGGTTCACCTTAGAGTCACCTTTAGCCAGAAAGGACTTGAAGGCACAAAACATCAACAAGGGAACCAAGAAAAAACATCTATTCACAACACAAAATTGTGAAATATAGTCCTAATATAATAAGAGTATTATACAGAGATTGCTTGCAAAAAAATGCATTAAATATGGGTATACTAAAACAGATGGTTTTATCTATTTTGTTTTAAGGTACAATATTAATGGCTTTGGTTCACACATGGAAAAAGCAGTATATATATTAAATAAATAAATAATAACTATGCTGAAAGAAATGCACACAAAATGCATATAAATATTCATATAGACTTTTCTTTTAAAAGAACAGACACACACATTGATGAAATATGAGATGGGATGAACTGAACTTGGAAAAGCTGGAAACTGAGATAAACTAAAAGTTACAGATTGTTGGAATACCAAAGATCACACCAATGCTGGGATAGTAGGAGAGGCTTAAATGTAAGTTACTTTGGCCAAGTTGACTCTTTGAAATTGATAGATTGATGGTAGATGATGGAGCGTAAGTCTAATGTTATGGCCTAGAAAATCTCATATAGATCATCTCTTCCTGTATATATAGCCACCCAGAAATTGTGGTCTGCAGCAGGAGTTCTCTTCTGAATCCCCTCAGTGGGCACAATATACTGTTGTGTTATAGGGTAGAGGATCTCCTCAGTTCTGGCATATTAGAATGCAAACTACTTTGGCTGCATCCACACTACAGAAATAATTCGGTTTGACACCATTTTCACTGCCCTGGCTCAAGGCTATGGAATTATGGAATATATAATTTTGTGAGATATTTAACCTTCTCTGTCAGAGAACTCTGGTGCCACAACAAACTACCATTCCCTGGATTCCATAGCTTTGAGCCATGGCAGTTAAAGTGGTATAAAACTGAAATTTTCTGCAGTGTGGATGCAGCCTTAGAAGATGTCTTTTTATGCCCATCTATTTCTGGTCTTAGTCTGGTTACACATAAAAACATGGCTTTTTAGGAGGCCTTTGGAGCCTATCTGATTTCATGTAAATTTGCACATGATTTATCATTCTTAAGTGTTTTAAACTGTTTTAAATGACTTTTGGTTAGCTTTTGAAAAATTGTCCATCTTTAAATCTTTACATTATTTAATTGTTTCAACTGGTTAAACTGATTTTTATATGCCACCTTGAGATCATATGATGCAAAGTAGGCCATAAATATTTAAAACAAAACAAAACAAAACAAAATGTGGCAAACTCAGAGGAGGCCAAGCAACCTGCAGTATTGCTGTTCCTCTATTTTTAAAAATTAATATAGCTACGGACTTGTATCCAGTGTACTAGATACTAAGATACCGAGGAGGAAATCAAGTTGACACAGTTACCCATAGGCATAAATGATTAAGACACTTCAAATTTATATTGTTATGACAACTACAGACATTTCATGGCAGATTCTCGAGTGATGTGCTTGTTTAATAACACCTGTTATTTATAGCATTTTTATGTATATTCAGCCCTCTGTATCCGTGGCTTCTGCATCCATGGATTCAATCATCCATGGCTTAAATATGGTTTCAACATTTTATATATGGGGTGCCATTTTACTAAATTCTTGTATATAATGGACTTTCAACACCCAAAGACTATGGTACCCACAGCGGGTTTTGGAACCAAACCCTAGCAAATATTGAGGGCCCACAGTACAGCATTTCATGACAAACAGAAAAATGTGTTTGGAAATGGTCTACATCAACTGCCATAGATCAATTGGATCAATTGCTATATGGTAAATCAACTTAGATTAACCCCACTGATTTAATGGGGCTACTGTAATTGAATATAGCTCTTGGATTTAGGCCAATGTTCTCACAGAGGTGGAAATCATGCATCCTTCCCAGCATGGTTGGACTGCAGCTCCCACCATTCCTCAACATTGACTGTGGCAGAACTGCTGGGACCTAAACTCAAATTACATGTGAAGGGCTGCAAGATTCTCATCCTTGATGTAGACATTTGAAAAATATATAAAAACTGCTGCAAACATTTCTAAATGCCATGCACACATATCTAAAATCAGTGGGACACACATCATTTCATTAGTCCATTCATGTTTTAATTTAAAAATTGCAAAATAATAATAATATTGGCATTATTTTCAAATGTAGAATAGAATCTCAGTGTGTGTGTGTGTGTGTGTGTGTGTGTGTGTGTATGTGGGGGGGTAGGGGGAGAGATGGTGTCCATGCAATAGATTTGACAGATCTGCCCATCTCAAACACCCCTCATGAAAATCTGATATTCATCTCATATTCAAAATTCATTCAATTAATACTTAATTCAATTAAATATGATCTTGGATTGTTCTCAGCACTTGAGTTAACTGAAGATTTCATCAACAAGATATTTCAATAATAATGAATGAGTTTGTTTGCAAGTTCCTATTTTTCAGGTCCTATTTTTCCTATCAGAATATGGAGCAGAGATTATAACCGATAACAATATAGTTTTTTGTGGGCTTTTCAGGCTATATGACCATGTTCTAGACGATTTTCCTCCTGACGTTTCGCTAGCATCTGTGGCTGGCATCTTCAGAGAATGCCACCTTCTGGAAAGCTGTGTGGGTCTATATATACTGTGTGAGCCTGGGAATGCAGGAGTGATTTGCCTGTGTATTGTTCTGTGTCGATGGCTGGCCTCAGCCTGGGAAGGTAATGCAAAAGAGGATTAGTGTCTGCTAATTGGTGATCATTATCTGCTGGGAAAGCCCCTGACTCTAAATGGTTTCCCATTTGCATTTGCTGTCCTCATTTTGCTATTCCTTTTTTCATTTGGCATCCCTTCACTGGCTCCCCCTCCCTTTCCGTATTCAGTACAAGCTCCTGCTGTCGACGTTTAAAGCCCTCCATGGGCTGGCCCCTCCTTACTTATCAGACCTTCTTTCTCCTCACCTTTCCACTCAGGCCCTCCGTTCTGGTAGTCAAGGTCTGCTGTCCCAGCCCAGGATTTCCTCTGCCCCATCCCGGATTCGCCCCTTTTCACTTGCTGCCCCTCACTCCTGGAACCTTCTTCCCCCGCGAGCAAGAGCCATCACTTCTTTAACCAGCTTCAAAACGGAGTTGAAAACCATCCTGTTCAGAGAAGCGTTCCCAGGCATTGCATAATTGTCGCTTGCTATTTGATGTTCTTTTGATGCCTGTTTTATCAAACCATTTCCTGTATTGCTATGTACTTTATATGTATTAGCCTACGAGCCCCACCACCTTTCCCTTCTCCTTTTATGTCATGTCCTTTTAGATTGTAAGCCTGAGGGCAGGGAACCGTCTAATTAAAAAGATTGTATGTACAGTGCTGTGTAAATTTACAGCGCTTTATAAATAAAGTTTAATAATAATAATAATAATAATAATAATAATAATAATAATAATAATAATAATAATTCCTCAGGACTGGTAGCCAAACTTTGTTCACTTTAAGGGTTTCTTATGGATTTCAATGGCTTTCCTGTGGATCCTGACATGGTAGTGGTTGGCATGGTCCAGAATTTCAGTGTTTTCAAACAGTATTTTATGCCCAGGATGGTTTGTGGCATGTTCTGCTACTGCTGATTTTTCTGGCTGGCCCAGTCTGCAGGGTCTCTCGTGTTCCTTTATTCTTGTTTGCACACTGCGTTTGGTGGTCCCTATGTAGACTTGTCCACAGCTGCATGGTATGCGGTAAACTCCTGCGGCTGTAAGAGGGTCTCTCTTCTCTTTCACTGAGCACAGCATTTGCTGGATTTTCTTTGTTGGTTTATATACCATTTGCAGGTTGTGCTTCCTCACCACTTTGCCTATTCTGTCTGTGACTCCTTTGTCTCTGAAGATACCAGCCACAGATGCTGGCGAAAAGTCAGGAAGAAAATTGTCTAGAACATGGCCACATAGCCCGAAAAACCCACAAAAAACTATGGATGCCGGCCATGAAATCCTTCAGTGATAACAATATAGCTAGCATAGATACACCAATGTTTTCTATTTTGCACAGAACCTGAGAGAAGAATTTGAAAAGCTAGTGTGCTTCTGTTGTGTTCTTGAGGGGAATGGAATAATTATTTCATTGTAACCTAAAGTTTTTATAAGTTTCTATGTGTGGTTTATTTGCTAGCATGTGCAACTCTCAGTAAACGTTAAACAAAATAGTTTAGAATACCTTTGCTCCATGATATGTCCATACAAAGTTCCCCACACAAATTTCTATTTCACATTGCAGTTCTGTACATAGTTTGGATAAGTTTTCCTGTGTGATATTTTTTTTGTGTTCCACCTTCTGCTAACATTACTCAGGCTTTAATTTGTTTACTTTCTAGCACTAGAAAAAGAAAAAGAAAGAAAAAGGAAAACAAATATTACCAAATTATTTATATAATACCCCTCATGTACAGTGATCAAGGCAATTTTTCACATAATATACACCAAGTAACACTGTATGCTCTAACTCTGAGGAATTGTTTTGATAGAAAAAAATGTTATCAAGAATTACATCACTGATATTTGTAAAGGTTAAAACACATGTTTAAACCATCAGCGGGATAAGAATGATCCACTTCTTGTTATGTAGGAATAAAGTAATTTCTTTTAAAAATCATATACAACTTTTATCACTATATATGATATGCTTTGTGTCACTCATTGGAAAGTTGACCTGGCAATATGATAGGAGGAGTGGATCATTAGACTCTCCTAATGTTTCCATAGGGATGCATTGATTGTCTAATCAATGATTGTTACATAAACAATCCATGAATATTCAGGAGCCTTCATCAGATTAGATTTCAATTTAGCCTTTTCATTTTTCATTTTTCATTTTCCCCTTTTAATTAGCCCTGACATGTAGTATTTGATATATTTACTATGTTTTTATATGTTTCCCCTGAATATGAATCAAGGTAGCTTAAACTAAGCCAAATTGTTCATATCAAACACTAGAGTCAGGACAATAATACCTATAACACCCACGTCTTCCCTCAGTATTAACTTTTTGAGCCAAAATCTGTTAGCCCTATCAAACCTTTGTTAGCCCAACAAAGAGAAAAGGGTGGCATTTATGAGGGCCACAATGGAATGGTTTATTCACAAGATCAGTGCAAGTATTTAGAATTTCTCTGGAACTAACTGGCCAAACTACATCTTGTAGGTGCATATAAATATGGGTCATTAAAGATATTTCAGGGGCACAGGAAGACGGTGGATATGGAACATTTGCAAGGAGTTATATGATGCACTGAACATGTAGAATAACAACATGGATTTCAATTTTCACCAACTTAATACTGTTGTAATGTTAAGGGAAAATTCCATTCGGGGAAAAACATAGTTGAAGTTCTACCTGAAAAAGTCTCTTATCTAGAACATTGTTCTTCATCTTTATACATATTTTTGACATCTAAATTCCCATCTGCCTTCCTTTGCCCCTTTGTGAGGTGCCTCTAATTTTATAGTACAGATCTGCCAGCCTCTTTTAGAACCAACATGAATGTAATTCCTAGCAGCATTATGGAAAGCCTGAACCAAGTCTTCAGTACATTGTTTGTCCACTAAGAAATCAATCTGTTTCTCTTTGCTGCACACTGAAAAAGGTCGCTTATAGATAAAATGAAAAATGATAGAGAAAATGAAAACCCATAACAATTGCCTGGGTAAAACTGTCCCATCTACTCCTAACTCCTGCTGAGCTAATATTTGAAAGTTGTGATAGTTTTTAGCTTGTAAACCATATACTGTTCAGTAAACAACTTTCTGGTGGGTCTAGGACATTACTTTCTCAGGGTTGTCTACACTTGCAGGGATCCCACATCTGTTCTGCCCCTTGCTTGCCCTGCACAACTGCCCTGCATCTGCCCCAGAGATACCCAATACCTCTTTTCTCCTCAGTAGTTGTTTATCTTTTTGTAAACATTGTTCTAGGTAGGGAACTGGATTCTTTCTTCTTCAGTGCTGCTGCTGGCATTGTCCTCTGAAGTCAGAACATGGTACTGGGCACTTCGCAGGTGGGAAAAAAGTTTCATTAAACATCATTCCAGGTGGGGGCCCGAACTAAGCATTGGTAAATGGTAGTACCTAGGCAGTGATCAGTCGGCGACAGGAGCTGATGAAGGAAAATGGTGGTGGCTATTGGACAAGGATCTGTCCTGCCTCCCCATTCCTCTATCCCCAGAATCCAGAGTCTACACAAGTGCTGTTTCCTGAAAACTGCAGGGGAAAAAAGTGAATTATTAAAATCCAGGTTAAGGGATTTATATGCACCCCACATTTGGTGCATATAAAACCATATTTCGTGTGCCCTGAACATGCCAAATTTGGGGGAAATGTCTTCTGCTATGTGGTCTGGTTGCACCAGATTTGAGGGGGGTAGGTTTGTCCTTCCTGTAGACAATCCCCTTGATATCCCATTCTATCCAGATGAAAATGAAGATGCAATTTTTTAAACCAAGTGTTCAGATATTTTTGAATCAAAGCACACGAACTGTACATGAAATTAGGCAGTTTATAATCTAGCCTATTTTCATTAGTTTTCATCAACACGAGAATGGATACAAGGTTGTATCATTTTCTCCTCTCATTACCAACTTTCACATAAAAATGATATATATTTTAATGGCCACTGTTTTCTAATACATCACCATGCTATATGACTTCGACCTTTCCAGATGATGCTGCAGATCTTTATTGATTTGCTATTGTTGGCTAATTGTGTTTTCTGTAACAAAGGTGCTGGAAAATATGTTGCCTCTCTGTGGAGAGACTATTATGAAGTGTAACAGTGCAGTTTGTCATCACCGTATGGAAAGCTATCTTTGCGTTTTATATGTATGTATGTATGTATGTATGTGTCTAAATATTTAGCTCTCTATCAGAGATATAGCATCTATCTAATGTATGGAAGGAGGGATCACTCTATTTCTGTTTTGGATTATTTTCATCTGTGCTTATTTATGAATCTGACTAGTTTCTACACCAATTTGTATTTTTTTAAAAGAACAATCTGTATTGTTTTAATACATTTTTTCACAAAAAATATACATTTTGTATGTATCTCCCCCCCAATATATGTTTACATTTAATGGCCTTTATCCTAAAATAAAGGATATTCAAAATTTGTATCTAAAATATGCATTTAGTAAGGTTCTCATATTTTGGGATTTGTGAACCAGGTTAGTTTACTTTAAAACAACAACAACAGGCAGAATAAAGTACAGTGAGCTGTTGTCTCTGCTGGGGTTTGGTTCCAGGATCTCCCATGGATAATCTGTGGAAGCTTTAGTCCCATTACAGTAGCATAGTGAAATGTCTCTTATATAAAATAACAAAATACTTATATATATATTTTCAAGTTGTGAATGGTTGTATCCATGAAAAAAGACTCCATGGATATAGAGGGCTGAGTGTAGGGAACATTTTTATTTGCCTTTCTGTCTCCTGTCTGTCTGTTTGTCTATTAGTGTAGACATATATGTTGTCAAAATACCTGAAATTCCATCACTATGATTTCAGAGTTTCCTCCCAAGAAATAGTACCCTCTCACTAGATCAGTATTAATATTGATTAGTTCTTTGTTGTAGCATAATTAAGGTTAAAACTGTGGGATCTAAATAGGTAAGCAACAAATAAGTACGGGTCAACTCACAGGGAATTTCTCCTGCAAGACAACAAGGGTATATGTATCACATATTTATGGCAATTTTATATAACTTTAACCATCCATCCTTTGGAATCCTGGGATTTGTAGTTTGGTTAGATATGTTGACATCAGTTTTAGTTTTCAACTTTCTGACTTCATAGAATGTAGACCAAACTGAGGTAACTTTAGTTCTGGTCTTAAACTGTCAGGGCTTCTGATTGCTGAATTTCCTTGTTTGTTTCTTTGTTTTTTAAAAGAAATTAATCATTAGAATGAGAGCAATCTTGTCCTATCCTCCATCCTCCGCCATTTTTCAACTGCATTTTCAATGATCTTGATGCAAACTGAATGGAAAGGACAGTCTGAAGGCCTGATTCCCTGTTTCTTCACATTTTGGCCTATTAACATTTATATTTAAAAAAAAGAAATAAAAATATAAATGTACGTACACATTGGCATAAACATTTTGCCTGTAATCTGCAAGATATCATCCCTTCGTAATGAATTATTATTCTTGAAAATGTAATTTACTTCTAACAGAAATAAAATGTTATAGCCATTTGTTGATTTCCAATGATAGTCAATGGGAGACACAAATCTCTCCAAAACCATTAGAGAACAGACAACATCCCAGTCTCAGAATGAAACTGAGCATGTCTAACATAACTTTGCCAGCAGTTGTTGCTATAAGATTTCATGGGGCATATCATCCTTAATAATTTTTGAACTGTTGCTCACCTAGTGAAGGATTTTCCTCTTCAACAAGCCTGATTAAAGTGCACCAACATTTGATAGAAATGCAATACACTTTCCAATATGTGGGGGAAAGGCGATAAATGAAACACATTGCAGAACTTGCTACAATTCTAACAGTGCTTTTCAGATAGGTTTGATATTTTGCATGTTTCGAGACTTCGTGACATAGATCTTTAAGTCTATGTTTAATAGGTAATGTGTGATTACCAAAGGACATTTTTTTTCTTTTTAAAAGACTTTACTTGCCTTTTAAATAAATCAAATGCTTTTGCTGGAAGCAGTGGCAAGACAATTAAAGTGGCAAGACAACTGTGATCAGGGGATGATAAAGGCCGCTAAAAAGAAGACACCTGTCAGAAGTTTCACTTTGAGGCACTAGCTTGGAAGATCTGCATCGCCACAGTCAGATCTACTCGTTTTATTTTATTTTTAATTCTGTAAGTGTCAATAATAATAATAATAATAAATTTTATTTATATCCCGCCCTTCCATGAATATGATCAGGGCGGCGTACAAAATATAAAAACAATAACAATACAATACAACATTAAAATCCAATATCAGTTAAAAACATTACTACAAAACAGGAACAGGAAACAATAAAATAGAAAATCACATAGCAGGGGCAAAAAAATGGAGAAATTCATCATCAATCCAGGGTCGAGAAAGGAAAGAGGGGAAAAGGGGCAGGAAAAAATAAATGAACAACTTAAGGTGGGAAGGCCAAACGAAATAGGTATGTTTTTAACTGTTTTTTAAAAACAGCTAATGAGGCAGCGGAGCGAAGCTCTACAGGGAGCTTATTCCAGAGGGGGGGGCAGCGGTAGTAAAAGCCCTCTGTGAGGTCCGAACATGATTGGACCTAGGGACCTCCAACAGATTGGTCCCGGAAGTTCTGAGTGTGCGAGGCGGATTATATGGGGAGAGGCGGTCCTCCAAGTACCCTGGGCCCAAACCATTTAGGGCTTTATAGGTCAAAACCAACACCTTGTATTGAGCTCGGAAGCGAATAGGCAGCCAGTGAAGATCTTTTAGAATGGGTGTTACATGGTCTGACCTGGAACTGCCAGCGACCAATCTGGCTGCCATATTCTGCACCAATTGCAGCTTCCGGGTTTGGTACAAGGGTTGCCCCATGTAGAGCGCATTGCAGAAATCCAATCGAGAGGTTACCAAAGCATGTACAACAGTTTCTAGGTCCTTTCGGTCCAGGTAGGGACGCAGCTGGCGTATCAAGTGCCTATCCATACAGCCTTTTCAACTGGAAGCATGGGAAATATTTCACCAAGGGTGGGAAAAGAACAATAAATCCCCTGGCTTGACACGTACAAAACGAAATCTACACAAGCAGGGTAGAATATGGAGATAATGCTTTCATTTCTTGCAAGGGTCATGGTTGAGAGTGATATGAAGTTTCAAAATGTAATGGGTTATTAACCTGACAAAGTTGCTGTCATTCCACAGGCAGCTATCAGGATGGCCCCACTTAAATGAGACTAATGGGATAAAAATCTTCATATTAGGCACTATCTTGAACCTCACTATATGCCAAAATTAAATGTAAAAGAGAATAACTGTGCAAAAACGGGTGGGGAAGGGAGGGGGGAAATAGTTTTCATAGAAATTGATGGATGAAACAGAAATCATGGAATTATGCTATATCAATACAAAATTGGTTAATAGCAGCTAATTATACTTTATTAATACACTAGTCCAAGAGATAACTATATCTCACATGTGCACAGCCAATAGTTTTGACCTGATAGGTTAACATGGGCTGCATCCACACTGCAGGAATAATCCAGTGACTGCTTTAACTGCTCTGGCTCAGTGCTAGGGAATCCTGGGAACTGTAGTTTCTTGTAGCACCAGAGTTCTGTGATAGAGAAGGTTAAATGTCTCAAAAAACTACAAACCCCAGAATTCCATAGGATCGATCCATGGCAGTTAAAGTGGAATCAAACTCGATTATTTCTGCAGTGCTGATGAAGCCATAAAGATGTCTGTCATGGGCATACAAGAGTTATACACCTTTATTTCATTCTTGCATAGGAGATACAAAATTGAAGAACACTATAAGAGTTTGGGGTATTTTTCTAATGATATATACATATTTTTCATAGGAGGATTTTTTTCATGGAAATATTATGAAGGGGTTTTTTTTTGTGGGGGGAAGCATGATTTGTGCATAATACATTTTTTGTGCAAAATACAAGATGTCTGTGTAAGCTCTTTGAATTACTGGTTAGGCCCAGTGAGGTGGCCCTAAAAGAGGGGCTGTTCTTGCTACTTCAGAGTAAGGGGGAATTGAGTTCAGAAAGAAGATGAACTAGAGAAGGAAGGAACTGCAGTTGCCAGGGCAATAATGGTTTTCCATTATGCATTTAGAAGGGGTCAAAAGGGTACATTTATTATTGTGGTGTATTATTATTATTATTATTATTATTATTATTATTATTAAGCATTTGCAAATGTTTCTCTGACTATTCCTTGCTGAAGAAAACTCCATGAAATTCATGAGGTTACCAAAAATTGACATGTGATTTGAAGGTGAGTGTGCACATACATACACATATCTATTTTGTATCTTAATTCAGGACTTTAAGGATTACATCTGAGATTACAATACATTTGAGCAGGAAACGTAGAAGACTCCTACAATCAAGTCTTGCACCAATACCTCGTTGAATATATGGAAGTTTAGGACTTTGGGTGTGTTTGTAGCATGGTGGTTGTTGCTGTTATTTTTTTTTTAAGGGTTTAAATTGTGGCTGTGTTTGCAGTATGGATTTATTATTGGGCCTATTGAACCCAGAAAGAGGTTTGTTGTTGTTAACTACCCATCTCATGGTAACCCTCTATATGAGACATCTCCAAGACTCCATGTCCTCCACTGCTCTGCTTAGGTCTTGTAGATTCAGGGCCATGACCTCTATCTAGTGTGCAGTCTTCCTCTCTTAGTGGTACATATGCACAAAACATAATTTTGTGACTGTTGTATCAATTGTCCTTGAGCAAAAATGTTTGGGTTTTCAGCAAAACACAAACCTTCCCCAAAACGTGCTTTCTGTGAAAATACTGTATTTTGCCAAAAAATAAAAATAAAAATGCAGTGTTGTTGTTTTTTAATTGCTGTAGTTGAAAATAGTGCTGGTTTGTTTTTTTATTCTCACATGGAACAAAACTTCATGGGAACTGACTTTTTATTAAATGACAGCATCACTAGATGTACTGGGGCATACTTTCTTGATTATGACAATAACATTTAGGAAGAGTCTTTTAATCTTCTACTTTGACTGAAATAATTTATAATCCCAGTGGGTTGGATCCAGAGTTACAAACTTATAGGACATACTTGGAAACCAATGGCGTGAAATTATAATGGGTAATTTAAGTCTCCTTTCTCTGAAGCTAACCCAGTGAAATGAAATGGTTCTTACATTTTGAAAAGTTGTACCTCACTAAACTCTGAATACCAGGATTCTATAGGAAAGAACCATGGAGATGGCTATAGCAATGTAACTTGCAATGCAAATAAACTCACATTCATACTCTGGCACATTTGTGTGAATTTGTGCTGTGGAACATTTTGACTTTGCTGATGCAGAAAGTGTAAAAAGAATCAGTCCAAAAATTATTTGCCATTTTTCAATTGCATAACTTGATCTCAGTTACATTGTCTCTGCCTGTAATCCATTTTCTTCAACATGTGCATGCATATGCATATATAAGGCATCTAATTTATATGCCACCTTGGAGAGATAAATGCAGAAATAAGAATTAATTTTAAATTTAATCACAAAAGCTCCATCAAACCTACCACCTTTTAAACATAAGGGAGAACCACATTTTACACTGATGTTAATTAAATATATTAGGCAGAATCAAATGGATGTGACATTACCAAACGTGGCACAATGCAAAGAATCTTTAACTTGCTCTCCAACTGGCAGGCACTGTGGTTTGTACTCCTCCCTTTTTCTTTACTACTTTGCTCAAGCAAAACTGTTGATAAATTATAATCCATATTTGATAGCATTATGAAATATTCATGCAGGCTTACATAGTTGCTGTCATTGATGAAATGCCAAAACAATCTTATTTTTAGGTTATTCTACCCTCCTGTCCCCTAGTTTGTACACCCAAACACTTAAAAAGTATGAAGCTCTTCTGAAGATGTAGGTTTGATGTGAGGAAGAGATGAAGATAAGGAAAGGAAATTGTAAAGGAAATTAAGACATTTAGATGGAAAGAGGGAAGGAAGGAGGAGAGGTATGGGAAGGGAAAGGGATACTGATGGATGTGATACTGGGGTGTTGCAAAGGTGAGAAAGTAAGAAAATAATGGGAGGAAAATAGAATGATGGATGAAGTATAGGGATTATAAGAGGTATGTAAGGTGTAAATATATATTGGAAGAAATATATGTTTTATGATATGTGTTATATATAGTATGCAGGTAATAGCAGGAACTAATCTGTTCAGGAATATCTTTGCAAGGATTTTTCCAGCAATGGAAAGCAGTGTTATACCTCGATAGCTTGAGCAATCGGATTTTACTCCTTTTTTCTTAAACAGGGTGATGATCACTGCATCTCGGAGATCTGAGGGCAGTTCACCTTTTCTCCAGCAACTCATAAGGAGCGCCTGGAATTTAGCATGGAGTACATGACCTCCATGTTTCCAAGATTCAGGTGGAATTCCCTCAATCCCGGCTGCCTTACCCTTTTTCATCTGCTGTATGGCCTTAAGGGTTTCTTCCAAAGTGTGAGCTATGTCCAATTCATTTTTCATCAGTTGTTGTGTCTCCCTGAAAGTCAATGTGGCGTTAGAGCTAATAGGAGCACTACAGATATGGTATTTGCCCTTAGACAACTGCAAGAGAAATGTAGAGAGCAGAACAAAGGACTATGTAACATTTGTCGACCTCACCAAAGCCTTCAATACTGTGAGTAAAAAAGATCTGTGACAGATCCTGGAATGACTAGGATGCCCCCCCCCCCAATTCCTCAAAATGATTATCTTGCTACATGAAGGCCAGCAATGTCAAGTCAGATATGGCAACACTCTCTTGGAGCCCTTTCTAATAACTAATAGTGTAAAACAAGGTTGTGTTCTCGCTCCAACTCTATTTACAATCTTCTTCAGCATGATGCTCCAAAGGGCTATGGCAGATCTCAAAGAAGAAGATGGCATTTATATACGCTACCATACTGATGGTAGCTTGTTTAACTTAAGCTGTCTGAGGGCTCACACTAAGACTCTAAACTATCTAGTCCGTGAGCGGCTTTTTCCTGATGATGCTGCCCTCGTTGCCCATACAGAAGCAGCTCTGCAGCGCCTAACATCCTGCAGAGCTCTTTGGGCTGGAAGTCAGTCTGAAGAAAATAGAAGTTCTCCACCAGCCTGCACCACAGGAAGAACACTACCATCCCCACGTCACTGTTGGCAAATCTGTGCTTAAGTCTGTTCAGCAGTTCACCTACCTGGGAAGCATCATCTCCTCAGATGTCAAGATTGATAAAGAGATCGATCACAGATTAGCAAAGGCATATAGTGCATTCAGAAGGCTTCACAAAAGAGTTTGGAGTAACAAACACCTGAGGCGAAGCACAAAAATCAGTGTGTATAGAGCCAGTGTATGTCTATGACTCCTTGAACACTTTCATCAGCACTGTTTACGCACAATTCTAAATATACATGGGACTGACTATGTGAAAAATGTTGCTGTCCTTGAGCAAGCAGGGATCACTAGCATTGAGGCCATGCTACTGAGGACACAGCTTCACTGGGCAGGACACGTTTCTACGATGAAGGACCATCGCCTCCCAAAAATAGTATTCTATGGTGAACTCGCCACGGGTCAGCGTAAGAGGGGCACCCCAAAGAAGAGATACAAGGACTCCCTGAAACAACATCTCAGGCTCAGCCAAATTGATCACCAACAATGGTCTGCCCTGGCCTCGCATCAGGAGGCATGGAGACGCACTATCTACGATGCTGCAGCCTTTTTTGAAAACTCACGCCAAACGAGTCTCGAAGAGAAACGACAATGCAGAAAGAACCACAACCCAGAAACATCACCCAAGGAGACATTCTGCTGTGCTTTCTGCGACCAGACTTGTTTATCTCAGATTGGTCTTTTTAGTCATCAATGCGCTTGTAGAAAGCGCAGGATGAGTCCTTCCTGAATCTTCATTCATGAAGAAAAGCCTGAGAAAGAGTGTATGTAGGTAACGATATGTGTGTATTTTTATGGGTCCTGTATATATTTTTTAATATTAAACAAACTTTTTAAATTTTTTTAAAAAAGTATGAAGCTCTTCTACAGAACCTGTTAGAAGCATGATATAAGACAGGGAAGAGAAATACAATCTAACAAAAGTAATCCCAGCAAATGTTGGGGATTAAATAAAGGAAGTGCCTAAAACAAGGTAAAGGTACATCCTGTTTTTTCACAGAATCTTTTTTTAATAAGTAGATAAGGAAGCTCATTTCAATCATTACATCATTAATCCTCAGAGACCTCTCCCAAGTGAAGGTCAGAATTGTTAACCCAATTATGGGTTCCTACAATTTCTCAGGTTCTCCAAATCTTGATAGATTTCCCTGTCTGAGTGAGGGTGGGAAGATGAGAAAGGTTGCCCTTGAAAATGGCTCCATGAAAGTGAAGGAAAATTGGTGATATTTGTGATTTTTTTCACCGCACACAAGCTCATTCATTAGTCCTGCATTATTGAAAGCACCACTCCTAGTTATCTGGATCTTTAATTTACAGTACATTTGGCACCCCACCTGCTCGAATGTTGCTTGTTTCCTACTATGTTATATTGGATTTCTGTCCATGGTAGAAACATATTGGCTTCCTGAAAGGGGTGGTTTTGTGATTTGCACTGAAATTATTCATTTCACATCTTCTGAGACTCATTGCGAGTACACCTTCAGAAATGTTCACGCTTGTGAACCTTGTGACTGAAATAAAAGAATCCAAACCTTTCAAAATGTTTAAACAGGTAAAAATGTACACTACTGAAAAAGAAACTTTTGACAAAGGGGAAAATGTGTTTGAAAAGGGCTTGGGCTTGGGATCTGGCCACTGCGCCTAGCAATGTGGATCCTCTCCTCTCTCTTTCTTACGTCAGAGAATAGGAAATGGCCTTTCTTTTCCTCTCCTTGGTCCAAAACATACTGCAAAAATAAATCACTTTGAGACTACTTTAACTGCCCTGGCTCAGTGCTGGGGAATTCTGGAAACTGTAATTTTATGAGACATTTAGCTTTCTCTGTCAAAGAGCTCTGGTGCCACAATAAACTACAGTTTCCAGGATTCCCTAGCACTGAGCCAGGACAGTTAAAAGAATCTCAAACTCGATTATTTCTACAGTGTATTTTGGACCCTTGTCGTAGAGAAAACATGGTGAGTCATGGCCTTGGGAATGTCTTTTTTTAAAAGAATGATTTTTACACATATTGCATAAATTGTGCCAAACATTTAATAGCTGCTTTGTTTCTCAGATTTAAAAAATTAAAAGTATCAGATGGATTGTTTATGTCTTTTTGAATAATCACCCTATCTTTCTTTACCAGTTCTCTCTGTGGTTATAGCTGCATTGCAGGAAAAAAAAATCCCACTTGACACCACTTTAACAGCCATGGCTCAGTGCTATGGAATTCTGGGAACTGTAGTTTTGTGAAATGTTTAACCTTCTCTGTCAGAGAGCTCTGGTGCCCTAACAAAACTATCAAACCCAGTATTGCATACCATTAGCCATGGCAGTTAAAATGGTGTCATGTGGAATTGTTTCTGCAGTGAGGATACAATACTTAGCTTCACTAGTTTTGCCACAGACATTTTGGCAAAACCACGCTCAAATAAATAAATGGATAAATAAATAGCTCATCTTCTTAACATGCTGCAGACAAGACACCTTGGAGGTTTTAATTAACTCTAAATTGCCTATCATGATGTCTTGCTTAATTGAAAATGAATAGTTCCATATCCATAACCTTGGTCAACAGCAAACATCCAGCCCCCCCCCCCCCACAAAAAAAATCAGCCATCCAATAGTACATGTTAATGGTCAAGTTGCTATGTCAGGATTGCATTGTGTAAATGTCCACATGTGAAGTAGGACATTGTGTTGTGCCATATAACCCTTGTGTTGAATGGCAGCATTGCACAACTGAACCAAGACACCTAATATGCAACCAAATATGCATTCACACCCTTGCACCCTGGAACTGGATGCACAATTCTACTTCTGCAACCCAAAATGGGATGTGGTTTCATATCAGACAAAAATGTCCAACCAGGTTCACAGAAAATCTTGTGCATGCATACGTTACCAACAAATTTCCAACCAGTATGTAACATACTGGCACTAAGAGTCATCATGACAGAACAGGCAGATCCAAGTTTCATTATTTCCTCCTCCATAAATAAGAAAAGCTAAATTAGTTAAGATGAAAGGCAAGGCTAAAAAAGACAGAGTATGAACAATCTTCAATTGAAGGACTATATACATACATACACACATATGTAAGTGTGCGTGTGTGTGTTGTGTGTAAGTGGTCTATCGCTAGTGAAGGAAGCAAAGCACAACCTCCTAATGGCCTTAACCATTATTCCCAGCTAGCTCAGTGCACAATTTGAAATGTACTGTGACAAGCTGTCTTAACAATTTTCACAGGCACCCAGAAAGAATAAAATAAAAACAAAAAAATTAGATGACACATCCACTATAGATATGGACACAGAACAATTCCAGGTAAAATGCCGCCATACTAGCAGAAAGAAAAAATTAAATCTTTTTTTTTTTTAAAGTAGCTTCAAAAAAGGAGGAGATACATATTACCTTCAGGGTTCTTGTGTCTTTTTTTCTCTCTTCCGGAAGCAAATCTGACAGTAAAGGCCATGAACTGGAGTCTGATATTTTTGTTTAAGCTCACTTGCACTTTGATTACTAAGTCAGCTTCCTCATTTAATTAAAATGGCTGTGGTCTACTGATATTATGAACTTCACACACTTCTATGACACAGTTCTAGGGGAGAATGGCAATGTCAGTGGAAGAGTTCAGACTACCTGGAGGAGAGCGCAGGGTTCATAACAGTCAGGACTTACTTACACAATTAAAATTTAGAGGCTATTTTGCCACAGTATTCTCTCTCTTGCATTTCCTTGCTCTCTCTCTCTCTCTCTCTCTCTCACACACACACACACACACACACACAGTGTATTTGAGGAGCCCCTGCCTTAGTTACATGCATTTAAGTTGTTTCCAGGACTTTAAAATATTATACTAATAAGATATGTACTGATGAAATAGGATGAAGTCATGGCAAAAGTTTACCAAGATGCTCTAAAACACTTAAAGGGAACTATAGTATTTTTTTTTTTATAGAATGATAAAATATTTTCTTCGTATGCTTACCACTGAGAAATCAGTGAAGTGATGAAATGAAGTTTTCACAGGTTACGCCAGTCTAACCTGTATTTTAAAGAAATAATATTGCCCACTTTTCCCTTTGACTATGTTTTCAGCCTCTGCTCTGCTCAATGCTCACAACATGTTTGTTGAAGTGTTTTTAAATGAGTATACAATTGCATTTCAAACATCAAAGCATAAACCGATCTAAAATATCTTGCATATTGTGTAAGGTGATAATTCTAAAAATTCTCAGTAACATAGCAATGCAGCCCATAAACTTTATAATGGGAGTTAATTTGAAGAATACAATTGAAATATATTTTCATTACATTGCTAACAATTAACCTACAAACCTATTGAAGTGATCTCATATTTCATAATGGCAATGCACTAACTTGAAAAGAAAAATAGAGGAAAAACATTCACTGAGAATAAACACTGCAGAAAGAGCACAGAGTTATATATCTTACGCCTATATATGGAGAGTTGTAATTTAAATTAATAAAATACGAGTAAAGTTAACTTTGCATTGAATAACCAGTAATTGTAAAAGATGGTAATGTCACTGGGGCAAAAAAAGACACAGGAGAAATCTTGTGCATACAAATAGGGAGCCATGAAAACATTTCAAGACCAAAGAGAAACCTAAAAAATGGAATCTATATTATTACTCTCAACACCAGATTAGGGATAATATCGCATGGGAAATCTACACTGGTATAGATGCAGGTTGTAACTGTAAGGAACGGATCTTATTGCATTGTCTGGTGCCTGGGCAGTAAGCAACCTACATCCAACCCAGCCTTCTCCGGCAGCTTTTAACAAATGGGATTTTCCTTCTCTTGAAAAGCTGCCAGAGAAGCCCAGATTTGATATAGACTGTGTACTGTCCAGGCTCCCAGCCATGTGATAAGATCCATTCCAGATGGTTACAACCCGTGTCTATCCCGGTGCAGATTACCCATGAGATAATCTCCTAGAATGGGTGTTTTGGAAGACACAGCTATAGCTCCAATACCATGAAATCAAGATAAGTGAACCTAATTAAACAGACACTAATCCTCTTTGCAAATCCTCCCACTCTGAGGCCTTGCCATTCAACAACAGAATAACACACAGATTAACATGGAGATCACTCCTCCCAACCCAGGGTCACAGTGGCCTGTTATAGACTGCCAAAATAAAGCTGCTTCGGGTCTCTTTGGAGATATGCTATTTAAATGATGCATAGGTCCTAAGAGTCCAGAGGTTGCGCCAAAGCCACACTCCATTCCTAAGCACTGGAGGGCAGCTTTGGTGCAGCTTCTGGATTCTTAGGACCCACACATCATTTAAACAGCATACCTCCAAAGAGACCCGAAGCAGCTTTATTTTGGCAGTCTATAACAGGCCATAGTATTTATATACCCCATTCTCTTCTATGCCAGTATTCTCTGAAGATGCCAGCCACAGATGCTGGTGAAATGTCAGGAATAAACTCTTCTAGAACATGGCCACATAGCCTGAAAAACCCACAAAAAACTATTGTTAAAATTGTTGTTAAAAATATTTATTGCTTCCTTTGAGAAGAAACTTTGTGAAGAATTACATCCCTGCACTAAAAGCACTACACCATGCTTTCTGTCTAGACCATGTTGGCTCTTTCATTATGTAGTATCACATTTGTTGTTGTTGTTGTTGTTGTTGTTATGTGCATTCAATTCAACTCCAAACATGGAAACTCTATCATAGGACTTTCTTGGCAAGATTTACTCAAAGGAGGTCTGTCATTGACCTCTAAGACTGAGAAAGGGCAACTTACCCATGACCAGCTAGTGGGTTTCCATGGCTCAGCAGGAATTCAGATTTTCCTATCATCCTAATAGATTCCATATGGTATATTCCGACACAAAATCCATTTTAGGGTGTCTAGGGGTACCTTTTATCACACAAACAGAGTAGTTTGCTGGGCAACTAGGAGAAGCATGGTCTTTCTCAAGGGCAACTGAGAAGGATGTGGAAAGTGGGGAACATTTGAGCTCTTAGGCACTCATACCCCCAAACAGTTGAATCTGAATGACCATTGGCAATGATTAATGAATCCCTGGAGCAAGCCTGAATACTACAGCTAGTACAGAATAAATTCAACGAATTCACTATTACAATGAAGTCATAAGTATCAATCATTCAAATCAATAAAATCAAAAAGGGTTACAGAAGAATTGCTGCTGTTGATTTGACAAACTAACAGAGCAATCTTTCTAGAACCTTTGATGGAAAAGACTGCAGTAGAGATAAAGTGGCAAGAGTTTTGCTTTGCAAATATATATAGCCTAATCTCTCCTTATGTAGCTGTATATCTACATATTTTAGTTTGTGGCTTGTAGCATCTTGTTTACACTCACTCACCCACACAGACATTTTTTTTGGGGGGGGGAATACAAACAATCATCATTTCCTCAAGAGAAGCCTTTATCTTGGCAACAGTAAGATACAAAATGCCTCGGCCTAAATCCAGTTCCTAGACACAAATAGAAAAGACTCATTAAATCAACTGATGAATAATAAACAAACATTCATGTAAATTCCACTGAGTCAGTGGGTCTACTCTAGCTGGGACTAGCAACTGAATTTAGATTTTGTTCTTTTAGCAGCATGTGAAATTCATCTGAAAAGTTATCAGTGCTGTAGCACTAAGGCCAACTTAATTTGCTTCAGGGGAATCCACCAAGCTAGCTCTAGAAGCCACTTCAAATAAAAAAGGACAGTGACATTATTTGATCTGGAATATTTATGCTGACACCTTGCAAAATACTCAATAAAAGTGTCTCATGGGATGCAGATTGTTTTGGTGATTTATCCAAAGCAATATCCACATATATCATGTAGCTTGTATGTCTCAGTGTTAATATCGCAATAAAACATGCCATTCCTTCCATGAAGCTTCTCTTCTTATTCAGGCAGAAAAATTATGTATTGTGCAACTTTGATAGTTTTATTTTTCTTTTGACGGAAATGAACTCTGTGAAGAGAGAAGCACTATGTGAAAGGCTAGTCATTCACTAATTGATACATCATTTCTCAGTTCTTGGTAGAGAAGGCCAAAGTAAGTACTATGGCAATTGTAACCTGGCCATTAGTTTCACCAAAACTCACACACCATTTTTTAAAACTACATAACAAGAATTTTCTAAACCCTAGTGCTTGTTTTCTCATACCTTGAAATAGGTCCTTGAAATAAACCTTGGACCCTCAGTGACTCATCATTTGTGGGTTCTAGTCATTTCTACTTTGTGTTACAGTTTTTGGTTTGTGTGCCTTTTAGTTCTTTAACCAACATCGTGGAATGGAAAGAATCCTATTGATGGCTTACTCTGGCATAACCTCTAGCAGTTTGAGTGTTGGACTATGTCTCTGGAGATCAGGGTTTGATTCCCTGCTTGGCCATGGAAATCCATTGGGTGACCTTGAGTGAGTCACAAACTCTCAGCCCCAGAACCTCCCATGATAATTTTGACTTAGGATCACCATAAGTGACTTGAAGGCGCACGCCAACAACAAAATCCATCACAATACCCACAGGTATTATGAAAGGAAGCACTCAGCAAGCCTTTTCACAATGACTTGGCAGTAGTAGCACATGGACAGCTGGTAACTCCTAGACAGAGCTCAACTACAGCCCCTGGCAGAGTTTGGGGAGGAGAAGGGGCCTATATTCTTTGTAGGATGAATCCAGACCCACTGTAGATGGGATCAGGCCTGGGCTCCAGATGGACACATATTCTCTCTGTCTTCTAACTTGTAATAAATCGAATGTCAGTCATTAATTACTTGCTTGTTTACAGTTTACATTGTCAAATATACAGAACAACGAGGTCAAAAGTGTTACACTGTTGCACATAATGAGTCACAGATTCTTTCAAGCCATGTTAGCTTTTTCCTTCAGTTAGTATCCACTTATCCATTGGAGGAGTGAACAGTTAATATTACCGATATGTGCAATGACAGATTTAATTGTGTTCCCAGCCATTATCATTAATATAATTAAATCCAATTTCATTTTCCTAATAAGATCAGCTTTATCAAGGCTGGGAAAATCACTGGTGATGGTTCAGGGATTTAAATTGTCTGGAAAGAAAATCCAAAGGAGAGTCGCCAGTCAAAAGGAGATGTCTTGATTTTGAAAGTAGTCCTAAGTGACCACAATTTTGTCATCACATTTCTGACATTAATATTTAACATTAATATACAGACATCCTGGGGAAGTGCACTATATATAGGAGAGAAAAATTTAATCAATTTGTCAGCTCTTTATTACTATTGTGCATAATCCCAAGGAAAAAAAGAGAGACACATGTGGAGTTTTCTGCCTGAGGATATAAAATAGCTTGATCAGCCTTGGATACTGACTACACCTTCATGTGAGATGGGGTCCCTCTATAATCCCAATGCAGTAAGGAAACTGACTAGACCTGGGAGATGATCCTATTTCTTATTATCTTAACATTTAATACTGTCCCAAAGGGCTATGCTGTGTGTTGCAATCTTACTGAAATGTAACAGTAAGTTGTACATAGAGTCTGCCAATTGATAGATCTGGTTTGTACTGAAATTAAATATGTTCCTTTTCAGCATCTTAAAAATAGCTATGCAGGACTGCAACATTCAGAGCTGAAATGCTGAGGTTTATGGTCACAGATGCTTACTTTGAATCCAGCTATAGTGTATTTTTTGACAATGTGATCTCTATCTCCATTTTATTTACAATTCAGATCAATGACATCCACACGTCATAGGATCTGTTTCATCATGTGAAAAACATCTTGCAGTGGATGCTAAACTCATAAAAATGTTCAGCCTAAACAGGGAGCTTACAGGGACGTAGCTAGGATTTTTGGAAGGGGGGGGGGTTTCCAGACTAAGTGCCACTATTATAGTGGGGCTTGGGTGCAGCAGCGCAGCAGCACACACCATTCATTTTTCTAATGGAAGGGGGGGTCCGGACCCCAAGAACCCCCCCCCCTTGGCTACGTCCCTGGAGCTTAACTTTCTGAACAGCATGCATATGCTCATGCTTTCATGATGCTGATATTAAATATATAGCCTCTATCTATAAAAATGCAATATTCTTTATTTTCTCCCTTTTCTTCCTATATTATTAATATCATTTATGGCCCATTGATTGAAAATTCATTGTAAACCTTTCAATGAAATATTTCCTACAGAGAGCAATTATATAGCTAATTATCCACTTTTCCCCAATGGAGTTACTAAAGTCCAGGTTCATAGTCACGATCCAGATTCCCTAAACCCCATACAAAGAGATATGCCTTTACTGGCTACATTCAGATCATTGTAGCTTCCATGGAAAGCAAATTGTTCTATCTCAGACAATAGCCAATAGATATTTGGTGTTGTGAGTCAAAAGAGAAGGCTATGAATTAGCAGATTTACCAGATTGAGTTATCAGATGAATAATTCCAGGAAGATTCCTTCAAGAAACTGTTACAGACTGCCAAAATAAAGCTGCTTCGGATCTCTTTGGAGGTATGCTGTTTAAATGATGCATGCATCCTACGAATCCGGAAGCTGCACCAAAGCTGCACTCCAGTGCTTAGGAATGGATATAGGATAGGAGACACATTGCTGAATAAAAGTACTGTACATGTGAAAGAGATCTAGGAGTCCAAGTAGACCATAAGTTGAACATGAGTCAACAGTGTGATGCGGCAGCTAAAAAGGCCAATGCAATTCTAGGCAGCATCAATAAAAGTATAGTGTCTAGATCAAGAGGAGTAATAGTGCCACTGTATTCTGCTCTGGTCAGGCCCCACCTGGAATATTGTGTCCAGTTCTGGGCACCACAATTCAAAAAGGACATTGAGAAACTGGAGCGTGTCCAGAGGAGGGCGACTAAAATGGTGAAAGGTCTGGAAACCTTGCCCTATGAGGAACGACTCAGGGAGCTGGGGATGTTTAGCCTGGAGAAGAGAAGGTTAAGAGGTGATATGATAGCCCTGTTTAAATATTTGAAAGGATGTCACATTGAGGAGGGAGCAAGCTTGTTTTCTGCTGCTCCAGAGACTAGGACCCGGAGCAATGGATGCAAACTGCAGGAAAAAAGATTCCACCTCAACATTAGGAAGAACTTCCTGACAGTAAGGGCTGTTCGACAGTGGAACACACTCCCTCGGAGTGTAGTGGAGTCTCCTTCCTTGGAGGTCTTTAAGCAGAGGCTAGATGGCCATCTGTCAGGGATGCTTTGATTTGGATTTCCTGCATGGCAGGGGGTTGGACTGGATGGCCCTTGTGGTCTCTATGATTCTATGGTTTTGGCAGTCTGTAACAGACCATAAGGAGCAAACAGCTCTTGGACCTACCTCATAGATGGTTCATAATCACTGTGGACCGAACCACCACCTATGAAAAGTTATTCCTCCTTATCACAGCAAAAAAATCTATAGAACATCCTCACCACATTTATCGAGATCATGGCTGAGATTTTTTCTAGTATATTGAATTCAACAGATTCATTCACACACTTGTCAGGGTGCATCTTGAATGCTGTAGAGCTGCTGACAAAAAATAATTGGATCATTGATTTTATGAGACCACGTGATTTTTCCAGCCACTTCAGATAGGAGATTTAAAGGAGCTCCTGAATGTGATGAACTCTATCCCCCAAATAGGTTCAGTGACATGGATAGCAACTTCACAGTTTGGTTCAAAACCCTGAGTGGACTCACAGCCCCATTGACATGGGAGCCACTAGCCATCTCTGGAGGCACTTTCAAATACATGTGGGTTTTTAAATGTGGATTTTGTGGTCCACACTAACCAGTCATTGTTGACTGATACTTTTCAACCACTACTTTCTGAGCTTTCAAATATGTTTTATAAGCTTTTTGATGACAAAAACCACTTCAGCAACAAAAGTAATATGTATTATTTATCAAGTATCAAAATAACTAGGTGCTGTACAATAGTGATGAGAAACAAAGCTCTGCCTGCCAGTAGACAATCTAAGACTGTGTGAGATTATAGGGTCCTTTTACTCCAAAGGAAAATAATGTTAGTAGTGATGACCTGAATTTTAACCACTCAAGGGAGCCACAGAATTACTGCAATTATGAAACTAAATGAGAATTATCTGATTCTGTGCCATATAGAATACAATTAATTTTTTTCTCACACAATACTGTAGAGAAAATTTTGCTTCTCTCTGTAGGGATGTATTCATATAGCAGCCTACCCTAAATTGATATTCTCCAGATTGTTTTTCTTAACAAATAAAACAAAATCCTGTAACACCTACTATGCCAACATGGACAATGATTGGAATGGTTGAGTCGCAGTACAAAAACATCTGAATGTTGGGGAATGTTGACATGTAGACATATACTTAATCTATGCCAATTAACAGAGAATTGTATCTTGTAATACTGATTAGAATCTAAACTAAAATTTAACTTCTGATTAAATTTGGCAGTTTTCAGATGCCAGCCACAGATGTTGGTGAAACGTCAGGAAGAAACTGTCCTAGAACATTGCCACATAGCCTGAAAAACCCACAAAAAACTATGGATGCTGGCCATGAAAGCCTTCGACTTCACATCAGAAATGTATTCCTTTGGCAGTCTGTACTATCTGAAGCTAACTAAAAGGGCTGCCTCCAATAAAACCCAGGTATAGTTTACAAGATGCAGATTCAATAGAGATCAAGAGAGATAGAAGAATGTCAGCAATAAAAGTGACTCTAGTGCTTAACTAGTTTAATGTTGCTAAAGCACTTCAGCATTGACTATAACTCCTGAAAAATAATAAAGAAAGTTCTATGAAAGCTGCTGGAAATCAATTTCTGAAATGAATCTAGATGTGATGCATGATTAGTGGGACAGGGGAGGAAGAACACAAGGAAGGAAGAGGGAAGGAAACCAGGGATTGTTCTAGAAAATGATTCATTTGTGCAAGTGG
>NC_056522.1:199767119-199956061 GCF_019175285.1 Sceloporus undulatus | reverse complement strand
GGAAATGGAAAATAGTATTTCAACCATAAAATGCTGTAATTGGGATAAAGTCTGTAAAACCTGCATAGTTGAGAAAACAAAATATTCTCTGTACAAAGCAAAAAATTTTTGCATAAAATTTAATATTTCTTTATAGAAAATTCTGATTTTTGTGCAAAACCACAACAATTCTGTGGGGACTTTGCACTGATTTAGTCCTGAACAGCAAAGATGCTGATCTGTCCAAAATTCTTCTCATCGAGGTTTCTCAACACTTGAAATTCATTCTTTTTTTAACCATTTGTCAAATATTTTCAAACATTACTTCAATTCCTAGAAATCCTCAAGTATTTGTATTATGGTGTAGACCTACTCAGACCCTAAACATGGAAGAAAGATTTGAAAATAAGCCAGTTTCTTAGTTAGATTCCCAGCTTGGCCATGAAATCAGCTGGTGGCCTTGGGCAAGTCACATGCTCTCAGCCCCAGGGGAAGGCAATGGCAAACTTCCTTTCAATAAATCTTGCCAAGAAACCCCATGATAGTTTTGCCTTATGGTTGCCATAAGTCGGAAACAACTTGACAGCAAACAGCTCTAAATAAAAATATACATTTTATTCTTGATGGATACATTTCCCCCATTGATTGAAATGTGTTTATACACATTAAAAAAAAAAAACCAAGAACATTAAGTCATGTGCATTTTTTGGCTCTCACTGGAAAAACAAAGGAAAAGAAGAAAGAGAGAATCTGACACTCATGAAGATGAGGAATCAGAATATGTGTGTGTGCCTTCATTAATAGATCTATAGAATGCTTAGTGAATAAACAGATTAAAAATATTGATTATTGTGGTTTTTTTAAATTATGAAGTCAGAAGTGCAAATCTCGAATTTTTATTCATGTATGGTATAGTAGTTTGAGTATTGGACAGCTGCACTGCAGAAATAATGACATTGCTTTAACTCCTGTGGCTCAGTGCTATGGAATTCTGGGATTTGTATTTGTGAGATATTTCGCATTCTCTATCAGAGAGCTCTGGTGCCACAACAAATTACAAATCCCAGGATTCCTTAGCACTGAGCCAGGGTAGTTAAAGCGGTCTCAAACTGGATTATTTCTGCAGTGCATATGCAGTCTAAGACTCTGGGAAACCAACATCCAAATTCCTGCTCAGCTCATCCCTGTCCTATAAAGAATAATGAGATTATCACATTGGCAAATTGGCCCGTTGAGAATGGGCTGAGTGTGTTAGGAAATTTTTGAAAATTTGCTAAGATCAGGTGTTATTGCACACCTCCATGATCAGACAGGAGGCACTGTATCCTGATCTTAGCCATCCCGACCTTGTCCTTTGCAGGGAACGGTTAACTTCTGTTCTTTGCAAAGGATGGGAGAAGGATAGATTGGGGTCAGGATGACTAAGATGACAGAGGACGTGATGCCTCCGATCTGAGTACAGAGGTGTGCAATAACACCCAATCTTAGCAATTTTTTCAAAAGATTCCTAACACACTCAGCCTATCCTCAGGCCAGCTAAATCTTCATACAAGAGTGTTCTTGTGACTCTTGGACTACTTTTAGCAAATTAGACAAAATATAAATAAATAGATAAATAATCCATCATTTTGGAGTCAGGGTTAAGCAATAAACAACGATCAGACGTTAGTCTCTCCTGTCAGAACTGCCTCATATTTTAATCTCTCATTGTAGCTAGTAAAGACATGGAAAAAATACTTTCTGTTTCTTCCTGTTAAAATTTGATTCATTGCTCAATTGTGGTCTAACATCAGTTTCTCTACTGATAAACATTCTTTAACTACTTGCCAGTTTTCGCTGATGGGGCTGTAAAGTGTGATTCAATGAATAGCAGCTCAATGAATAGCAGCTCAGAGTTCTGAAATACAATTGCACCCGAGGCCTCTTATCTTTCTCTATCTGCAACAAGCATTCTGTTCAATCACAAGATGTTCAAAGTGTAAAATGCATTTTAGGTCCCTGTTAGTCATTCTCCAGATGATGTGGGCAAACTTCAAAAAGATGGCCTTTTTTACAAAAAGTATTTGCTGCTTCAAAGAGGCACTGATTAAATTTCCCTGGCATTTAGCTGCATCTGTAAATTCTCCATTAGTGCTTTCATAATACTATGTTCAAGAAAGATATGCAACACGTTAGTCACAGCTTATCGAGCTACAGTTTAGCATCGTTTGCCAGCCCTATATTTCATATTTGTGTCTGGCAGTATTTCTATCTACTGCTGTGAGCACCCTCTTTATGTTAGGTTTTTCATGTTGCTTGATGATGCAGTTTAAAAATACTAAAAATTATATATACTTCTAGTTACTCTCTGATGAAACATTTTTGAACTCATAGTATTTTTCCTCATTCTTTAGAGTGTTTGCCTCATCACCGGAACTTGAAATGCTACTTTTAAAAAGTAATCTGCCATTGTTAAAAGACTGAATAATAGTTTTGTTGTTGTGTGCCTTCATTTCTGACTTACAGCGACACTAAGGCAGCCCTATCAAATGGCTTTCTGGGGCTGAGAGTGTGTGACTCACCCAAGGTTTCAATGGCTGAGTGAGGAATCAAACCCTGGTCTTCAGAGTCATAGTCCAACACTCAAACCAACACACCACACTGGCCTTCTGTAGAGTAGTTACAGGGACTTATTGGTGCAATTTTTAAAAAGCAACTTTACTTACACATTTCTCAAGAAAAATTACTTTGCGGAGGAATCTAAATGATACGAGCGGCTGATCTGTGTAGAAAACATATTGTTGTCATTGTTATTAGTAATATTAGTATTATTATCCCGATTCCCTTCCAGAATTGAGACTCAAGCCTGCTTACAGTTTAAAAGGGTAATACAGTTAAAAGCAAAAAATGAATGTTACAATAGAATTGAACTCATCGCAATATTTAAGCATTTCTGATCTCTAGTTAACAGAAGAAATTTCAATTTAAAAGAGCGAAAAGCAATTTAAAACAGTTTAAAACAATACTGCACCCCCTAACCTCTTTTCCCATCCACCCTTTTCTCATCCACTCTTCTCCCCTTCCTCTACAATTTAGTGAAGTCAAGCCTTCAAAGCTATAAAAATAATAGAAAGTCACAGTTATTCCTGAAAAGGAGTGAATTTAATCCTCATTAAGGTACGGATTTAATTGAGTTTACCATGGCTTATTGCAAAAATGAATGAATTACATGTGACTAGGAACTTCCAGCCTCTGCTCATCCCAAACAGGACACATACATATATATGATAAATGGGAGTCCTTAGGACTGGAGCGTGGCTTTGGTGCGGCTTCCAGCCTTTTAGGACACATGTATCATTTAAACAGCATACCTCCAAAGTGACCTGAAACAGCTTTATTTTGGCCTGTGTTTAGGCCCTTAGTCAGAGATTCAGATTTGGCTATGTGTGGCTGAAACGTTTATTATTTGGAACATATCTTTTAAGTTTGTGCCTGGAAGACCAGTTATCCTCCATGTCTTACTCTTTCATGTTCTTTAGTTCATAATAAACCTTTTCCTTCAGTAGTCTGCCTCTTTCTTTGTTCTCTTTAATGATGGCCTTAGCTCCACTAGTGTCTGTTCTGATGGTAGGTTACCAGTAGAAGGCCCCAGCAATGAAGATTTTCAGACCAGTGCTTAAGCGCTGGTAAAACACAGCTAAAATGTTTAGGAAGCATGTGTGTGTGAAAGACTGATGTGCTTCCTAAATGTCAAGGAATTGTCAGCTCCCCTCCAGCGGCCCTGAATCACTCAGGGAGGGAAGCAATTTCCTATGAATGAAAACTTTGCATTCATAGGAAATTGCCTTTCGTCGAATGATTCAGGGACATTGGAGGGAGGCTGACAATTCCCTGACATTTAGGAAGTGCATCAGGCTTTCACACACACACACTTCCTAAATGATTTAGCTACATTTTACCAGCATTTACCCAATGGTAAGTGCTGGTCTGAAAATCGTCATTGTCCCAATGCATTGCTGGGGTGTGACAAATTAAATCATTGGGTGGTGGCAGTGAGTTGGTTGTTGTTGTTGTTGTTGTTGTTGTTGTTGTTGTTGTTGTTATTAAGGTGGTCTCAAGGAGTGCCATCCAGCTCAGAGAAGTAGGTGGGACCCTAGAGAACCTTCACAACATATAGCTAATTTTCTCATTTATCTTCATTTATTAGGTAGTTTTGCCCATTGCTTCGGCATGGAAAAACTACATGGTTCCCTCCATACTCATTGCTGAGATCACAAAATGGATCTTGGAGGACTGTGCCCCCCACTGAAACCTTCCCTTTATTTATTTATTTAATCATCTCTTTATGGCCCTGAATGTCTTCAGCTCTTCATAGGAACCATGTGAGAATTTCATCACATTTTTGACCCTCTGTGAACCATTTTAGTCCCAGGAGAAGCCCCCTTTTCCCCCCACCAAGCAGCAAGGCACCTGTAAGTCAACCTCTGGATCACATTCTGGCTGGAAACAAAATGTTCTCTGATGGAGAACAATTTCCCAGAATTGCCTCCTACTACCCTTAGGGGACATTTGGGAACTAGAATTAAGATTTTCATACCCTGATCTTCAACATTGTGAAAATGTGTTGAATTAAAGTTGACACCTCTTTTGTACTTATTGTACTTTTAAAAGACACCTCAGGTACAGCCATCTTCACTCTGGAAATAACTTTATTTATTGCATTTGGCATCTACAGATGGAACATAATTTTATTTCAAAATTCTCTGTTTAGTTTATCAAAATGTGCAGTTTTCTTCATATTGAAAATGAAATGAACACACAGTTAAAATATTCAGATATAAACAAACATAATACTGATGGATTTCCCCATCCCTAATGAAAGGGATGTCCATGTCATTTTCAGCTATGTTGTGATACATCAAGTAATTGGAAATGGCAAAATATAAAAGAATATCTAAAAACTATTCCATTTTCATGTGTTATGTTTTCCTCAGTTTGGTTTATAATCTAAACAATCAAAAGCTTGGTGATAAAGTTTCTAACACATTTGGTTAGAGGTAGAAGCAAGTTTATCCTCCCACCTTTTAAAGAATCTTGTCCAGCTTTGACTATTTGAGTTTAATTTCTTTCAGCCTGTTCAAACCACTTACTCTTTATGCTTACTCTTTTCCAATCTAATCTCTAAAGTAATACCTGGGAGTTGCAAATTAATTAGAGTATATAATGTTCTCTTACTCCTGTATATTAATCATAACACATGCCTGAAAAGTGTTCATTAAGCCTTCAAACTAAAAAGCTGTTGTCTTGGCTTATGCAAGTGAGCTGATAACTTAAGGTACTCAATATTTTAGCTTTGTGACACACTAACTAGTCATTAGTGCAGATGAACCAAGCTTCAAACACTAAAGAAAAGCAATCCAAATCATTGCTGAAAAGAAAGGGTTTAGTATTCACTGAGAGGGCCATTGGACTGTCTTCTGAGCAAATGGTTTCAAAGGAGTTTGGCTTATTTAGAGAAGCATGGCTTTTCCTTGGCTTTTTTCCCTGGGGTTCTTTTTCCAGCATCCCACAGTCCATGTATTCTGATCTGTTTTTTTATTCTTGAGCAGGGATGGGAAACTTCAGCGGTCCAGGAACCACATTCCACCACCCTTGGCACCTCTGCACACCACACACCAGCCCTTCATATGAAACTGGAAGTGATCACTCTTTTTTTTTTTTTAAAAAAGAAACTTCTGTTATTTCTGTATATGTTGCTAAATTAACATAAAAGGGACTTTAGAGGAGAATTGTGACCATCGGAGACTTTTCTTTTTTTCTTTTTCAAAATAAAAAATAAAGAAAATATAGGGAGTGATGGGGGCCACAGAAATGACCTTGGAGCTAAATGCAGGGCATGGAACACATGATTGGCACTAATGCCTGGTTGCCCAACAAACAGTTCCTTTGCTGTTGTTGTTTGACTTCAAGTCATTTCTGCCTTAAGGCAAACCTATCATGGGGTTTTCTTGGCAAGTTTCATCAGAGAGAGTTTGCCATTGCCATCCTCTGAGGCTGAGAGAGTGTATCTTGCCCCAAATCATCCAGTGGATTTACATGGCTAAGCCAGGATTCAAACCCTGGTCTGCAGTCACAGTCCAATGCTCAGTCCACTATACCATGCTGGCTCTGCAGACCAGCGTTTCTGTTTAGGTTTAATTGGAACCAATCTAATTCAACTTGCATCTAGAACCAAGATTTAAGATTCAGAATTCTAGGGATTCATGTTTCCCATCAACTGTAATGGAAAATTTAAAAACAGCTGTAGTTTTTCTTTTTATCACAAGTAAACTTAGGGGTGGAACAGACCAGCAAAACATGCTGGCTTCTCGGTGGTATGGGGGCATGTCATAAGCCAGACACATGTCCACAAGCTGGCAGGAAGCTGCCATAAAGCCGCCTGGTCATTTACACAGTGGTAGTTTTTCAGCGTTCTGGTGGTGCAGCATTTAGATGCCACACACTGCAGGAGCTCCGAAAAGCTGTAGCAGCAGTGGAAAGGGCACCCTTTTTCCAGCACAAAAAGGAGCAGTGTTTTGCCACTTCTTTTTGCACCAGAAAAAAGATGGATCGGGGCCATGGCATGCGGTTGCCGTGTCCCTGATCTGGTGCTTGCCATGGGAAAAGACAGGGAAGAGCTTAAGAAGTTTAGAAAGAGAAAAGGGATTTTCATATTGTTGTTTGCAAGAACAATGTGGAGCACAATCCTTCCATGGGATTAAAGTGGCAAAACAAAGCATCAGGATGAGTGGGAAAACTATCCCTGCATCTCTGTATTGAACACATCAAGGAAACAAAGCATCCAATCTGTGGCTAAACTCACTGGCATTTGCTATATAGATAAGCAGTATTCATTACAAGCAGAATGGGAAATATATCTTTGAGTGCATCTACACAACAGAAATAATGCAGTTTGACACCACTTTATGGCTCCATCCTTTAGAATCCTTTAGAATTCGTGATTTTGGGAGGCATCAGAATTCTTTGGCAGAGAAGGTTAAAGACCTTGTAAAAGTAAACATCTCAGGATTCCATAGGATAGAGCTAGAGCACTTAAAGTGGTGTCCAACTGCATTGTTTTCATCGTATATATGCACCCTTTAGCGTATTGCTGGATCATTTATCTGCCAGCTGTATAATTATTGACATTAAATCTGCCATGGGCATCTGTCTTCAGATAGGGAAGATGACACTTCTGCCTGTCTGTGGCCTAGTTTTATATCCTCCCCAGCCTCCAATCATCTAGTTTTATATCCTTCATAAACTCCAATAACAGATCTCTGCTAGTCTCTACTTATATCAACAATGTTAATTTTTTAATATAAACATTTGTTTTCTTCCAATCGGAGTAAAAGTTCTTAGTGATCTTTTCTCTGTGACATAACACTTGGTGACCACTAGTTCTTGGATGCCTTCTGCCATATCTCACCAGCCTTCTGACAGAATCAGCCAGTAACCTTTTAAGGCATTTCTACTAACCCATTAATGTGATAGTTTTCTTGGGTTCATTATAAGTCATTTTTTCCCCAAACAGCTTATCTCTGTTTATTTTTGGTAGGCTGTCATCATGCTTGGAACTAGCCACCGCTGACATTTTTGCGTTATGTGTGTGTTGTGTATCATCAAGTCATTTTCAACTTATGGAGACCCTATCATAGGGTTTTCTTGGCAAGATTTGTTCAGAGGAGGTTAGCCATTGGTTTCATTTGAGGCTAAGGGCATGTGACTTGCCCAAAGTTGCCGAGTGGGTTTCATGGCCAAGTGAGAATCGAACCCTGGTGTCCAGAGTCATAGTCCAACACCCAAAGTGCTACATCATGCTGACTCTTACATTATATTTTGATTTGTATTCTCTGCTTTACAAACACGCTTATTACATTGATTCAGGGGCTTAAATCTGGCAACATAGAATCCAAGCCACTTCCCAGCCTGCAAGATTGTTCTGTTCCATGACTTTAACTGAAGACAAAATGGGATTTGGAGGAACATAAAACTGGTACTCATAAAGGGAGCCTGACCATGATCCTTTTAAGTGAAGCACCATAGATAAGACTGGAAGTGTTGCCAATCACCCTTGAAGGAAATTCCCTGATGTCTTCCTGGAATGCCCCCAAATTTCCCATAATGGCAGCAGGATGTCCAGGTCAGGGGGCAGGACTTCTGGGTCAGGGGGGCGCAAGGCACTATGGGAAGGCTAAAGAGGGCAGTACTTCCAGTTTTAAAATAAAACAAAATTTCCTTAAATACACAGATATGACAGAAAATGAGTAGAAAGGGGAGGAAGCTGCAATGTGGATGGAAAGTAGTACCCCTGAAGAAGGTTTGAATATCACTAAAGTTGCAAATGTATCTCTGGGCAAGAATTCTGACAAGCTGTGAGTTCAGGCTCAAATTTTACACAGTGGCTGCTCACACTATTGTTTCCCTGTTCCAAACAGTAATTTTTTAATGCACTTGGGATTAAGAATGAAGTGGGAGTGGGAATGGGAATGAGAAAAATCTTAACCCTCCCCTTATTGTGATTCAAAATCATTTTCTTCCCCAAAACCTCTTTACTAGGGATGGAAAGAATATTTGAATATTCCCCAAAGGTTCAAAAACATGTGTCTCAGCTGTGACGAAACCATTCCAAATATATTCCTAGATTGGAAACTTTGGGATTAATTCTGTGCAAAAATTGCACATGGGTTTTGTTTTTCTATGCAGCAGTGCTTGTTCCTGCACACAAAATGTATGCATTTCTGGAATACTAAGTCCTAGGTTGTGAAAATTCTGTGAAAATGTTCTCACAGTGAGAATAAAATTGCTAATTCTTTGAGGATGAAATTAGTGAAGAATTATACCTCTATTTTGTACCAACCCATGTAATTTTCCCATCACAGAAAGGGAAAGCAAACTGGGGGTAGAAAGAGATGAAATTGAGCAGAATGGAATTCTGAGATCAAACGCATAAAGCACTTTGTCCTTGTTGATACATCTTCTGCCAGTCTACAGCCACCTGCAGTTGCATTTTGACTGGAACTATAATTGTTATGACAGAGTTAGATATGGCTTTTTGTACTTCAATATAAAGTCTCAAATTTCATGGTATGGAAGGTCCTATTGCAGTGACATTAGTAAAACAGTTCGAGAATGTGTGTGTGTGCGTTTTTAAATGATGAATCAATGATAGTTTTTAATGAATCAGCGTTCTCACTCAGTATTGATCAGTTGATGCTCATTCCCCAGGGAGGGGTGTTTAAATTATTTCCATTTGCCTAAGTAATGAGTGGATGCTGCTGCTCCTGCTTTTCTTATTGTTTCTTTAAAGCATTCAGTCTCTAAGGTTTACAGGGGCTGGTTACAATTATTTCCACACAAATTGTCCATATTATTATTTAGAATATCTCTTACTATTTCTTTTGGTGACCTTTTCATGGCCTTTTTTTTCCCCCCCCCCCCCCCCCCACATCAACTACTTCTAGTGATTAGTGAATGTAATTAAACTCTTTCCATAGTAGTTTAGGGGGAAAGAGTGTTGTAGAAGCACCGGTTATCTAGAATTTTAAGTATAACATGAACAATTGAGTTCTTGCTAATTTTAATAGACAAGTTATATTAATAAGCACACACAATTGCAAGATGTCAAGGAAAGTTCAGCTGTATTAATTTTCTCCTTGACAGCACAAGAAACTAGAAACATAATTAAACCTCTGTTTCTCACACTACCCCACACCTTCCAAACTCAGAAAAAATTTGAGTCATAAACACTGCTGTTTTACAATTACTTATAAAAACCTCCATCTTCTAGGGCACGTGGGGCAACCATAGGTAAAGCAACATGTGTCGCTAAATCTGGTTGTTGTGGCCCCTTAGGAAATTCTGACGATTCTAGGATATTTGTGTACTTGCTTAGAATCAGGCTTCCTATGATAGGTTATATTGCATGGAATGGCTTCAGAACAAGAGGGCCTCCTAGAGTTGGCAGGTGTCCCTTATTATAAAGGATGTCCCCAATTTGAGGGTTGGAAAGCTTTTCATTTTATATAGACTGAATTTATATATATATATATATATATAGAGAGAGAGAGAGAGAGAGAGACAGACAGACAGACAGACAGAGACAGGGGGTGGGTGGGAGATAAAAGATTATATATATATTCATTTATAGTCCACATTTTCCCCAATAACGGAACTCAAGGCAGTATCCAGAGCGGCGCAAAGCTCCGGCCTAGATACATGCTAGGGTTGCCTTGGGGCGTCCTTTACAGATGCCCTGCAACCCTAGCACGTAACTGCGGCATTGTAATGACAGTGCCCTGTCTACATGTGCACCACCATTATGATGTCATGGCCATACCGCGCCCAAATGGCATGACGTGGACGTGACGTCCTGGTGCTGCTGCAGGGCGCTTGTGGTACCCTTTCAGTGGTGCCAGAAGGAGCTCCGTTTTGGAGCTCCTTCCGCCGTGCGTACATTGGTGTGGCCTTTAAACAGCTGCACCAGTGATTCAGAGAGAAAGGGCCTAAGCGGCCCCTTTCTCCCTTTCCCCGCTGCTGTCGGGGTGTCCTTGGGGCATGAAGCTCCAAGGACACTCCTTTCCAGGCCGCAGGGAAACAGCATTTTGGCGCTTCCCTGAGGCCATGAAAAGCGGCAGATTGGAGCCTCTGGGGCTGCTGCTGTGGCAGCTGAGGCCCCGATCCGTTGGGGAAAAGGGTGGGTGCAGGCCACCCCAAAGGGGCGGCCTGTATCCCATCCAATACACCTAAAAACATATTTAAAAACAATGCAGATTATCACTGAAAGCCTGTGTGGGGTAGGGTTTGAGCACTGGACTATGATTCTGGAGACCAGGATTTGAATCCTGGCTCGTCCACGAAAACCCACTGAGTGACCCTGTGCAAGTCACACTCTCTCAGCCTCAGAGGATGGCCATGGCAAACTCCTTCTGAAGAAGCTTACCAAGGAAACCCTGTGATAGGATCACCTTAAGATTGCCATAAATTGGAAATGGCTTGAAGCCATGCAGCAGCAGCAGCAGCAACAATAGATTAAAAACAATACAAAGACCTTGATATAAGTATAAATATTGCACATACACACACACACTTATAACATTAAATTATTAAACATTAAAATTAATTAAAAGGCAATACAAACCATAAAACAGAACAACACATCATGAAAGCACATCCAATTCATTTTCTAAATGCCTGATGACACAAGAATGTTTTCAGTGGGCAATGGAAGGAGAACAAGGAGGGTGCCAACCTGGCTTCCTTAGGGAAGGAGATTCAAAGTCTGGGAGAGCCACTGAGAAGAGCCTATCCCTTCTACTCACAGAAACCAGACTGAGAAGGGGGCAGGGGTGGGTGGATAAAGAAAAATGCCTCTCCAAAAGATTGTAGAGGTCTAATGTGCTCATAAAGGGAGATACAGCCCTTCAGATAGCCTGGACCCAAGCCATATTTGGGGGTTCAGGCCATTCATAAAGATAGAAATGTGTGCCTCCTGTAATTTGTAAATATAGATAATATATTATTTTTTCAGAGAAATACATAGCTCAGTTCAATAAATAGTTCCATTTGGTATTTAAGTAGAGCACCAATTTGTTAAGACCTACTCTCAGCTGTTAACTCTGCATGTCATAAATTTTGACTGTCCCTTATCGCTGTTTTGAAAACCTGGCAACAGTAGGGACACCAGTGATAAAAAAAGGGGGGCAGACAAAGAAATGTTCAAAAGGTAAACAGGAGTATAGTTAGTACCATATAACACCATCAAAAGCAGCTTACAAAGAACACATCAACAAGCACATCAACAAGCACTTGAAAGTGACCCTTGGTACCAGCAATACAATCTAATGTGAAAGGAGCAAAAATTCACAATGTGTGACATAAAAGGAAGAAAAAAAGCTTTGAAATAAACTCCAAAAATGATGAAATAGTTATACAGTAAGTAAATAGTAGCAAGAACTCAATGTCTGACCCCCTGTATAGACTAGCGTAATGTAGTAGTTCTGCATACAGAGCAGTACTACAGCTGGTGACTTACTGCCCCCCACAGACCAATTGTAGAACCACTGAAGACATTCTTCATGGCCATTCTATGTTTGGTAAAGATCAGGGGAGTGTCCAGAGAAGTGTCTGGCTATGTTTCCATTGCCAGACACAAAACAACCCATTGGCTGCAGTCTGCCAGGGTCCTCCAGAAGAATGAAATAGTTTCACATTTGTCTACAGGGATATAGCTGGATGCATCTCCTCCTCTGCACTCTTCACCAGGCACAGAATGGTGTTTCTGAAATACATCTGGAAGGCAGAGAGTTAGTTGTTGTGGGTGGAAGAAGGGAATACCAACCTGTGCATCAAAAGAAAAAGAAAAAGAAAGGTAAAGAAGGAAGGAAGGAAGGAAGGAAGGAAGGAGGGAAAATATCCTCTAAGGGAGGCAGGATGACATATGGAGGCATAACTTACTGACTTGTGCCTGTTTATACTACTCACGGAACACTGACCACTGTATTATGGTCTAATCAGGCTGCATTGACACTGCAGAGTTAATGAAGTTTGACACTGCTTTAACTGCCATGGTTCAATGCCATGGAATGCTGGGATTTGAAATTTTGTGAGATATTTAGCCTTTTCTGTCACATCAAATTACAAACCCCAGGATGTCATAGCATGGACCCATGACAGTTAATGCAGTGCTAACTGTATTAATTCTACAGTGTGTCAGCACTCCTTGTCTTTGGTGGTGGCAGCAGTTTTGTGCCTCCAAGCCATTTCTGACAAGGCAAAAGTATCATTATATACTGACAGAGATTCTTAAGGAATAGTTTAAGGAGATTACCACACCAGGATTCCTGGCGGGAGACACACAGGATTTAAAAGACGAAACGGATGTTGTCTCATTTACCTGTGTCTGGGCTGTAGGCAGCCTGCATCCAATGGGGCAGCCCATCTGCAACCCAGATTTCTCCCACGGCTTTTTTTATGAACAAGATGTTCCCATTCTTGCAAATGTGGTAGGAGAGGACTGGGTTACAGATGGGCTAACCACATGGATATAGGCTGCCTACAGCCCAGACAAGGGTAAATGCAAGAACATCAATTTTTGTCTTTTAAATCCTGCATCTCTCTTGGGTGCAATAATCTCCTAAAATCTCAGATTTTGGTTTGTTAATAATTGCTACCCTTCTCTCTGTTGTAGAGCATGTCTTGAGCCAATTGGTTTTCCTATTCTTAACCTATATATTGACCTCCTGTTTCTGAATCCTGTTGCTGTGATCACTGGCTTGTAGGCTGCCATCATCTGGATCATCATTGTGTTGTCATATGAATTTATGAGTCGGGAATTATTTTGGAAATGGTGAGTCTTGAAGGCAGGTGGAAAAGTTTAGTTCAGCCATCTTTATTAAACTAGCCTCTTCCCACTGTCTGAGACTTGCTGAAAGAAGAAGTACACCTTATGTTTATATTTGACACATCTAAGAAGAATAGGTTTTTTCTCTTCAGTGAAATAAAATACATATCAAATAATGCACAATATGAATGGCTAAAATGCATTCTAATGAAAAATATACACACACTTAAAGACACACCTTACTGGGAGAATACACATGCATCAGGCAAAAATGTATCTGCTAAGTAAAATGTGTAAATAAATGCATAAATTAGGGGGGAGGGAAATAATTAAATTCTGCACACATTTTTATGTGAAATAAACACGTGTCTCACAATCCAGTATGACAAAACAGTGGAAAGAAAATGCAGATGGGAGTTGACAAAGTGAGAAGAAATCAAGTTTGAGATTTTTGCCTACCTGCTCCTGATCCAGAATGTGATCATAGAGTTAAAACTAAGTAACATACAGTTTTCTTTCATTACTGGCTGCAAGTATGCTACCATGCCTTTCTATGATTTTATGGAAGCTATGACTAGACAAAGATGCTCATAGTGCTCTTTTATCCCTGTATTTACCAGGGACTGATTGGTTGCAGATAGCTCCATGCCTGTCAGTCATTTCTCTTCTACTCTGATTTAAATTGTCCTTCCTTAGAAGATTATTCAAAGTGAGATATCACATAATCATATTCCATATTATTCCACTTTGTACATCATTTTGGCTCCTTTATCCTCTGTCTTTATCTCCTTCCTCTTCCCATTCCTCACTGTCAGTGAAACCATATGTTACCATGTTGTGCTGGGGCAGTTGTCTTATGACCAACTCTCTCTCTCTCTCTCTCTCTCTCTCTCTCTCTCTATATATATATATATATATATATATATATAGGTTTTTAAGCAAAAGAGCAAATGCCATCACATCCTTAAGCCAAGGTACATAGTATTCTAAGATAGCCACACTATTTTGGTCTTAGAGGCAGAAAATCCCACAAGTGCCTCTCCTAAAATAACTAACTGTGTGGTTCCTTTCTGGGTACGTCATCATCTCTCTGTACCTTGAAGCCTATATTTACAGGATAGTATTTGAATCAGTAGAATTTACATACTGTAAGTTGTACATTCAACTGATGCAGTGGATCTGTTCTAGCTAACACAAATAATAGCATTCAGGCCTTTGGTAGCTGTTTCACTCTGCCTAATGAAAGGACTTACACTGTTCTTAAATGCCAAACACTTTGTAAAGGACATTAACAAGGATCTTATGAGAATTCACCATAATAAGTTTGGGTCAAAGAAAAACTTTTCCCAGTCTAGAAAGTATTTACCACATATGTGGTATGGATGCTTCTACCTTGCTGCAGTTTTTAATTTAGGCACATTAATTGAATGCACCTCTTCATTTTTCCAGCTGCCCTGAATACAACTAGCATTGTCATTTGAGCTCCTATGGCACTATCTTTCTCTGGTGGTGGGACTGCATGCTCCGGTGAGACAAAAGGCTGTGCTGTTAGCAGCAGTGCTGCTAGTAGGGTCTTCCATGTCAGATAAGCTTTTGCTGAGAAACCAGACTATGTGCCAAACAGCTACTGGCCAGCATCAGTACTGGAGAGAGGCACTGGCTGAGGATCTCTCAGAGACAACAGCAAGAGAACCATAGCTAACATTTGTTAGTATTGTGTAGAAGCAGTCATGGTAAACTTTCTTTTGAAGATCTTTTACCATGAAAACCCTATGATGAAATAATCCAAAATAAAATGATGGTGCTAGAAGATAAGATTCCCAGGTCAGACAACACTGAACACGCTACTTGGGTGGAGCTGTGGTTAATGGTCCAGCTGGACTCTAGCCAAAAAGACGTTCAGCTATTAACATGCTCAGAGGTGAAAGGAAAATCCGAAGTGGCACAACACATATTATAGGAATATGGAATGTAAGAAGCATAAATCTGGGGAGCTAGACACAGTAAAGCAAGAAATGAAACATAAACATTGCAATACTTGGGGTGAGTGAGCAAAAGTGAACAGGAATGGGACATTTTCAGTTAGATAATTGCACATCATTAAACAGGAAATGAAAATCTAAGAAGAAATGAGATGGTATTAGTAGTGAGGAGAGATGTAGCAAAAACAGTCAAAGGCTATATATGCAGTCTAACCTAATTGTATCAATAACACTTCAGGAAAAAACCTATCAAAATAACCTTAATCCAAGTTTATGCTTAAACTACAGAGACAGGAGAAGAAGAAACTGAAAGATTCCATGCTGGAGTCAAGGAGAAAATTGACAATATACCAAAACAGGACTTCTTGTTAATAAGCTATTGGAATGCAAAAATAAGAAACACAGCAGAATCAAAGGTAGGCTCAAGAAATGAAGGAGACAGACTGACTGTGAATTTTGTGATACCAACAGTTCGTTTATTGCAAACATATTCTCCAAACAACCCCCCAAAAAACAGAAATAGACAGAAATAGTCAGGACCCTGAATGCAACTGTTCAATGACTTATGCATAGGGACAAGAGCAATTATAATTATTAAAATAGAGAGATAGAAGGTGACAACGAAAAAGGAAGAACAAGCAACCTCTTGCACACGGTATGAGAAACCAAACAGAAATTAAAACCAAGAGTGAGGATGCTCTATAACCAGCAGGGCAACATGCTGCATGACTAAGTAAAAATAAAAAAGATGATGGCAAAAATATACTGAAGAACTATATAAAAGAGAAGAAAGCATGACAGATTAATTCAAGGAAGAATCAATTGAAGATGAGCCTGCAACTGTAAAAAGTAAAGTGGGAACTGCACTCAGAGCAGTTGGGAGAAATAAATGGGGAGAGGAGAGAAATAAATCACCAGGAACAGATGGCATACCAATAGATCTACTTCAATCTACAGAGACATTAGGACATTACATTACAAAGAAAAGGAAAGTAAACAAAACAAAGATGCCTTCTGTGACCATTGTTCTGACTTGCTACTTTTCAGCACTATTTTATAAAAATAAATCAATAGTGGCTTCATTTTCCCATGCTGTAATCCTAACCAATCAAAGATTATGTTCTGAATGTAATGATCACATGGATCTAATATTATTAGTGTATTTTAAGTTATCACTGAGAATAAACAATATCGAGTCTGAAGTCCTAATGAAGCTCTAGTCACATCAGAATGTGCACTGAGTATTACAAATTCCAATGAGATGTAGATAGACATGACTTTGCAAGCATTTTCCAGTGAAATTCAAGATTTATGCTCATACTCCCTGTTTTACCATGTGGGGACTGTCATTCAGTTTGCTATAGGGAGTGGGAAATGTCTTCCTATCCCCCATGCCCATAGTATTAATATGCCAAGTTGGTGGTTTGTGGCTGCCACTTTGGTTGAATAGACAATGAGTGGGGATGAGTGCACAGTAGCTTTGTCCTTGTCCACACCTATTTTCATCCCCATTTACATATTCCAAATGACAGTGGAGAGACAGGGAAGGATCCTCTTTATTTGGAGAGGCTGTGCTTGAGATTTTTTTTTAAAAAAACCTGGTAAATCAGGTTTCATGCATGAATATAATTGTTCTTAGCCTGCAGATATGGAAACAAAAGGGGATGCAGGAGAATGGAATATGTGTGTTTGTCCCTCCCCTGTAAAACCAGTCAAGGGTCAGAGGAGGACATGTGAAAAAGAACAATCTGCACATTTCTTTTCTGCTCATGAGAAGCAGGAGAAGACTTTTCTGTTCATTTCACATATATCCTGCCTTTCTCACCAAAGTAGGGATTGAGGCAGTGCAAAACAAGGAGCCCATGCAGACAGGCCAAAATAAAACTGCTTCGGGTCACTTTGGAGGTATGCTGTTTAAATGATGCATGTGTCCTGAGAGGCCAAAAGCCATGCCAAAGCCATGTTCCAGTCCTAAGGACTGCAGCTTTGGCGCAGCTTCTGGCCTCTTAAGATATATATGTAAATGCATGTTGTTTTTCTATGCCTAATAAAGGTTGACTGACTGACTGACTGACTGACTGACTGAAAGATGCATGTGTCATTTAAACAGCATACCTCCAAAGTGACCCGAAGCAGCTTTATTTTGGCCTGTCTGTACGGGCCCAAGATGAATTTTTAAAGTACAGGGAAAAAAAAAAAAAAAGCTGCAATATTAAAACACCATTAAATGAATTACAACATGCATTCATCAGGCCTAGTTGTCTGACATATTGATGCCTGAGGTGGACCCATAAAGGCAGTTTACCAGCCACCCAAAGTAAGCTATACAGGGCTAAATCTAATTGTTGATCTCAATTAGATAAGATAAGATCCACTGAATCATTGGATAGCTATATAGCTGCTGAATTGTGAAGTTTCAATTCATTTAATTGGTCTCCTCCAGTTGGGATTAACAAATGGATTCAGAGTACTGCAATGAAAAGGTGAGAAATTATCATACTTTGCCAAAATGAATGAATGAATGAATGAATGAATGGATAGATAGATAGATAGATAGATAGATAGATAGATAGATAGATAGATAGATCGATCGATCGATAGATAGATAGATAGATAGATAGATAGATAGAATGTTTCACCAGTGTTTTCCCTCATCTTGGTAGAAAAATATTACAATAATGATGATTAAATGACTGACAATTTGTTGCCCTTTTATGATGTTCAGATTAATGGTAGGGGGTGGATTTGATAGTCCAGGACTTCCATGTGAAGCACTCACTTCATCTATTACAGCTGCTTTATGTATTGGGTTACGTCCTTCAATTGAGGAAGGGGATTCCTCTCTCAGTGAATGTAATACTCAGCCCCCAGACAATTCTACTGAAAAATCCCAAACAGTACTACTAAGAGCTAAGTATTCTAAATAGTAATGAGTTTCTGTCGGGTGCCTCCGACCATCCTCACATTTAATTTTTTGTGACTTGCTACAGGGCAAACACAGAACAGTGTTTGGAAAACCACCCACAACATTTTCAAAGCTATGCAGAGAACTGCCGTGAATGCTGAAGCGAATTCAAAGTCCAGTTTGATATTCTTTCCTTTCACTTCAAGGTTCCTATGGGAACTCAAGCTTCCACTAAGGCTACAGAATGATTCATCTCCAAAACACAGAGTTGAGCTGTAATTTTACTCAAACCTTTTCAAAATGTGTGCTCGGGGGAAGGAGGCATCATGCCTGCTAGTGCTTAACTGATTACAGCTAATATAGCCCCCAACTATTTTATCTTCATATTCTTATTCAGCTTATTCCTTTAAAAAAAATAGTAGTAGTAGCTCAGTTTAAGCATAGGCAAGTGTGCGTGCATACATGTGCATGGGCACACATGCAGACATACAGAGGCTGACATCCTGCATGCGCATGTAACTCCACACATGCTGTTCCACATTCTCTCACCAGTTGGCCATTGTCCCTCCTGCTGTTGCTTACTGGTGGAGAAATGAGACTTGACTCTCCTTCCTCTAGGAGCACAGAGAAGGTGAATCTTTGTGATCTGAATCATTCCCCCCCTTCCCTCCCCTTTCCTATGAAGCAACAGGTGGTGCACATGTCACCAGACAGCCAATGTTTCAAACAGTGGCTGGCATCCAGTTAGGGACAGATGCATGTGTTAAACCATGCTACGCATATGGGATCAAAAAGTAACCATTGCACACTAGGCATAATTTACTGATAGCAATGGAACTGGAGTTGCATTGCATGTAGTGCTTGTGCATTGTGTATTGAAGTTGCTCATTATGTATTGTGCCTTGCAGTTGTGCATTGTACACTGACACCTAGTCAATGACATGTACAGCACAAAGTTGTTATTCTGCATGGAGGTTGTCTGTTGTGAAGTCAAAGGCTTGCATGGCTGGCATCCATAGTTTTTTGTGGGGTTATCGCGCTATGTGGCCATGTTCTAGAAGAGTTTCTTCCTGAAGTTTCACCAGCATCTGTGGCTGGCATCTTCAGAGAACGCTTGCCTGGAAAGGAGTTGTAGTGCTTGTGTTGCATATCTCCACATGCTGATTTATATGCTATGCTGGATCTGAGTGTTCTTTTTCCTAGCCATAGTACTCAAAGCATCATAGAAACACAGGGTGGTATAATTCCAATTAGTGCTGGAAGGAAAGTTTAAGCCTCACAATGAGATCCTTGGTAGGACTTAAAAGAGTAGAGGAATATGTGAAGTGGGATTAAGGAGTAAAAGACCAATTTAGGAGAAATAGCTTTCCCCATAAGGAACACCTGCAATGGCAGGATGATGGTGTAGGATACCATGCTAGGCTTACTCTATTATAGGGAGAGTTCTGCAGGATGACTAACTGTGGAAGGAATTAAGGTACAAATGTAAACCTTTTTCTGTATTTCAGGATTCAACTTGAGAAAAAATTGTTTGGTTGTGTATGCGTGTGTGCCTTCAAGATGCCTATTGACCTATGGCAACTGCATAAATTTAATATGATTTCTTAGGCAAGGAATACTCAGAGGTGGTTTTTCCAGCTCCTTCCTCTGAAATACAGCCTAGAGTGCCTGGTATTCATTGGTGGTCATCCATAGAAGTACTGACCAGGGCTGACCCAGCTTAGGTTCCAAAATCATACTTCCTCTTCCTCAAAAATGAGAAAGAAATTGGAGTCAAAGATGATATTTTTTCACCATTATTGTGCAAAAGCCACATAACAAAAGTAATAAAATGTTCATTTGCTTTCTCATTAAAGTCCAATAAAGCAATCAATCTAGCAGCAGCTGATCATCTTTTTGATGAAGCATATAAGGAAAAGTCTGAATATTCTTCACACAACCACACTATTTTTCTAACCTGGAAGAAAACCTCTAGGAATCTCTAGGGCCTCCAAAACAAAGAGCTGCCAAAGGCTGACCATGGAATCACACTGGAGGACTTACAAATACCTAGAGAAGTGTTTTCTCTAGTAATCTTTAGGGTCTCAAGCACAAGTCTTTGGTTAGCTTCCAGCATAGTGATTCTGGAGGTCTTAGACATTCCTAAAAAGAGGATAATAATAAAATCCACAAAGCCACAAAGGGGGGGGGGGGGATTTTTTTCATGCCCCCCCCCTCTTTTTTTTACAAATAGGCATGTATTCTCATGTTAGTTACATTAAACATTTTCATTTCCAGCTGTTATTTTATATTTAGACTTCATTTTGTTCAGCAGAAGCTCCCAGGGATGTGTTATAATGGGAATGTCAAGGATTGCCAGAAATTGATACACTGATGATATGGAATAAACCTTCTTGTTTAGGTTAGTGAAACATGGTAAAGTTTATTTCTTTGAAGCTGATTAGATTACGAAGAGAGGGTGATTAAGAGACTTTCATCCTTTCTGAGCCTGTTTACTAGAATATGGAGCAATTTAGAGACTGTCTAAAGAAGGCATTTTTCTTCTGTTAGTAAAATACAAAATTCTTGTCTGATGTTTGCATATGGTATCTTTTCAAAGAAAAAGAGCTTATCAAACAACTTTAAATGGGTTATTTATCAGCCAGTATTAATTCCACAGATACAATTGTTGTCTGATGTTGTGAGTAATCAGACAGCAACAGTCTCCCAAGCCTTACCAATGAAATGGTTTTCCTCCCCTCTATTGGAAGGGTGGGGGCAGATTATACAGTACATAAAGCATTCTTTGTAATTTCCGTAGACATCTTGTTTCATGCCTGACTGCTGAGAATCAGCCTTTTGTTTGGGGTGCTGGACGATGTGGTTTATGCACCATTTGTATTACCTGTGGGTGCTACTTTCATTAATTGCTCTGGATGTTAATGGTCATTTAATCCTGTGTTCTACAATCCAGCAAGCACTATTTTGTAAAGGTTAATGAAGCCTTTCGGCAATTATGATCTTTACAATACTCCCTGACCTTTGTGAAATGACTTCCTTCTTTTTTCTTTTTCTTTTTTAAAAATGCTACTGAAAGAGTAAGTGTTTCTTGGATGGGAAGAAAAAAAGAAGAGTGCTATCTCTATAAATGTAGAATAGGGAAAAAAGTGATGCAGAAGTAATGTTTATCCAAACATTTACAGTATATTACATAGGAACTAAAATTTGCACAGAATGCCATTACCCTGGTGCTAATCATAAGTGAATTTGTGCCAAACATTTTCTCTAAACATGAGAAATGCTCCATCCAGCACTGGAGCATTATCAGGATGTTGGCCAATCAGGGAAAGAAATGAGACAAACAGGCCACCATAGAAACCATGAATTACCCAGAACTTGGAAGAAGCCATAATCCTCTAGCCAGGATAGCCAGTAGCCAGATTTTGGAAGGATGCTGTATAAAACATAACTATTCCATGCTCTGGAACAGCCAAATAGCCTACTACCTTGGGGTCATGTGTTTTGTGGATCCACTGGGTCATGTATTTGGCTTTTCTTTGGCTTGGAAGGTGCCACCTCTTTCTGTCCAGCCTCTTTAGATTCAGCGTAGCAACAGTTTCTAAAGGGATAGCCATGGTAGACTACTGCAAAACAGCAATACCTCAAAGGTGAAGACATTTATTATGGCATAAGCTTTTCTGGACTATAACCTGCTTCATCAGATGCATGGAACAGTTTCCAGGATTTCAGGTATATCTACAGTACTTGTGATTGGGGGTCGAATTTAGATAGAGAGGCCAGTGTAGAAAGTACTGACAAGGTGGCAATAGAGAAGCATCCTACTTGAAGGTGGAGGTATTGTTCTCATGTACAATTTGACATGCTGGTTTGACCTAAAACTATGTATGCCTTAGGACCACAGTATCTGACAGACTGCACATCTCCTGATGAACTGGCTTTGAGATTCTCAGGAGAAAGCCTTCCATCAGTTCCAAAGGTATAAATGGTGGGGGCACAAAACAAAGCAGTCTTGATGGCTGCTCCACTCCCCAAAACTTCATTTCTAGCAAGGCTATAATGGCCCCCTCCTAGATGTCCTTCCATCAGCAGGTGAACCGCTTTTATTCTAATTCAGCTGTATTGTTTTAAACTACGCATTTAAATAGCTTTTTATCATTTTGAAGTTTATTCTTTATTTTTTAAATCTTGTTAATAGTGCAATTCTGCTTTAATGTTGACTTTTTGTATGCTTTAACTATCTTGCAGTCATTTTAATCTGTCAGCCATCTTGAGTTTGGGGAATAAATAAAGATAATAATAATAATAATAATAATAATAATAATAATAATAATAATATAGCCCGCCTCTCCCTGGAGGATTGGGGTGGGTTACAATCAAAAATAAAGTTATGATGATATTATAACATGAAAAGCAGCAGCAACAACAACAGCCATGGTGAAGTCTCATTGGTACTAGGCAGGTGCAGCTACTGCCTATCAGTGTACTGACTTTTATATCCTCCCTTCCCATGTAGGAAACACACAGAGAGTTTTGTGACTTGACCTGGTCCCAGGAGGTAGCTCTGGATCTTGAAAAAATTGACATGCTTTTGTTCTATGTAGTGGACTCTTCTTCAGCACGTCATGTCCCAAGAACCTAGATACAGGAACAGAGACTAAGGAAAGGGAAAGAGGGGTGAATACTAATCACCACACAGTTATAGTGCTGTAATTTCACTTTAATGGTCATCATATGGAATCCGGGGGTTTGCAGTTTGTTGAGCCAGTGGAGCTCTGTGTCTGAGACTTCTTAAATGCCCTTTCTTTAAAGTGTCAACCCAAGGATTCCATAAGATAGAACCATGAAAGTTAAAGTGGAATAGCAGCACTATAATTCATAATGTGAATGCACTCCTGGTCTTCAGAGCACATAATTCAATAAAATTGAGACCCTTAGCTGAGCTGCAGGCTTCCCAGTTCTGACAGAATATAAGACAATATCCCAATAATAATAGGGGCTGTTCCTAGGTAAGGTACCACATCCCTTGAGGCTGTGCCTTATATCATGCAATAGGGATGACCATTGCTCATCCCTATTGCATGATATACAGTATCCTCATCTTAGCATATGGCTATGCACAGAGCTTGAGCAGCAAGGGATATCCAATGCTTACACCCTTGAAAATGACCTTAGAAGAGTCTTCAGTTCCAGTGAACAGACTATTCATTCCTTGTTTAATTTTTTAAAAGATTTACTTTTTTGCACTGGCAATGCTTTGCTACATATATCTATCCATTGCTCGTAAACAGTAAAGGCATCTGAAAATAGTTTTGTGTGAAGGCAAACTTATGATAGGAATACATTGGCAGTATTTTGCCAAATATTTAAGATCTCAGCAAACGCAATTTCACAAAGATGGCATTTGGCATAAGTGAGGCTATAAATGATTATCATATTTCAAGGGAGCTTGTGAACTGCAACATGCATAAGACATGGCATGTTCAATTTATTGACTTAATTTATTCATTGCATTTGCCTTCTAAGAGTAAAAAGAACTGCATTGCCAGTGCTATGCTATTTTTGTCAGAATCTGGCAACAATTTTAATATACAGGATTTATCATTTGGGCAGAGTTTGACATGTATAACCATACATTAGAGGCTTCCATCCAAGAATGAGAGAAACCTGCTTTCATAGTGCAGTAAAACTGAACTAATATCTGTCGGTTTCTTGTTTCACCTAAAAACATTGATTCTAGTTCTGGCGAAGAAATATTTATTGGTAAATGATTTGTTTGTGTGATGAGAGAGAGAGAGAGATGCACACACACACACATTATTGTTTTCATTTTTTCCTCTAGCTGCTACTCACATTTTCCCTCCCCTAGGGCAGGGACGTAGCCGGGGGGGGTTTCTTGGGGTCCGGACCCCCCCTTCCATTAGATAAAATGAATGGTGTGTGCTGCCGCACCGCCGCACCCAAGCCTCATTATAATGGTGGCACTTTGTCTGCCCCCCCCTTCCCAAAATCCTGGCTACGTCTCTGCCTAGGGACAGGTGCATCTACACTGTAGGATAATGCAGTTTGACAGCACTCTAAGTGCTGAAGCTGATATTTGATTGGCTTAGTCCCTACACTGTTAGAAGATGTCAGCAAATGAATTCATTGTGAATTCAATGGCTACATTTTGATTAATTCCATTTATGAAATCAAGCTGTGGGTGCATCTACATTCTGCTGTAACTCTATCCAATTAATCATGGGATTTGAAGTTTTACAAGGCCGTAGCCTTCTTTGGTAAAGAGTGCTGGTGTCTCACAAAACTAGAAATTCCAGGATTTTGTAGAATGGAGTCATAGCAGATAGCGTGGTAGCAAACTGCATTATTTCTACAGTGTAGATTCACCCCCGGGACTGTTTAATACTTAAGCCTGCATTAGTCAGATGGGCACAATCAACCAATGAGGAATCTCATAATGAGTGGGATGACATTTCTATGCCATATTGCTTGTCATGGCTTCTCTGGCATATTGCGACATCATTAAAGACCAGTAAAGTAAGTTGGGGAAGTTAACAAAGAAGGAAATGTTTAAGGGAAGAAAAAGAATAAACTTTCTGCATGCAATGATGAAAAAGCATTGAATGCTTTCATCTCATACCTATAGTGTGGCCATTTCCTTGACCATTGTTCCTTTAGTTTGTGCCAGATGTAATTTGATATAAACACCAATCCATTACATTTTTATAGACCTATGTAATGTGATGATGCCATGGAGACATCAATATATCCATGATTCAATCTAAAGTAAAACTATTGAAAAAGAAGTATTATTTTATCAAGAGGTGAAACCTATACTGTCTTGCATAGAAACTGTTGAGGCGTAGAGAGACGAGCTGTGTCCCTTACAACCACATGCAGAGTAAGATGCACATAGGCAGGACACCTAGAAGAAGGTCTGCAGAGAGCGAATATTCTGCTAGGCTTGCAGCTGCACAGTAAATTTCCTCTCACACATAGGCTGCCGCTTTACCTTTCAGCCTGAGGAAATAATTCTCCAGACAGCAAGACTTCACTCAACACAAGGGCTTTTTAATCTTTGTTGCAAACTATTTACAACGATCACACAGATTATCAGACAGCCGTCTTGAATGGTCACAGCTATACAAACTAACAAAGTGCTTCGCCAACCACCAACCACAACATCCCAACAACGGAGATAGTCACCTTCTCCCTTATATAGGGGGTCTTCCTGGAAGTCATGTGACAGTCATGACACCAATGAAACCTAGCTGGTTTCATACCCAGTATTTGTTGCATCACAATTTCACCCATGATGCACTGCTGGCTGACTTCACCTACTGTGCATGTTGCATCAGACTTCCCGTGATGCACAGCTCACCAAATGCTAACTCATGCACCTGCCACTTGAATTGTAGTAACCTCTGCTCCAGTTCCTCCTAGTGGCCACATCCATGTCGTTTTCAGACCAGTGTGGCACATGGTCCTGACAATTCTTGAAAGTCCATCTTTCACTTTAAGAAAAAAGAGTGTCAAATCAGAAGTGATAAGTTGAAGGAAAGGAACAAGAAATTACTGGCTAGGGCTATAACTGAAAAGAAGAACATGAGCGTTTCGTGAAAAGATTCTACTTTCAGCCCCTGAACATCCAGATAGGGTGGGGGTAAAGGTCTGAGTAGGGCAGATGTGGGCAACTGCATGGCAGTGGGGCTGATCTCCTGCCTCAGACGACCTCAGATCTGTCTGTCTTTCTCTTTATTTCTCACTGGGTGGATCTACATTGGTTAGAATACTCCAGAATTCACCTTCATTACCTGCTGAAGATGATGGTTGGCTTTGGTCCCCATGAGCTTCTGTTGTGGGCATGAGTTGCTTTAAGGTGAGAATAAAGTGCCCAGATTCATTCTGACCTCAGTCAAGCCCTGAGCAACATGTGTCTGCTGAGAGAGACACTGAGAGACCAGCAGCCAGCCATCACCGTCTATCATCACTGCATTTTCTGGAAAATTTGCGGGAAAGATAAGGTTTTAAAATGTGGGACAAGGGGTAGAGACCCCACATCTGGTCAAGGCATTGGGCAAACAGCCAGGACCCAATTCAGGATTTGGGGGCTGTGTATTATGAACACAGTGTGGTCATTCCAGAGGGAATTCGGGCTATATCACTAATGTAGACAAAATCTGTGAGGTATATATTCAGTATATCTGGCAGGAACTTGGGTTGTGCACCCGCTACACATGCCATGACTGTACTATAGTTAAGCATGCATAGGGAGGAAGAGGAGAAGGGGTGGAGGAGATAGCAGCGAGAAAGCATGCTGCCAGTTTGAAGATGCATGGCTATCTCTGTGTTCCAGGACAAGCAATTGTCCAACCCATTCCTCTCACAATGCCTTGATTTGGTGTTCATTGCACTGCCTCCCTCCCCAAGCTGCACAGTGGAGAAATTGGCAGCTTGGACTCAGCAACTTTCTTTTCTGATAGCATCACTTCTTTTCCCCATCCTTCCCTGCCACCACTGCACCTATGCTCTTTTCATTTTGCTGCTACCACCTCTCCACTGCTGCTGCCTTCTCAAGCTAACAGCTCAAGTGTTGACGAAATCATCTTGCTCCATATCCTGTTTGTTCTGGGAAAACTGTTGAATCACAATTTGAGTGCAATGGTCCTAAAGCAGCAATCTATCAGCTCAAACCCAACGCAAGCTGGTGGTTTCTTTGTTGTCATGAAATCCAAGCACGTAGCATAGTGTACACACTGTAGCAGATTATTTCTCTAGACAATCAATAGCAGTCAAGAAAATAATATTCTTTTAAACCTGTGGGGTTTTATTTTTTCATTTCTTATAATTATTCTTTGTTCCAGGTAATTATATTTGTTAATAATGCTGCAACAAGATTTCACGTGTTACACTACTCTTATAAAAGGGCCATTTGAAACAAATTAAATCCCCTTTGAGAATAATAACAATATATTAATTCATTTCAAGCTCCGGTAATGTCAAGAGATATGATATGCTGTAATCTGATGAGGCAGGACAACCTTCTTAGACCTTAAAGGCATTTACATCTTGACATTTACACTTCTAATCTGATGTATGATTATAAATTGCATTTAGCATCAGTAGCATGCAACTTTTAACACTTGCTTAGGGTTTTTAACAGTAAAAATGAAATAAATGCATTAGGAACAGTCCCTGTGAAATCAATGGACCTGTACTGTTAAAGTGGTCTGTGAATGCGCTCCTTTGTAAAATGGATGGATGAGAGAACAAGTAGACAGAAAAAATATAGATGAATCCCGAATAGTACTGATTGCTGGTGGTGATTTAGACCAGTGCTTCTAAAGCTATTTGGTGTGGGGACCAAAAGTTTGTTTTTTCCCCAAATGAGTTAGCATTGACACCATATGTGTGCCCATTTATCACACCTATTTATTTCCTTCCTGGATACTTGCCACGGACTGGTAGTGAATAACTTGCTGATCAGCATTGTGTCCACAGACTACTGTTTTAAGTAGCATTGTCCTAGTAAGCTAATAAAGCCAACTGAACAAAAATGGGCTCCAGAGCCAGCCCACGTCTAAGTGGTGCAAAGGCTACAAAACTGATTAGGGTAGTGGCACTAGAAAAAAAGGAAATAGATTTCCACAGAAACATGCTTAAAATGGAGTGTAAGCTATCAGAAGAACATCCTGATGCAATTGCTAGAGTTAGGCTCCAGTTTACTTGAATTTTTAAAATATTTATTATTTCAATACAAAAATCATTTTTAAAAAAACGATTCAGGTTTAAGCAGCTCTAAGTGTCTGCATGGAGGCAACATGAGCCCAGAAATTTGAAAGAAGTAATTAGTCAATAGATTATTTCTGAGTCTGTACTTTAGCACAGATGTTTGTGTTAGGACATGGAAACAGAGGGAAGTTATAAATGATTATGTAGATTAGCCAAATCCATGTTAATTTCAAGTATGTACCATATATGGTCAACTATAGGTTGACCTCATGTATAAGTCAAGGGCAGATTTGGGGGCCAAAATTATGGATTTTGCTATAACCAATGGAAAAGTCAAGGGTATAACATGCCTAGAGGCATATAACAAAGGATGTAAAAGAGGAAGGAAAAGAAAATTATGCCAAAGTACACCACTGTTTCCCCATCCATACATTCAAAAACACCAGAAGCAGCACTGTGGCAGAGAGAGGAGAGAGGTCAGTGCTTCTTTTAGGTTCTCCTGGGATGGATTAAGCTCTTGCCTTTCACCACTCTACTCAGAGAAGGGGGTAGTTTCTGTTTTGATAAAAGTTAAGGTACAGTAGTACTTATATTGACCCACAGATAAGTCAATTCAGGTTGTTTTGATCAAATTTTAACTAAAATTTCTAGACTTATATATAAGTATATACCCAAAAGAAGATCTCTGTTCCTTCTGTTCTGACTACGTCATAACAGTAATTTTGTTGATTGTACAGTTGTGGTAATGTTGGCTGGACAGAATATTTAACAGGTTCATAAATACTGCACATGTTCAACACCTGAAGACATGAAGTAGCAATTTACATGTGTTGAATAAACCATGCTGGTCTGGTATAAGAGGTCATTTAATGTCTTAATTTGCTTTATTTTTATTTTAAAGAATGTATACTGACAACCTCAAGGAATTTCATTGTCGTCTTCCTGTTTGATGAAGAGGCCCTCCAAGAACCTTCCTAATCAGCAATGGCGGGCTCCACACCGCCCAAAAGTACGTGCTCGGCACATACTAGGGTTAGGAAGGGGCGTCCTTTCTGGACACCCCTAACCCTAGTACGTACTGAGCACGTACAAAATGGTGGCGCCCATTCTACATGAGTGCCGCCATTTTGACATAGTGGACACACATTGCGGCATGGAAATGACACCGCATGTGTGCCGTTGGTGCCTTGCGGTGTCATAACCGTGCCGCAAAAAGAACCTGCTTTTTGCGGGTTCTTTTTGCTGTGCCAGGGAATCGTGCGGTTTGTCTGCTGTGGTTCCCTAGTGCAGCAAACACGGGCACCAGCAGACCGCCCTTTTGGGCGGTCTGTAAAACGCCAATACTAGTCTTAATTTGCCCATGCTGTGTTTTTATTGTATTTGCTGTATTTATATATTAATTTTTGTCTTAATTCAGTGAAATGTGTATGTGTGCAATTTTCCAATCTTTCACTTGTTCAGATTTAGCTTGTGATTCGAGGCTTCTGTATCCTTTTTCTAGAGACACATCTTGGAATTCAAAGTTTTGCTTTTGTTTATGCTATAATCTTTATGGCAACCAGTTACAGAGGCTGTCAGAGTGATCTCTTGTATTTCTAAATTTACTTCTGCACCACTGGGAGAACGAATCCATTGTCTAGGAACTTTGACTCTTAAAGGATTCAATAGAATGTTTATTTCTGTGTGCAGTCAGGTATAGCCCATTATGTAGGATGCTAAAAATTCTTTCAGCTTTTGAAATGGGTGTCAAGCCATATAAATTATTTAAATATTAATAACACAAAACATGAAATCAATTTTGTTTAAAATGTAGCAAAAAAAAAAACCAACCTTAGATATAAGAACAAAGATGTCAGAAAGCAAGAGAGCCATCTTTTCTTTTGGAGCAAAGAACAGGAAAAGAGGAAAAATACAATGCAGACAAAGGTGAAAGGTCATGACTAGTTATCTGAAGCAACATTTTTGATCTCACAATTGGATTTTTTTCACGCCCAGCTCCTTCCTCCTTCCAGCCTGACCTTACACTTGAGCACTGCACCTGTAAGCCTTCTACAAAAAGATTCAGTGATTTCATGTTTATAGCTATTTTGAGAGTTGGTTAAAAGATGAAGAACATTTTGTGTGTGTGTGTGTGCGTGCATGTGTGTGTGTTTGCTTGATATTCCCTTGAAGCATATTGAAAAGGTTAGCAAATAGGTGAATACAGCTCATCTAATTCCAAATTGCTTTTTAAAAAAAATAATTTTACAAAGAGAAAGTTAATTTCTTCTTTGGTTCACATACATGTGTAAGTACCATCTCAGCCTAAGGATACTGGTTCTCCTCTCAGCCATCTTCCAGATGGTCCATGGAATTTGATAATGGATAAGCAGGGTGTGGGGACACTTTCTGAGATTGCCAGGGCCATTACACAAGGTTTCTTCATATTGTTCAATATGTATTTTAATATTTATTCTTGGATGATGTGGAATATAGGTTCTAAATGAGTGGCAGGTGACAAATAGTCACAGGGCCAGAAAGCCTTATTAAATTTGATCTGATGCTGCCTGTAACAGCAGCACTGCTGACATGTTTTTTTTTTTTTTTACATGTGGGAAGAGAGAGATAAGAAAGAGGCGCAATGCTTGATTGAACTACAATTTATTAAACTCAGTGAGAATGATCAGCAGAATAGAACTGATGTGTGGTGGCAACCTACCCCAAGTTAAAGGTCTAACACCTGTCAGGTTAGGACAAAGCAACACCTCCATTCCTCTGCTTCAGCAACACCATATGATGTGGAGGGCAGTCTTTCAAGAAACATCCCTTCCCCGGGCATCACAACTTCGAGTGTCTGTTGATGGTTGACCATAAAGATCATATCCTGCACATGGGTCCCATAGCCCTGGAGTACAGGTCTCTAGCCTGGCCACTTTCTAAAAAGGAGCCCCAGGAACACATCAACATGCCCCTAATCTCCATCATCAGCATATCCCTTTCAAATTGTGACCAATTAACCTATTTATAAGCAGAACAGCATGCAATACAACTTAAGCCAACCACTAATTAATCTGTGCAGTATGTGTGTATGTGGTGGGGGGTGGGGGGGTGGGGGGGTGAAGGAACTATACATACTTCAAATGAGACAAAGGAGCAAAACAGACCTCCCCGAAAGAGCGGCTCTGTGCAGCCCGTAGGAGTGCTTGATCGTACCCACAGCAATCAAACGCTGTGGCCTTGATCCGGCGTTTTGCCGGCTCAAAAAGGGCCAGCAAAATGCCATTTCTAGTTAAAGCTTCTCCTAGTTAAAGCAAAAAGCTTCCCTTGTCACGGTGGTGGGTTTTAGGAGTTTCTTTGGTGCAGTGAATCTAAATGCTGTGCCAAAGACACACCCTTTCACTGCCTGCAGTCAGGCGGGCAGCGTGAAGCCAGTGTCAGGATGGCATCGGGGCATGTGGACACCATGCCCCCACTCTGGCCCGAGGCCAGTGTTAAACATCAGTCTGTTTTTGGCCAAAAAATTCTTACTTGGCCTCCTAAGACAACCAGCTAACCTTGCACCGAATCGAGGAGGGGCATAGGGGCTGTTGCAGAAAAAAAGGCTTGAACAGGAATAGGACCAGGCTTAAATAGCTTTCACTCCCCTTCATATGTGGTGTGTGCCAGGTCATGAAGCCTTTCTTCATCTCCCTCCTACCCTGAACTCTCAGTAAATGGTGTTCCCAAACCAGGGGACATGAGCAGGGGAAAAAGAGGGAATCATTACACTTATATATTTCTCTAAACCATCTCATAGGTATGTAATTGGTCACTCTGTGTACAAAATCCTGACCTAGGCAGGCTTTGGGTTTGGTAGATCATGACTTCTTTTATTCATTTATCATTTATCCACCCACAATTTATCACTGTGTCTATCTAACCACTTGCCTATATCATTGTGCCAAGTAGTCAAAAGGGTTTCACCACAAATCAGGCACAGCTGACTGCCTAGCCTGCCTAGGAAATATGAAGGCGAGTCCAGAAAGTGACACAATAATTCATGGTGCCCTTACTCTTTTATTCAGTGGAGACATTGATAATCTCTACATACACCCACACAACAATATCCCAATTGTTCCTAAGATCTTCCTCCCAAACATAAATATATGTTCAGAAATTTTGATAGGCATTTTAACATTACATCTCCTTCCTTACAAAGCAAATATACATATATATTGTGCTAAATGAAAACATGAGAGTCAGCACTAAATTCAGAAAAACCTAGAGGCTATTGATGTTCATAGCTATCAATACCAACTGGCTGGTGCTAAGTCTTTCCCACTCAGCACAGGTCTAGCCATTTGAGAACTCCTTGTGTAATAAATATATTTCAATTGATCGCCCACAATGTTCTGGGTTCTTGAACAAAGCTATGATTATAGCTATCTTCACTGTGTTCCCCTAGGCTACAAATCACACTCTGATATTTACTCCGATTTTTCAAAAACAATTGATTTTCATAGTTGTAAAAAGGCACTGTATGGGAGAGGTATATTCTTTGTCTAAATCATTTCTTAGCCATGAATATATCACAAAAAAGTTTTAACATGCCAGTCAGGCTATTTTGTTTAAAATGGAATAGTGTAGTATACCTGAGGCATGGCTTGTATTATTATTATTATTATTAACCTTTATTTATAAAGCACTGTAAGTTTACTTGTACAACTCCATTGTATTACAGTTGGCCCTCTATCCACAGATTCTTCATCCACAGATTCAATTGTCCATGGCTTGAAAATACTTTTTAAAAAATAAAAATTCCAAATAGCAAACTTTGGTTTTGCACCATTTTACTATGCCATTATATTTAATAGGACTTGAGCATCCACAGATTTGGGTTTCCATGGGGTGGGACTGGAACCAAACCCTAACAGATACCAACGATACACTCTACATTGTTGTTGTTTTCCTATAGGCTTTAAAGAACCATATTGAAATCCACCCGTTATCCTGAAGAGGGCACCCATATGAAGTACAAATATAGTTAATCTTGTGTTTGGTATACATACACTTATTCTTTTTTGCACATCCCACCATCCTGAGAGAATAGTCAGTACATGAGATAGGGCTTTCTCTATAGTGCCACTTCCTCCAAAACTCATTCCCAAGAGAAGTCAGAATGGCCTTATTGTCCCTTCTGATCTTCTGACAGGTAGCTAGAGTATTTTTACTCATTTTATCTGTTTTTATTTCCTGTATACCTCCTTGGGAACTCCAGCAGGATGAGCAGTGATAAACAAATGCTTGAAATAAATGAAGAGATCAAATGTAAGTAAATAAGCAGTTTTTTAAAAGACAAGACTGAGAGCCAGTAGATGAATAAGGGGCTGACTTTGTCTGTCACGTCCTCTCTTTTTTCCCCCTCTCAAGATTAGGTAGATATATCCCAAAGAGCTGTATAAATAATTCCTCCCCCACTCCCTACATAATGATGGAAACCTTCAGCATGTGAAATCTTATGGTTCCGAGGAGAATATCCCAGAATCAGAAGATACAGCAATGAATACCAAAGGGGGTCTGCTGATGGAAAGTCAGGAGTACCACTGGTGACTTGATAGACTGACATCAATAAGAGAAAATGGACCAATTCTAGGAGTGTCTGGGAGTGTCAAAGAAGTCCACACTTTCTGTCATCCACCTCTATAGGATTATTGCACAAAACTTAGGAAACTCCTGAGCTGCTCTCTCAACTGCAGATGATGCCAATAGAGCCTAAATGAATCATTCTAATGGTTCTGTACTTGCACTGGAAATTAGCACTTTGTCACTTCTGTCACCATTTTTGAAAAGGGGACACTTTGAATTATAGGATAGCTGAAAAATAAGCATCTGATGTGTCCAAATGATGAACCAGTAATCCTTGAGAAAAATACTAAAGTGTTATCAGCTAGGTAATCTGCTTATTTTGATGGTTTATTTCTTTGATGGATTGGTTTCACTTTTAGGCCACCTAATAACCACAGTTATCTGAGCAGTGTATTAGGAAACATAAGATACAACACAGAAACAACAGAGACAAAACAATGCACATTTTTAAAAAATCAAGATAAGGAGAAGCCAACAGAAAGGAAGAAAAAGGCTGCAGCAAAAAAAAAAAAAAAAGAAAGAAAAGAAAAAAGAAAGTACAAAAGCATAGTAACCTATAAAATCAAAAAAGGCCTGTAATCAAATACAAGGATGCTAAGATTTCAATTTCTAAAACAAAATCAATTGTTAGAATACCCGAGAGAGGGAAAATACATTTTGCCTCTCAGACAAAGACAGTGCAGCAGTGGGGTGTCATTACTGAAATGGCCCTCTGTCTCTGGTATCCCTCAACTCATTTATTAAAGGCAACTCAAGGTGGGAATTCAGGTACAAAAGGGTAGCAATGGAAGACACTCTGGCCCTGCATTGTTTCACACTCTGAAATTTAAAACTATCACTTTGCACTGAATATGAAAATGAACTAGAAACCAGTGTAAATGGTGACGTTCTTCGTATTCACATTTGGTAGTGAATTATATTATAGCACCTTTTTCAAGATGAAAAATAGCAGGAAACAAGCACAGGAGGAATATGTTCAGTCTTGAATTTCATTCTCATCTTGAATAGATACACAGCCAGTTCTAATCACTCCCTATACTTCCTTTCTATTCTCTGCATGTGCCTTTAAAGCATGGTTTCGTTTGTACTCATGGCTACTAAAGGTGCACCTCTATAATACTTAACACATACCTCTAAAAGAACTGTGGTGCTTCACCATCCGTAACTGTTTCTTCTTTCTTTCTTTCTTTCTTTCTTTTTACACAACATGGAAAGAAACAGGTGTTTGACCACTTGGTCGATCATTGGAAAAATGTTTTGAACAGCAGCAGCCATCATTTATGGCAAAACACGTCATTGCAGATGGACTCAGAAGCAGTGACGTTGTACTGTAGCTGGTGGAATGACACATGGACAAAGTGCCTCCCTTTCCTTTGAAAGGGAGGGAAATCTAAAAAGAATAATGGAAACATTTGTGGTTTTCTTTTCTTTTCTTTTTTCTTTTTGTAATCCCAAAGTAACTGGAGATGGTAAACATTAAAGTGTCCAAGATCCTGCATCACAGATGTGGTTAAGAATACTTCTTCTCCTGTGCTGACTCCCCAAACTTACCTTAACAGCAAGAAATTACAATGAGTGAAGGGAATCTGTTCTGCTGGTGACTAGGGCACAGGAAGATGACATTGCAGCCCCTTCCTGCTAGTGACCCATGACATAAAAATCAGAAGAAGGACCTTGGTTGCAACTTCTCAGCCGACTGGTGACTGCGGTTGGGAGGAGTGTGGGAAAAGCCATCCTATTGAGTCCTGATCACCAACAGACCAGACCTCCATTAATAGGGGGCTGCTGGCTGTTAAGGGAGGTTGTGGGGAGGCATTTGTAATAGTGCCATAATTGTAAGCATGAACATCAAATAGTTACAAAGGTGTATGTCTAGCTTATATATACAAGATGCTAGTCTATATTATTACCAAAACTGTTTCTTGAGGACATTCTAGAGGACATTCTTCCAAGATGTTTATTTATTTAGTTAGTTATTTTGTCAGAATTCTAATAGTGCACTATGCTAGTGTAAATCACACTGGTGAGGGAGGCAGTGGTTTTGTTGGGGGACAGGCCATGTATGTATGAAAGAAGTGAGGAAGACACTGGAGAAAGAGGAGTCTTGAAGCAAAAAATTGTGCTTGCTTTCCCTCACTGGTGTCCTCTGATCTTGGGGGGGGAAATGCAGCAGTTGGGGTAGTGTACCAGTAGGACCTTGGTCTTTACAGCTTACTTTCCTCCTCAAACTGGGACTCCAGAAAGTGTACAAATTGAATACTAGGGTGTAATCTGCACTGCAGTAATAATGCAGTCTGACACTGGTTTAACTGCCATGGCTCAATGCTATGGAATTCTGGGATTTGTAGTTTTGTGAGATCTTTAACCTTCTCTGTCACAGAGCTCTGGTGATAAATAATTACCTTTAATGCCCAGAATTTCATAGCACTGAGCCATGGCAGTTATAGTGGCGTCAACCTAAATGATTTCTGCAGTGTGGATATAGGCCAATACCATGGGATAGAACTCAATAATTCTGTTTGGCAAGCATGTATCCTATGAAATTCTGGGGATCAGCAATTTGATCAGAGGAGAATTGTCTGGCTGAGAAATTTAAAGGCCTCTTTCTAAACTCCAGATCCCAGGATTCCCTAAGATGCTGGCACCTCCATTGGAAAACTTAACATGGCCATAAGAAACCAACTGGATTATAATAAAAGATCTACCCTGCTTACACTCCAAGTTGTTTTTATTTAAATAACTAATTATATACAAAGTGATTGCTGACTCTTTTGTTCTTCTCAATAAGTGATAATTTTCACAGATGGTGTTGCATGAATATGTGATGCTTTTGCACAAGAAAGCATGACAAATGTAACCCTTCACTTTTAACAACAAAAATACAGTCCAAAAGGTGTACTGATAGATCTATAGATTGATAGATTAACAGATCAATAGCTTGACAGATCAATACATAAATATTTCTTTCTACTTTATAGATATAAAATCAAGGGAAATCAAAGGTGTACTTTTGACATTGTTAGGAGAAGGGCAATCTTCTAAAAGGTTTCAAGATCCCTATTTATCTCTGCCAAGGCACACTACAAAGTCTCTAGGGGCTTATGCTGCAGTTCATTAGCTATTCAGAATAAAGAACATAGCAATAATATTTAGAGTTTATGGTTTGCAAATTAATAATCACATAATTATTCAAGTACTCATCTGAGGAAATGAGCAACATCTAAGTAGCTTCCTTCAGAAGAAGTACTTTTGATGTTTCTCTCTCTGTTAATTTAGTGTTCAGAAATCAGATAAAGTCCTGATGAAGACATGGGCCTTGATTTGGCACATGACAACAGACTTCTGCAACTATTTTTCCAGTCTAAAGAGGAATTGCATGTGTCAATAGATGGTCCTCATACCTTTCCTTCTCTGCAGCAGCTGTTAACTGGAACCTAGTCACTTAGAACTGGATGGATTAATCACAGTTTCTCATTATTACTTTCTCAAAATGTATATCTAAATGTGGAGGGGAAATGTACAAAAAAGCATTCTGTATGGGAAACCCTGCCTCTAGTGTACCTTCAAGGCATTTCAGACTTATGGTGACCCTAGGGTCACCAAGTAGATTTCCATGGCTGCATAGGGATTTGAATCCTGGTCTCCTGCATTGTAGTCTGATGCTCAAACCACTACACCATACTGGCTCTCATGTGATCATTCAGTTGATTCAAAATTGGTTCATTTGATAGGTTTAGCAATTGATGTTAGGCCTAGATTTAATTACAGGTAAACATAACAGATTCTCTCATCACTGGATGTGCAAAGACTTTGCATAGCAAAGCATACATTGTAATACGCTGTTGGGACATTACACCATATAATTATTTATGCATTTTCTAGATTTATGCTCAGCTTTTTCCTCCCCAGTTAGTCAGTCAGGGTAGCTTAGGGCAGCAGCAAAACTCATATCACATCTATAAATATCTTAATTTCAGGCTGGACAACATACAGAACACTACCACAAGAAAGAGCAGGTGATGAAAAAACACAAATAATAAGATGCTAAATCACAAAAGTAATTAAATAAATCCAAGAAGACCTGGGGATAAAACTGAACAGATTTAAAACATATTTTTTCTCTGAGAAGAGGCAGTAAGTATGATTGATTCCCCACACACCCTGAAAATTGTCACAGCAACCTGCTTTAATTAGTACCCTTTGCTTGTTGTCCATAAGATATACAACAACTTTTAGTTAATAGGGAAGGGCAAAATTCTGCCCCCTCCTCTCCCTGCCTCCACTGAATTGAGTCCAAACTAATTTTGTACTTTGAATCCAGGCCTTGTCTGTACTGGCCAGGATACTTAGAGGGCAGCCCCGAGTATCCTGGCCTCAGAATTTCCCTAAGATCTCCCCTGTTACCTGAACCTCCATTGACATACCAAGGCAGCTGTCTGCATGGGTGTCCTCCTGAGCTGCCCAGTGTGTCCATCAGCACCTTCTGAGGTCAAAACAAGGCATCCAGTGATTATCACATGGCTGGGTAACTTATTCTGATCGCAGAGCAAATGACTGGAGACAATGGAGGATGCACCAGACAACTCAACAAGATACCTGTGCAGATAGCTGCCTCAGCAGATGAGTGGAAGGTTCCTGATCTTCCTAGAAGATCTGGAGTAAGAGGTAATTTTTAATATCCATTATAAGGGTGTCATACCCTGGTTCTGGTGCTGAAGCTGCCAGCTGTCATTCAAACCATTCACACCACAACAGGGGCTTGGGCTATGCATTGTCCAACCAGGATGCTCAAGAATGGGGAGGAAGGTTAAGGGACTTTTGGCCCATGTAGACAAGGCCTCAGTAGACAAGTTGAGAGCAAAGGGGGAAAGGGGAAGAGAAAAACTGGGATATTAAAAGTGAAACATATACAAGATTCTGATTTATACTCTAAGTTGTCTTCCTTGTCTTAAATACTTTCTTTAGAATAACATATAGGTTTTACGGTAGATCAGAACGAACTCCAGGAAGTCAATCTTTATGTATTTCTTAGTATTTTTTTTGTTATTTCTTGTATGTATATGTCATGTCATTAATATGTGTGATAGTCAGCTATAATCCTGTTTAGTATTTGATACTGTATGCTTTATTGTTACTGCATGTTTTATTGATTTAATCTATGTATTTCCTTTTAACTTTCTAATCAATTTTTTAAAAACTAGGATATTTTAAAAGCATCTGAAAAAGTGGAATGACAGAAGAGTAATCAGGACCTTCCCTGTCAAATTAGAACAGTTGGAACAAATTTGAACAATATCTCAGTCAAAAGTGACCAACTCAAAGCTAAGATCAGTGTGTCATCCACACAGCATTGTTTCCAACTTGACTCTTGGTCATTTAAGGGACCATGTCCTGGACCTGGAGCTAAATCCAATTTTAGTCCCAACTAAAGCAGGCACTCAGAAACCAACAGGACTTACATTACTGGTGATGAACAAGAGGTCCCATTTATTTCAATGGATTTGTCATTTGTTCTTTAATTTTTTTTGCTGAAACTATAATACAGTTTTTTTTCCTTATCATTAGTATGAAAAAAAACCCAAACAAAACTATTGTTCTCTATGAGCAAAATTTGCACGGCCATCACTACCAATGCAAATATTTCAAAGGTAACATAAAGCTCTGTGGCTGGTTTGGTTCAATTGATGAGTCACTTATCTTTAATGGTTTAGCAAAGCATCCCAGTTAGAAACTGTATCGTAGGTGTTTACCAACCATTAACCTAAAAATGGCAATAATTTCTCAGGTTGTAATTAGTTACGGTGACTGATGTGGATCAAGCATCAGCTTGTCAGCTGTCTCAGATTATGAATGCAAATCATTTCTCTCTCTCATTCTCTCTCACTCCCCTCGGTCATGGCAATTCATTAGTTCTGCTGTTTGAGAGCAGCTGTACGATTTGAGATGTAATTTATTCAGATTCCTTCTATATTATTGCTGGAGCATGAGAAGATAAGTGATTTGATGAGGGTATGTATTTACTGTCAGATAACATTATAGGATGAATGTGTGGTCAGAAGTGATGGGGCAGCAGTGGGGAGATGTTTCCTCTCCCTCAGAAATATTGCTTCTTTTAAGGCAAAAGATTAACTCTGAGGAAGGAAGGGATGAAAATCTGGTCACACGTCAGTCATGTCGCATTCAGTTATTCAGAAAGCCCTCCAAAGGTAACCTTGTCAATTTCATTACAATTTCACCTTGTCACCCCTCTGTATTGATGTATCTTGAAAAAGAAGCATGCTGGTTAAAGAGAAATGTTCATGGCAACAGAAAGTTATAAGACATTTCATCTGGTTGACATGAAGTTTGAGGTGCATGCTATGTAAATCCACTTTTCATATGCAGCACAATGGAAAGATTATGGCACTTGGAAATCTTTCTGATATAAGAAGCATAGTCCTTTTTCGGAGTGGTATAAGTACCTCAGTGTTACAGGAACCTATTTCACGGTCTATGTAAATGGGATTGGATCCAGACTTAGTCATGCTTACCAAGCAAACTCACTGAAATCAATGGGACTTCAGTCATGCTTAAATTAAATCTCATTGATTCCAATGGGTCTGCCCTATGCATGACTAAGTCCAGATCCATCCTATTATCTATCTACCTCACAAGCAGTGCCTGTAATGTGCCATATTTGGTTTGTTCTTGTCTTTCCACAATAGCAGACATGAGAAGAGGTGTACTTGAGATTTAGAGCACATTGCCCTGAGTCGCATAGTATCAGGAGATTTCTCTTTGGGTGAAATATCATAGGGAAGCAAAATATATATCCCTGTGGAAGTGTTCTCCATATTATTAAACCATTTGATTCTCACAGTCCACTACAAATAGCTTTGCTTGTTTTCTCCTTGCAGGAAAAAAAAAATCCCAAAAATCACGCTGTTTTGGACTTAGTCTTCACAAAACAAAACAAAAATACTGGATTGGTGCAAAAATCCAAATTTCCCATGCAGAATTTTTTTTCTTTGTAGAAATGTTCTTTTCTATGCAAAACTTGCTTCCTCTGCAAAAAACTTACTTTTTTTTAACTCTTTAAACTTTTACATCCAGTATTCTCCTTGTTAGGGTTTCCTGACACTTGGGGAACCCATTTTTCATTTGTCCTATTAAACAGTCTTTCCATCCCTAATTTAGAAGTGAAAAATTGTTGAGCCAGGGATTTGTTCTGAGTATCAGACCTGATCTCACAGTCCTTCCATATTAAAATCAATTCTTGATTACCCAGGCTTTCTCTATTAAAGCAGTACACTGGGGACAACTGCAAGTCAGCAATCTTTCCCAAAGTAAGGCAAATCACCTTCAGTTTAATGTAGGAGACTGAGATTGCTACGCTTTCCCAGTGATTTCCTCTTTTTCAAGCTAAGTGAATTGTATGAGGCCTAAAGACACAGTCAGGTTGAGCAGTTCTCACTTTCAACAGTGTCTGGATGGGATACAAATTTGAGTTCCGTAATTGAGGAAATGTGACGGTTTTGGGGTTTTTTAAAGGTATAAAATAAATAAGATAATAGTTCTGTCTCATAGCTTTAATTTGAATCATATATTTTTGCTGCATTTCATAATTCAAGCTGATACAGAACTGATGTGACCCAAACTGCATTATGGATCTAGGAATGAAATTTCTAAAACTGCAATATCTTCTTCATGGTTTTAAATCTGATGTTCTCAAGCTTGCATTGGCTTATACACTTTATTTTGCTGTTTTAACACATATAGCCATCCCTGGGGATGTAGGCCTGCTTTTGGATACAGGCCAGCTATTCTTATAAACTTTGAAAGAGCAAAAATTAACAAGCCGCCTTATGTTTTTAAAAACCTTGTCACTAACACAGGAATAAACTATTTCACACCTTCAAAAGGAAACTGGAGGTTGAGCTGCACTTTCTGACTTCACCATATTATGTACATCTGCATATCTCCATCTCCACACACTTAGTGTCTTTTTTTAAAAAAAATAGGAAAACCTACATCAAATGCCATAAAATGGAGTTACACTTACTACAAATATGGACTCATTGTGAATGGGATTTATTTATGGATGAAATTAATCATGAGACTGTAGTTGATCTATTACTATCTTGGATTATTTCGGATACCAAGTGTGGCAATTCATATTCCAGCGATAATTCTTTTTCCAAGTGAATCTAATTCATTCATGATTATTTATCCATATAAAGTTGCTAAATGAAAACCTGAATCTTTTAGTTGTGACCATTATGAGAGAAATTCAAAATGGACATCCAAATTAAGATACTTTCTTGAACTGTTTCTGGACTATCTGATTAATGTTTCCTTCAATTATTTATTAGTCATACCTGTAAAGGATTTTCTTAAACCTGTACGTCTCTTAGAGTGCCCTCTAAGGACATTAAATCTAAATAATATAATCAAAAGGAGGAAGTGGAGATTTGGGAGGGTAGACGAAAGCAGAAACCCAGGGACCTTTTCCCAAAGTTCTCATGATTGCCAGCTGATGTGCACATAGATGTAGGAAGAGTCAAATATCACCATTCTCTCAGCTAAGCCTAGGAGAGATTTGCTTCCCATTCTCTCTCTGCTGCAGACTGAAGGAGTGGGTGCTACCAAATGACAGTTGATGGAAGGAGGAGCCTGGTGGTGGGTTGCTTCTCTGCACAATGCCATTCCTGCTACTATCATTGGGATTTCATTGGGACTGGGATTTGAACATACTCTCCAGAGGGAGAGAAGGGCAGCCCAGTTCCATCGGGCTTAATCAAAGAAAGAAGAAGGGCCCTCCCTCCAGTCCATCTGCCGTGGTCCAGGCCTCCAAGGGAGAGAAGATGTGCTGTACTTTTCCCCTTTCCCACTGCCATTCCCTTCTCCTTTTGTGTCTTGACTCTTTAGATTGTAAGCCTGAGGGCAGGGAAATGTCTAATTAACAATTTGCAAGCTGATCTGGTGGCCTTTTAGCTGAACAGCGAGGTATAAATAATAATGGCCCTGTCCAGATGGGCCAAAAAGCACATACTGAGTACGTGCTAGGTTTGCCTGGGAGCATCCTTTTCAGATGCTCCTTAACCCTAGTATGTACTCAGTACGTCAAAATTGCGGCTCCCTGTCTACATGGGCACCGTCATTTTGATGCGACGGACGCGTAGCATCCACACGTCCCATCGCACTTGCGACATCACGAGTGCGCCATTTGCACACTCGGGCATCACAAGCACGATGCAAAAAGAACCCGCTTTTTAAGGGTTCTTTTTTCGCCACTGGGAAGCCTCGCCATTTGGCAGCTGAGGCTTCCCGCCGGCGGAAATGGAGGCAGCGGCAGACCGCCCTTTTTAGGCAGTCTGTATCCTGCCGATAATTATTATTATAATTATTCTTGATGTAAAATTGTGTTGGAGTGCAAAAACAGTGGAGATTTATGAAAAAAATATTTTGTCTGCTGAAAAAGTGTTTTCAGAAACACACATGGCTTTTTTTTAAAAAAATGTTCTTTGCTTTAAAAAACAGTTTTGCATGTGCACACACACACACACACACACACCCTCTCTAAAAACACTGGGGTTTTTTGTGTGTGTGCGCGCAGAAAAGTTAACAATTTTTGCACAGAAAATTGAAGATGTGTGAACAAAACCAGGACAAAGATTACATTAATGTTCCTGACTGGGTTACCCAAGCACCAGAACACCTACGTTTTGAGTGGGAAAAGAATAATGTAAATTCTGTAAAACTGCACAGAAATTGTCCTTTATACCAGTCTCCAAGTGGCTCAAGAAGCAGGTGGCTGATGTTTGAGAGCTGTCAGGTGGTTAATTGAATCCAAGTCAGTCACAGATTATATAAACAAGATAAAGCAAGAAGCAAGATCATGGTTGTCAGCCATTCTAGAAGTTGTTACAGCAAGTCAGCAGTTCCAATATATAAAGCCAGCAAGGAATAAACAGAGTTGTCAAATCATAGCCAATCCAAGGTCAAGAAAACACATATTACAAAAAGTACTGCCAATCACCAAGATAAGACAGTTGTCAGTAGCAAAGCTGCTTGAGACCTGTTAGGAGATGCATAGATGGCTGCCTCAAGACCACAGGTGCCTAATTAGGTAAGTGTTTCATACTTAACAGCTGTTGGGAGCTCTGTGCCTCAGTAAAGGATGGTACCTTATCTTTAGTGTCTTGCTGGAGAGCAGGCCTTCCTCTTGCTCAGCTTCTTGGAGAGACTGCCATCATCAGGAGCTACAGATTCCTGGCAAACTGCCTCCTCTCCTCAGTGTTTGAATGTTCTTATTACAGAGGGTGGGTTATGACAGAAATATTCATTTTCTCCCACAGTGACAAGAATATTGTAGAAATTGTTTATCCTTACTTGCAAGAACAAAATAGCCAAAAATTTGCAACCATATTCATGAAAAAGAGTTACCTGGTGCTATCTTTAATTGTCTGTATGACTGTGGAGCACCTGTGCACATATTCAGATTCTTCTAGGAGTTTGCCTCTTAAAAACTGGCTCCACAGAAATCTCATTGTTTTGTACCCAACCCCAGAATAATGAGACCAGACCCTGAAATGGGATAAAACAGGGCCATTTATTGACCTGTTTTAATAAATTCTTAACGGAACTACAAGTAATTTCTAACAATCAAGTGTGGGAGAAGCTGCATCCGGTGTCTTTGCCTAGACAACCTCTGCAGCTTATCTGGACGATAACATCTAAGCCTTCAGTGACAACCAAAAAGCTGGGTTATTTGCTAGCCGGACCGCATCAGAAAGTCTAACCGAAAAGCCCCCATCCCAGTAAGCAAAGATTAAAGATGAGGTTTATCTTTCAAACCAGACCTGAGGACAATTTCTTTCTGCTACCTCCCAGGTCGCAAGACCTAAACAGGTGATTCCAGAAATGTCCCTTCCATCCAAACGGTATCCAAGGTGCTTGCCAAAATATAATCCAAATATTTATGCCAAAATTAGATATTTATACAAACCCAATTTGAATTCAAAATTTTAAAGCAAAATCAGATATTATCAAAACTCACCCAAGGCAATTTCCCATATGCCACTGGAAACAATATGGGGTAGGAGAAAAACCCATGGAAAAGGAGAAAAAAATCAACCAAGAAAACCTCATACTATATTAATGGCAGGTGGGTGGGTTGATTTCTTCATGGCAATGAGGCTAAGGGGGCAATATGGCAAAGACTTGCCTCAGACCCCACCCCCAAAACCTCACACCATGGCAACCTTGCCATGGCATGATTTCATGTTACTTGTCTCATCCTAGTGGAGAGCAGCAAACAGCCCATCCCCACTCCAAATCCTCTGTCATGGAGGGGGGAGGATGGCCATTATCTCAAATTCTTCCTCTCACAAATTAGCTGTTATAATTTTGTGCTAGAAATTCCATCCAATAATGATTCTATCCAATATGCAATGTGTTGTTTTTGCAGGGTTTGGGGGCTATGTGGCCATGTTCAGGAAGAATTTATTTCTGTTTTGCCAGCATCTGTGGCTGGCATCTTCAGAGAATGCTGACATGGAAGTGAGTGGGATATATATACATTTGGTTTGCTGGTCAATGACCGAATAAACTTTTACATACATATACATTTGGTTGAGAGAAAGTGATTTACATGTTAATCTTTGTGTTGGTCTGTTGCTGAATGGCAAGGCCTCAGGGTGTCTACTTAATTATTGGTACATTGTCTGCTGGGAAAAACCACTCTCACCTTGGATGGTTTTCATTTGCATGTGCTGGGTCTTGATTTTGGTGTTTTTCAGAACTGGTAGATAAACTTTGTTTACTTTAACCATTTCTTCTTTCCTGTTGAAGTTGTCTAGGTGTATGTGTATTTCAATGGCTTCCCTGTGCATTCTGACCTGATAGTTGTTGACATGGTCCAGAATTTCAGTGTTTTCAAATAGCATTTTTTGCACAGGGTGGTTTATAACATGTTCTGCTACTCCTGATTTTTCTGGCTGATCTGGTCTCCAGTGTCTCTCGCGTTCCTTGATATGTGTTTGAACACTGCATTTGATAGTCCCTAAGTAGACCTGTCCACAGCTGCATGGTATGCAGTAAACCCCTGCAGCCATGAGAGGGTCTCTCCTGTCCTTCACGGAAGGCAGCAATTGCTAGATTTTCTTGGTTACTTTGTAGATCATTTGGAGGTTGTGTTTTGTCATGTTTCCCTATTCTGTCTGTGACTCCTTTGATGTATGGTAAAAATACCTTTCCTTTGGGTGGTGGTTTGTCTTCACACTTCTGGGATTTTTTGAGTCTGGCAGCCCTTCTGATGTCTGAGCTGGAGTAACCATTATCCTGTAGAGCCCAGCCTAAATGCTTCAGTTCATCTTTCAGGAAGTGGGGTTCACAGATTCTTTTTGCCCAGTCTACCAGTGTTTTTATTGTGCTTATTTTTGTCCTATGTGATGGTTGGAGTTCTTGTGTAGGTATCTGTCAGCGTGTGTAGCCTTTCTGTATACTGTGTGGCCCAAATCTTGGCTCAGTTTTTGGATGACCAGGACATCCAAGAATGGCAATTTTTTTTCCTTCCACTTTACTTTTTTTTTGGGGGGGGGGGGTGAATTGGCTGTTTGGGTGGATGTTGTTCAGATGGTTCAGAAACACAGTCAGATCTTCTCCGTGGCTCCAAATGGTGAAAGTGTCATCCACATATTGGAACCATGTTGTGGGCTTTTTTTGGGGGGGGGGGGCTGTTTCCAGGGCTTGCTTTTCCAAGTGCTCAGTGAAGGACAGGAGAGACCCTTTCATGGTCGCAGAAGTTTATAGCCTGAAAAACCCACAAAAAACAATGGATGCTGGCTGTGAAAGCCTTCAACTTCACATTATGTGCCTTCAAGTCGATTCCAATATATAGTAACCCCATCATAGCATTTTCTTGGCAAGCTTTATTCAGAAGAGCTTTGACATTGCCTACCTCCAGATAGTGGGATTTGACCAAGGTCACTTGATGGATTTCCATGGCTAACTGAGGATTTGAAACCTGATCTACCAGAGTTCAAGTTCAGCCCTCCAGCCACTACTTGACTCAGGCTTCTCAACAGGCAACTGCTGGTAGTCATTCAATATTGTGCCTTGTTTCTATGGCCCTGGACAGACAGGCCCTTTGTGGAGTCATGGAAACTTGCTAGGGTTGCCTCAGGGCAGTGTATGCACACGCTCCACAACCCTAGCACATGACGATAATGTCGCAGCTGCGCAGCACCATCTACATGGTGCGCACAGCTATGAAGTCACGGCAGTGCAGCATCCAAACAGCGCTGCATAGCTGCAACACCATCATGCCATCTCTGGTGGTTTGCGGCATCACAACTGTGCCACAAAAAGGAGCCGCTTCCAGGCGCTCCTTTCTTGTTGCGCAGCAGTGTCACACAATTTGGTTGCTGCAGCACTGCTGCGGAGCAAGGAGAGGAGCCTCCTCAGCACCTCTTTTTGGCGCTCTGTACTGCGCCTATGGCCTGTTACAGACTGTTAAAATAAAGCTGCTTCGGGTCTCTTTGGAGGTATGCTATTTAAATGATGCATGCATCCCAAGAATCCAGAAGCTGCACCAAAGCTGCACTCAGTGCTTAGGAATGGAGTGTGGCTTTGGCACAACCTCCGGACTCTTAGGAACCATGCATCATTTAAATAGCATACCTCCAAAAGAGACCGAAGCAGCTTTATTTTGGCAGTCTGTAACAGGCCTGGTTTGCTATAAGGGGTTAATGCTCCAGTTTATAGAAGATATCCAAAAATCCACTCATCCCCACTCCTAGTTTTTCTCTATGTATATCCTCCATGACTACCAAGGATAGCCCTATTATTCTGGAAAATGAGTTTGCAAGGGATTGTAGCACCTTTGGACTAACTGGAGAAAGAAGAAGTTGGTAGTATGAGCTTCCATAGATTTCAGCTCACATCCTCAAATGATCAGATATGTCATAAGAGAGGGAAAGTACATCACAAAAGATGAGAAGAGTCCGATTTTCCTCTAGTTCATCTATAAAAATCTAACTACATTTTATTCCAACTATATTAGAAGCTTTAAAATAAAATGAAATAAGACCCCAGTTTTATCCAGGGTCATATCACATGGGGGGAGGGTGTCTAACCCTTCTTTCTACAGCTATGTTCCTGACCTTTACCTCCCCCCCCCCAAACACACACACACACACACACACACACACACAGAGTTATTGGCTTATGGGGAAATGCTCCTTCTGGTAACAGTAGTAAATGTCCTCTAAGGCAGAAGGAGATCTGATTACTTTTATTGGGAACAGAATATGGAATGGAGGAATAAAAAGTCCTCTTCCTGTGCTTAGTAAGTCCTTCTTCAACTGATGTACTTTAAAAAAATGATGCAGTATCTACTTTCTGCTTTAAGTACTGACTTGGGTGGATCTTGATGAACAGCCTGAGACATTAAGAAATTAAGACCAGTGTAGCAGAGATACATGGTAGAGGTATTTAGAAGTAGGTGTGTTTGCATATTTGGGAAATTCACTAACAAAACTTTAACAGAGGCCAAGTCATGGTGCTCTGGGCCAGCTGAATAAGTCTGTGGAAGTACAAAAAAAAGTAGGCGACTTCCCCAATGTCCTCCTGCAGGCCATGAACTTAATTAGCAAACTGTTTTTAATTGATGTTATAATGGAAATAATCTATAAAGGGTACATTTGTCTTCTAAATCAAAGCCTTACCTTTTTGCATTAAATATTAAGACTCAATGTGCTAGCTGAAACTGAAATTAGTGATAACTAAAAACACATCCATTGATTTTTCACAATGAAGTGGGCAAAAGGGAAGAGAAAAACTGGTAGGTGCGGATGAGTAATAAAGGAAATTTTCATCAAAGTTGTAATTACTTGGGGGGAAAACAACAGCCCTGATTAAGCCTATGTAAATATTGCAGTCGTGCATTTTTGAAGTGTCTGCCTGACATATGATAAACTAGTAATATCTTAAAGGCTGATGCCTTCAAGACTTTGAGAGAAAGTACTGTTTTGCATAACACTGCTTAGATTGGGGAAAATATATCCACTGGACAATGTTTTATTGATGCAGCGGATGGGTTTTCTTTTCACTCATCTGCTTCTGAAAAGATGTATCAGCTACTGAATATTAGGCAGTTTAGAACATGGGCTTTTTCACAAGGAGTTTGCCACCCAGGTTCCAGCATAAAAATGATGGACAAATAAGTAGGAATACTATGTCCTCTCTCCTTGCTACTGGAAGCATCTTGGGCAACTGAAAGTCATACACATCCAAGCCAACTATTCCCCTGGGAACAGTCATTATTGCTTTAGACTTCATATGTAATATATTCTGAGGTCAGCTGGAAAAAAATTGATTGACACCCTAGTTACTCATTCATAGGAGCCTTCGAACTAATTTGTAGAGCCTGGCATGCTAGAGAAAAGTGTATGTTTGAGAGAGAAGAGATCATGAGAGAAAGGAAATAGCTAGATATATGTGTGAGTCAATTTGGGGGAAAATACAGACAGGATTCAGCTTGTTAAATGACTTCTGAAGGATTACAGAACAGAAGTTAAATTAATGATGGTTCTTAGAAACATCTGTTAACATATGGGTATCATTAAGCACCTTTGAGGACAAAGAGGCTTTTTGCATTAAGATGTGGGCAAACTAATAAGAAAGGGATAAGCAGCATCTACTAATTTCTAACTCACACATCAAGCAGAATTAAAAGTATAGAAGCTATATTTAAGCATCCTAGAATGGGTGCTTTAAGAAACAACATTTTTTTTAACCTTATTAACCTTTTGGTGTGTCCCAAGCCCTTTGGTGAGAGCCAGTGTAGTGGTTTGAGTCTTGGACTACATATCTGGGGACCAAGATTCAAATCTCTACTTAGTCATGGAAACCCACTGGGTGATCTTAGGCAAGTCATACTCTCTCCAACTCAACGGAGGGCAAAGGAAAATCCTTTCTGAGCAAATCTTGCCAAGAAACCCCCATGATAGATTCACTTTAGGCTTGAGGTAAGTCAGAAACAACTTGAAGACACATGAGAGAAACCCTTTGGTGTATGGCAAGAAATGACATTATGGCTCTGAAGAAAAAAGGGCTCTCATTTCTGATCAGAACTTCACATAGCTGCTACCTCTCTCCACACAGTCCATTACCAATGCAACTCCACCTCTCACTGAGGAGTTCTACCAGAAATCTCAAGGCATCCTCCATGCAGTTCCTCCTCTTCCACAAATGTTTCTATTCAAGAGCTATTTTTCTACCTTAAGAACAAGTGCCTGAGTTTTATTTCCTTTATTTCCCTCCATATTCTTTTTGCTTTACATCTTTTAGACATGGTTAAGCGGATGAGGTTTGGAGGGGGAAATCTCCAGGAGTTGGATTGATGGCTCCTGTGGTCTCTTCCAATGCTATGATTCTATGGATCTCCAGAAGGCTTGGATCTCTGGACTCCTGGAGAGTAAAAACAATCAAACAAAGAATATATTGCAAAACAAATGCTGGCATCTCAGCAGACCAGACAATGGTGATGATGTCTATTGCTAAGTTTAGGAAAGGGCCTAAGTTTGCTTTGGGCCCAGTCCAGCACTCGATAGCCCTGCTTTTAGAGCCAATTATTTAATGGCATAATGAGTAGCTAAATCTATGGTTGTTTTTTTTTTCAACCCTTTAATGTCAGGAACATTGGCTTTACATTAAAATTGTTGTGCATGTGGAAAGGAAGGGCTTATCCCTTCTCTTCCCAGTCATAGGCTCAACAAGAAAAATAATAAAATTGCCATGCCATGTTGGATAGGCAGATATAAATGCACTTTTTAAAATTTCATAAGCAAAATAAAGCATTACAAATGTAATTCAATAACAAGCCTCAATATTGTTTTAGCATTCAGATTTGTTGTCTTTTTTTAAAAAGACAAAACCCAAAGACTGAGACCCTGCACTGTATCACATAGCTATGTCTTCATAGCTATATCTCCTGATGTAGCCCCCCCCCTAACCTGGCCATTTATGTGTTCTCTGAGACTGGGGAGATGACGGCTGGATGCATCCAGCTATTTTCCTGGCATCTGCGGAGACCTCCAATTTTCCTTTCAAGCTCTTTGCAGATTTTTCTTTCAAGCTCTTTGCAGATGACATCTTCAGCAACAGGAAAAGGGCTATATGTATCTCTGTTCATTCCTCATCCCCTCCAACAACATGGAAATGGTTGTGCTGGGGGGCTGCAGTGCCCAAAAGTTTGGAAGATGATCTTGATTGTTGCCTAGGTTGGAACAGAATTCTGACTTATGCAACAACCATAAAAGTGAGTTGCAATGGCATAATCATCCAACTTGCACCATTATAATTCATTAACTGGATGCTAGCCGTGGCCTTTGGAAAGTCTTGACATATGGTTAATTTTGTAGACAACATATTGATGGAAAATCCCATGGCCCTCCAGATATTGTTGGACTGCAACTCCTGGCAGCCATAGACAGCATATCAAATAGTTAGGAATGCTGGGAGTAATAATCCAAAAACACCTGGAGGGTTACACCAATTCCCACCTCCAAATTTGTTATAACAAAGCTGACTTTGATGGGGCTGTTATAATAGAAACAATAAATGACCGATCATCCATGAATCTGCCTAAAGTTTTTATTCCATTTTCCCTTCATTCTTGCTAGAACAACTCACAATAGCGGACAGCTGGAAAAATAAAAACAGCAGACAATAAAAGGCTGTTAAAGAAGGTGGAGAGAAATTAAACCCAAGCCATAAGAAAATATGATCAGTAAAATAACTGGGGGGGGGGGAAGTAAGCACACAACAATTACTCACAGAAATTGGATGCCCCCCCCCCCAAAAAAAAGGAATTAAGGGAAGGCCCCAAGAGCTAGGCTGCAAAAGACAGAAGCACACTGAGTTGCACATACAAAAGAAGACTGACTGAAATCCCGTTAAAAAATTAAAGATGTTGCAAGCCTAATTTATGACATCAGAATTACAATGATTTACTGTTATAGCCATTGCTTCACCACAGTGTCCAAAAGTATCTCCCACGGCCTACATTTTAAGCCATGCAATGCTAATAAAGGGATTTTCAAGGTACTAGAGAGTAGGGCAGTGAGCAATGAGGTGTCCAGCTTTTGACAGATTGCAAGGCATACTGAGAAAGGGGGGCTGTGACAGGTTCCCGCAGGGCTCGCTGCTACTGCCTGATGCAGTGTGCCCCACTAGTCAAAAAGGGCTGGATGTGTCATCATTCACCACCCCACTCACCAGCACCTCAAATTACTCTTAGGAGGGAGGACTGTATGGCTTAAAGGGTAGTTTGTTTGTTTGTTTGTTTGTTTGGAGAAGCATTGCAGGATGGAATTATGAAGAAGTTGCATTATTTATCATAGCTACTTTTCCCAGTGCAGGGAAAGTAATCAGTTTTTAGGGTACACAGAGTTTGAACAGTTTGCGACTGCATTCCTGCTCAACTGAAGTCAAGGTTGCTTTCCAAGGCCTGCTCCACAAATAAGCATATTCCTGACATTTGTTGAAATTCATTTATGATTATGACTCTATCTAGATGGATAGACTCAATCAAGGAAGCCACGGCCTTAAATCTGCAAAACCTGAGCAAAACTGTTGACGATATAACTTTGAGGTCTCTGCTTCATAGGGTCACCGTAAGTCAAAGTTGATATGGGGCTCTTCTATATTTTCCAGGATACTTTTGGCTGCTGCCAGAGCATTCTAGCCCTGGAATCCCACAGCATCCCCCCCCCCTTTCCTGCTGTGGGGTTTTGACAAACAGTGGGTGGGTACCTTCTCACACAGTCCCTGGCTGCAAGCACAAGTCACTCTGAGGTCAGAACAAAGTGCTCAGCCTTGTTCTGACTGCAGAGCAATTCAGTAGGTACACTCAAAGATAGTGTGGGAAGGGATTCAGTCATCATCACTGTGTTTGCCCCAGGTTTTCTGGAAAATTCAGATCAAAAGGAAGGTCTTTTTAACATGGAACAAGTGATGAAAACTTTGAATAGGGTTCAGGCACTAAAAAAACAACCTGGGCTTGATTTGGGTTTTGGGACCTGTGTAATGTAAATAGAATGCAATAATCCCAGGGGGGATTTGAAATTTATAAGTAATGTGGACAAGTCCTTCAAGGAAGCTAACAGCAACAATGATTAGAAGGCAATTCAGTGTCATGGTCTGGAAACTGACTCTCTGCATCTCTATGTCTATTGAGGACAACCAGACTCCACCTCATGGACAGGCCTCTGGAAGTGTTTTCCTAACCCATTCCTACATTTTGGAGAAGGAACACATCTCCAGTAGTACCATTTAAAAAGGTAATTAGCATTACAACCTTATTATCCATCTGGAATTTAAGCAAGAAATTTGCAAAGGAAAAAAGAAACATTTGCAAATCTACACTATTTCTTTTGCATCCCAGTCTTCATGATAACACATTCCACAGTGTTATACAATCAAGGTGAAAATATTCAGAACTCAAATGCAAATGTATAAGTGGAATGATCAGCAATTTGCTATATTGCTAAAAATAATAATAACCAAAAACCTTTTTAAAAAAGTTATTCTTTGGCTTGGGGGAGAACTGTGTCCCCCTAGACGTTGTTAGACTCCCATAAGTGAACATACCTTATATAGGGGCTTTAGTGTGGAGTGGGGGAATACAAGAATTAGGAAGTAGTTTACTGCCTCAGTGGGAAACAAGAGACACAGAACATAAGAAAGGAACTTGCATGTATTTCATTGTGGGGGACGGGGGAGAAAAGCTTGCAATTAAGTATTCTTTGAGTATGGCAATCTGAGATTAATGATAATACATCCCAGGTATGGTCTAGCACTTTATCTTGTAATGTCACATCATCGTGCAGCCATTTGACATTAAATGTGCACTGTATATATCACAGCTGACAACTGAACTAGCATTGATTAACTCGTATATTCCATTTGAATCTTTAAAAAATTTATAGAGTATACAAATTATTTTTAGATCTAATTTAGAGGAAAGGGGTTGATTTCCCCCCCATGTGCAGTAACCACTGAGACTACGAAGCAAAACCACACAGATGATGAATATTTATTGGTTATGTGACCTGGTATGTAATCAGGATTGATCTGCAAAAATAAAATGATGAATACACAGGCAATAGCTTCCACTACTTAATCCAGAGTCATAAAAATCAAAGGATAGTTTAGATACAGAAGTGTAGCATTCTTTCCACCCACGAAGAAATACCGATTCCCCAAGAATGGAATATTGGTTTTCTTACTCTTATTCTGAAATGTGTTTTTTTTGGAGGGGGGGGTTGAAAGAGTATGAGTATCGAAACCTAGTATCATTTTTAAAAAAATAAATAAATAAATCTCAAGCATGTACAGCATCAATAGGCTCTCATTCAAAAAGCATCTAAAGCCAAGTATTAGGTTCAAAGATACCACTTGGGAATCAAGGAAGAGTTGTTGTTCAAAAGGGGTTGTAAATTATGCAGGGAGCCCTTGACTAATACTGTGGGGAATGATATTGTTAACATTTGATAGCATCTCTGTTTCCTTTGTTGATAAATAACAAATACTGTGGTTCATGACCTGCAAAGAAGAAGTGGATGTGCAACTGTTGGATTCTCCGCTGCGGTGATATTGTTTGTGCTCTTCATGCTTGTTTTATATCCTGCCAAACATCTAAGCTTCAAGAATAAGAACCTCAGAGCAGCATACATGAGGCTGTCTCCCTTTATACCTACAAAACACAAAAAACAGAGAATCAGAGAAGAGATGGTGAGAACTACCTATGCCCAAGAAAACCACTGGGGTGTGTATGCAGGGGGTGTGGGGTGCACCAGGTGACACCATAAAATGTTGTGACATCATTGCTCCCAAAACATCTGCCTTTGGGCAGAAATGGGCTGTGGTGTTTGCCTGCATCACTTTCAAATACCGAAAAGACTGTGTAAGCGGGATAAAGATTAAGTGGGAGATCAAAGGAGAGGATCCAGGTTTTTTTAAAAAAATTAAATGTTTAATTTTCTTAATTTTTAAAAATTATTTTTAAAATTTCTCAATAAACATCACATCTTACCAAATTTTCACTTTAACTTTAATACATGAAACTATGTATATGTAAATACATTTAGCCTGTGTGCATGATATTGTAATTCAAAAGTATAATTTTAATTGTGAATTTTTTTATGTCACAACTAATTTACTATTACATTCAGTGATACATGGGAATTATAATTTATGAGTAACAATAGTACACTGTATCATGTGGTATGGGAGAAAGTCAGTGCTGGGGGAGTGACACCATGAATTACTGCACTGGGTGACACCAACTCTAGTGATGCCAAGGCCTGTGTCAACCTCTGCCAATGTAAAAAAAACCAAAAAAAACACTAAGGGCTTGTCTACACTGGCCAAATAAAATTGTCTCACCTGATCTTCTCAATGAGAAATTGTCACGTTTTGGACAATTTAGGCTGAATCTTGGATTTCCCAGTGCCTCGGGGCTTTAATCCAGAGGATATAAATAAATTATTATTGTTGTTGTTGTTGTTGTTGTTGTTATAAAAGATTTACCCCAGATTTCAGCAGAAAATCTGGATATTCACTTGTATGTGTGGATGTGATTCATAGCAATGTCAGTGTGGAGCAGGTGGTGGGAGGAGTTTTTGGTTGGTGGTACCGGTTGGATTCAGCAGGCTTGATGTGCACCACCATGTTTTTCTACTTCAGTGTATGTGTAGCCATGAGAACAGTGATGCAGAGTTAGGTTGGGCTACCCTCCCCTCTTCTTCCTGAGTGTTTTATTTGTTTTTACTCTTTCTCCCCCCCTCCATACCTGATAACTGTTGCACTATCTTTGTTTTTATTATTGCCTCTCTTCTGATCCTCTCTTGGATCATTTGCTTGCTTACTTACTTACTTGCCTGCCTGCCTGTTTGCTTTTATAGGTATATGCAATGGAGGTGATGCAGTGGGGAGAACTGGAAGAGGGATGAGTAGAAACAAAGATGACACAATGCTGATGGGAGCAGGATCAGAGAGGGGAAGAATAAAAACAGTACAAAGTAATGCAAGACTCCAGCGGGGAAGAGGGAAGTAGCCCAACCTAACCCCACACCGTATATCTCATGGCTAGACATTTCCATACATAAAAGATAAATAAAATACACTTTTATTTATTTATTTATTCTTTGTCGTGTGCTCTATGTATATATTAAACAGCATAGGGGACAACACAGAATCCTGAGGGACCCCAATGGCCAGGGGGTCAGGGAGGAGTTCTCCAGCACCATTTTCTGGGTTTTCCCCTCCAGGAAGGAATGTATCCATTCTAAAACAATATCTTCAAGTCCCATACCAGAGAGGTAGCCCAGAAGGATACCATACTTTATGGTATCAAAAGTCACCGATAGGATCAGCAGAACTAACAGGGATACACTCCCCCTGTCCAGTTCTCTGTGTAGGTCATTCACCAAGGCAACCAAAGCTGTCTCTGTTCAATATCCAGACCAGAAACAAGTATCCCACCACCACTGCTGTAGCATAATATATGAAACCTGTCTATCTACACTTACTCTGTCTTCATGTTTACAGTGCATATGATTGATTTAAGTTTTTTTATATGGAACTCTACATTTATTTATTGATGCTATCTTTGAGGTACATGTTATGGAGTAACTGTACTTAGAAGCCATTGAATTGCTGACATGATTAAATTCCCATAACTTCTCGAAGTGAAACATGCCACCCACAAAGCAACTGTAGTGCATCTTCCATACCATTGGAGGGTAAATATGCACACACACACACACACACACACACACACACACACACACAGACTTCTGAAAAAATATGCATTTTTTCCTTAGCTGTGGTGATAGATGTGGGTGTGCAACATGTCTAGAAACGGAAACAGACAAAGGGCAATGTTTGTTTCAGACACTCTACATCCTGCGGCTATTTTTTGTTGTTGTTTTCTTTTTATTTCTCTGTCTCTCTGCGCTTATTTAAATGTGAGAAACACAGATCTCTGGTATTTTATCAAGTTTGCAAGACAACAGCACAATTAACTCCTAGGTATATTTGCAGAGCCTTATTTCATATAATCTGATATTAATTAATATAGAAATGGAAATAGGAATTGATCTGGAATGGTTTAAAATGCCTTTAGGCAAGAACATTTTTGGCAACAGGAATACAAAACTGTTCTCAAAAGTTTCACCATATGGAAACCCGACTTTATGCTTTTCATCCATCTGACCTGCAGCTTGTCACTTTTAGTATTTTGTAGCATGTGGCATAGTGAAGTACATGGAGGTAATATTTAACAGGACATATCACCTATTCTCATTAAACTAATTGATGTTAGAGCTAGCCATCTGGAGCAAAGAACAAATAATACACTAACGAAATACCTAATCTGGATACATTAGGAACCCATCAATTTATGAGAGGCAGGCAAGAAAGGGGATGAAGTGAGGTCTGAAGAAACCAGGAGTAGGTCCAAAGGGGGATGGAAATTAAATGAGACTTGTTTTCAATTACAGTGGATCCTTGTTATACGCTGGGGTTTGGTTCCAAGATCCCCCGTGTATAACAAAATCCGTGTATGCTCAAGTCCCATTAAGTATAATGACATAGCAAAATGGTGTCCCTAATAAAAATGGAAAATCAAGGTAAATTTATACTTTTTTGGAACATTTTCAAACCGTGTATGCTTAAATCCGTGTATAAAAAAATCAGTGTACTGTATAAGAAGGGCCGACTGTATTACAGACTTAGGTAGGATGCCTCCGTTGGAAATAAAACACCTCAAAGGCAGAAGACTGGCACATGTTGAGTCTAACCAAGGCCTCAGACAGACAGACAGACAGACTTAAAGGAGTGATTTCAATCTATTTTGGGGGCATGGCGTTTAGATGATGCACGCTCCCAAAGTGGTCAGAAACTCAGCTGTGGCCATGCTAAGGGGAGAAAGCAGGACTAAAAAGAAGCTGAAAGGAACAGCTCCTTCCTGAAAAAATGTGCACCTTCAACCTTGCATATAAATGACCCGATGCGATGCTGGTTCCAAAGGAGAGCTCCACCCTAACCCTAAAGTGGTGTATAAATGCAGTGGTGCAGGTGCACATTTTAAAAGATTGGATCTGACAGTCAAGGCAACACTTGAAAAAAAAAGGGAAAGTGTGATAACTCCAATGGCTATAAGTACAACAAGAAAGATTTTCAGACCAGCCCTTAACATGGGGTAAGCACTGGTAAATTGCAGCTAAAACATTGTGGAAGCACACACATGTAAAACTTGCTGCTCTTCCTAAATGTCAGGGAATCGTTGGCTCTCCTCCAGCATCCCTGAATAATTTGGGGAGAGGCAATTTGCTCTGAACAAAAACTTTGCATTCAGAGGAAATTGCCTCATGATGAACGATTCGGGGATGTTGGAGGGGAACTGACAATTTCCTGATGTTTAGGAAGAGTGCCAGGCTTTCACACATGTACACTTGTTCAACGTTTTAGCTGCGATTTACCAGTGCTTACCCCATGGTAAGCACTGATCTGAAAATCTTTATACACAAACCAGACAGTCCAAGATGGGGCAAGGGGTTAGGGGGAGTGAAGGGGGAATGTGGGGGGGGGGGGCAGGATTGTGCATTGCCAATGTCTTACTGGGCACACCTCTGCTACGATGCCCAGTGGAAATCACAGGTGTGACTGCATGCATGACCAAAGGGGTTGGTCATCCAATGGAAAGGCATCTAGACAGGAGGCAGTCACTGGTAGTGTTTTCTTGTGACAGTGCGAATGGATGATAGGGGCAAAAAACAAACAAACCCAAAACAAAAATTCTCAGCCTGGCTTGAGGCTACACTGTGAGGTCATAGGATGTGCATGCGGGCCACCTTGGGAATGGTCAGTGGGGTCTTGGCCTGCTCTCAGAAGAAGAAGCTTCTGGCCATTCTTTTCTGCTCGTGTACTTGACCCCAAAGTCTCTATTGATTGAGTTCAGAACAGTAAACCAGGATTTATAGTAATCTGATTTCCCATGAACGAGCACACATTTGCTAATTCATTTGCTAATACTGGCCATGGGAGTGACTAAATAAACAGAGAGAGTCTTTGGTGTGTCCTCCAAACAAAAGATATTGGCTTGTTGCTCTAATTGTAAACATGGATTGTAAACAAGGATTTGTTCTTGGTTTATGGATGCTTAATTATTTGAAAGCAGTAAAGCAGAACCCTCTCTTCTGTGACATAACAACAATAATAATAATAACAACAACAACAACCAACTTTACTTTTATCCTGCCTCTCTGTAAGAGACAATCGAGGTGGCTTACAATTAAAACAAGAGCATACACATTCCATATCCCAATCATTCCCTCCCTTCCCTAAAGCATCAATTAAACAGAACTAAACATTAAAAGCAATACAATTAAAACAATCAGATGGGGTACAAGTACTCAGTGGAAGGCAGATTCAGTTGGTGGCCGGGTTTGCTATTCAGGGACGGCCTGCCAGAAGACATCCATCTTGACAGCCTTTTTAAAGCTGTCCAAGCTGGTAATATGACGGATCTCTTCTAGCAAGCCATTCCATAATGTTGTTGAATACAATTTGGTTTTGTCTAGACCAGGTATTGGGAACTTCTAGTGCTCCAGGTTGTTTTCCTACAAATTGCATTAGACTGATATAACATGACCAACACACAGCTCATTCATGGCAAACCAGGTTTCCCCTGAATCCTAGTCTATCACATCATTAAAAAGATGATAACTGAGTCCCTCACTCTTTTTCTGCCAGTATCAACCAGAGCATGATACTGTTAGCTGAATTCTGTTGCTTATTGTTGATAACTGCCTTTGAGTCAACTTTGACTCACTGTGACCTTGTGGATGATAAATTACCAAGTCTCCCCATCCTCAACCACTCTGTTCAGTTCTTGAAGGTTCAGACCCATGACCTCCCTAACCATATAACATGGAGCCTTCTTTCCTTTTGAATGTCTTCCATCTTTCCTAGCATTATTGTCTTTGGCAACACAGTGAGAAAGCATGAGTCATTAGTCTTTTCTAATGACTCATGCTTTCTCGTTATGTTGCCAAAGTATGATAGCCTACGTTTAATCATCTTGGCTTACAGGGAGAGTTTAGGCTTGACCTCTTCTAGCACCCATTTGTTTGTCTTTTGGCCATTCATGGTATCCTCAGCACTCTTCTCCAGCACCACATCTCAGATAAGTTTTTTTTTTCCTATCTGCTTTCTTCACTGTCCAGTTCTCACATCCATACATGGTGATTGGGAATATCACGATTTGGACAAGCCTAACTTTGGTGTTCAGTGTCATACCTTTGCTCTTTAGAAACTTGTCTAGTTCTTTCATAGCTAGTCCTATTCTTTGTCTGATTTCTTGATTGCAGTCTCCATTCTGATCAATGTTTGATTCAAGTTATGGGAAATCTTTAACTATTATGTTTTTTCTCATCATCTAGGATGAACTTATGTAGATCTACTGCTTAACTGTAGCATAATTTCATTAAGATGAAATTCTTTTGGACACAGAGGTTGCATTAATTGTCACAGCTACTTAATACAGATAGATCTGACATCTATGAATATGTCCAGTAAAAAAAAGAAAGTAAAAGCCATCACTACCAAATAAAATAAAGCCACCTGCTGATAAAAATAACAGTCTGAACCAGTCACAAGAAGTGATCATGGAGCAGTCACTGAAGTCTCTGAACTTTAATTATCTGAATAACTATGTGTGATATTTAGAAGAGATACTAGTAGGTTTCACAGGTAACTGCATTTCTTGGGGAAGAAATATTTCAAGCATTATTGTCTAGTGAAGATTAAAGTGTAGGAGTGATTTTCTTTTATCTTGTCAGATTATTTTGTGCAGGATCTCAGATGTACATTATGCATATACAATTAAGGCAGTATCAGAGACAAATCTTATAGGCAGAACTGGATAAAGCTAGAGAAATGGATCATGTCACCATAACAAAAAAAGCTAATTTTTCACTCTGTTTCCTTTTTGAAGCCCCACACTTAAATAAAATTTCACCTTATTATTCTGCTGGTATAATTTTAAGCTCTGATGAACTGTTGTAGATATTCCATTTTAAACATGGACACATGTGAACTAAAAGCATTCTTCTTTAACTTAACTCTGCTGCTGTTATATTTGTAATGTACAGATTTCCTATCATTTTATATTTTACCTAATTGCTTGTTTAAGTCTGCACCCTAGTCCTTAGGATTAGGAGCATGTGTTAAATACACAGAGAGAATTAAGTTTAGTACAGAAAGGAAATTGAACAATGTGAGCTTGAAAGGGTAGAGAGGGGTATTTCAGCAATGTTGAAAGTTGGCACATGTTATTATAGAAAGAAGAACAACACATGGGATTTGGTATGGATATAATGACCATTGATCATAACCTGCTCTCTCTCTCTCTCTCTCTCTCTCTCTCTCTGTGTGTGTGTGTGTGTGTGTGTAATCCATTTCAAAAATATTTCAGGAAACCCCAAATTAATCAATGTTGTGAAAATAAATGGCCAGTGAATTTTTATCAAAGCCCTTCTCAGCATCTAAAGAAATAATGGCTTGCTCATCAGTTCTATCCAAATTTAAATCAATCATATCTATAACCAATTAAATATTACCAGACTCCACCACACTCCAAGGCAGTGTGATCCACTGTCAAACTGTTCTTACTGTCAAAAAGTTATTCCTAATTTTTTGGGTGAAATCTCTTTTCCTGTAGTTTGGATCCATTACTTTGTGTTATAGACCTGACAGGCCAAAATAAATGGCTTCCTGCTGCTTTGGGGGCATGGCGTTCAGATGACACATGCACCTAAAGCAGCAGGAAGTCACTCCAAGGCCACATCTATGGGGGAACAGCTGGTCCAAAAAGGAGTGGATTAACAACCTGTTTGGGATGGTGGCAGCAGCCTGTTTTGGAAGTGAGCCATGTGATCACCACAGTCCTGGTGTGATCAGGGCTGAGTGGTCAAAGGCTGCTCCTTACAGACCATCTGCTTCAGCCCATAGTCTCTGGAGTAGTAGAAAACAAGGTTGCTCCATCTTCAAAATCACATCCCTTCAAATCCCTTGCTTGGAGTCAGTAATGGGCTGGATGAGGGAAAACAGACACAGCCTGAATCCAGAGAAAATGGAAGTACTGGTGATTGGCTCTCCTGGCCCGGGTAAGGAAATTGTTCCACCTGTCCTAAACGGGGTCACGCTCTCTGTGAAGGACTCTGTTCACAGTTTGGAGATGCTCCTGGACTCGTCGCTCCACCTTACTGCTCAGGTGGATGCGACGGTCAGGAGCACCTGCTATCAGCTTCGGCTGATACGCCAACTGCGACCCTTCCTTGGCCGGGGAGACCTTGAAACCATTGTACATGCTCTGGTAACCTCTCGATTAGATTTCTGTAACGAGCTTTACATGGGGCAACCCTTGTACCAAACCCGGAAGCTTCAGTTAGTGCAGAATATGGCTGCTAGGCTGGTTACTGTTCCAGAGCCAGCCATATAACACCAGTCCTAAAAGATCTTCATTGGCTGCCTATTCGCTTCCGGGCCAAATACAAGGTGTTGGTTATTACCTATAAAGCCCTAAATGGCTTGGGCCCAGGGTACTTGGAGGACTGCCTCTCCCCAAACAATCTGCCCCGCACTCTCAGATCGGGTGAGAGACATCTTTTAAGAGTTCCAGATGCTAGATATGTTTCATCTCGGAGGGCCTTTTCTGTTGCAGCCCCACAGCTCTGGAACTCCCTCCCCAATGAGCTCCGTACTTCCACCTCCCATGATGTCTTCAAGAAGAACCTGAAGACTTATTTATTCCGCCAGGCTTTCCCCCCGTGAGCCTTGTTGTTATGCTCTTTCCCTTCACAAGGTTTTGCTGTATTCCATTCTACACAGCCACTTGTATGGATGTTGTTGTTTGTAATTGTTTTTATTGCTATTCTTGTAATACTGTTGGGGTGTGGGGTTGTGATGTTTTTATCTGTTTTTATCCTTGTTGTACACGGCTGTGAATTTTGGAACAGCGGTATAGAAATAAATTATTATTATTATTATTATTATTATTATTATTATTATTATTAAATATCACGTCACCCATTAACCCCAGGCTATACATACCAGTTCTCTAGCTGCTACTCATAGTGCATGGTTTCCAGACCTTTCTCCATTTTGTTTACCTTCCCCTGAACACAGTCCAGCTTGTCAATATCCAGTGATGTAAACTCCAATTCATTGACTCAGTGACAAGTCAGACTCAAGTTGTTTCAGTGACTCAACCCAGCAATAGATGACACACTAATCCAACACAACTCACAACTTTTATGTTTTTAGCAGCCAACTTGTTGGCATCATTCACTTCAAGCAGCAAGCAAGACGTTCCCCCAGAGTGTAGAGCATGTTTCTTGGAGAGGAACAGCAAACATGTTAGGCAATGGGCTTAAGGCTGAAGCTTTAGAAGGCTCCTCTGATGTGCAGTGGGGTCAGGCTGCCAAACTGACCTCAACTCCCACCTCCAGGTTATTGCTTATATACTTGTTGTTCTTCTCAAGAAGTGCATCCCAGCTCCTTTTTTCTGTTGAAGGTTGGTTCCCAAACTTGAGAGTCAACTTGAGACTTGACTTGAAAGTATCTTGCAAGGACTTGGGACTTGAAGGTAGAGAACTGAGGCTTGACTCAAGACTTGGAATAAAAGGTTTGGTTACATCAGGCCCGTTACAAACGGGCACCCTAGCACGGACCCCTAGTTAGAAAGGGGCGTCTCTTCCAGACCCCCCTAACACTAGTACGGACTGAGTCCATACAAAATGGCGGCAGCCGTTCCACACGGCCGCCGCCATCTTGACGTAGCAGACTCGCTGCGTCCGCATGTCGCGCCCGGAAATGACGCTGCAAGTGCACGCTTTGGCACTTGCGGAGTCCCTTCCTGGGTGCAAGAAGGAGCGTGATTTTCACACTCCTTCTTTGCAGCGTCCGGGAACCGTGCCATTTGGCTGCTGCGGTTCCCGGACGCTGCAACCGGCGGCGGCATCAGACCGTCGCTTTTCGGCGGTCTGTAACCCGCCATCACTTTCATTATCCCTCTTGAATTGTGATCCCCAGAATTGAACATCATATTCCAGGTGTGGTGTGAAAAAAGAATAGAGTTGGAGCAGTCTTGGTTCTAACACACTGGATAAAATATTGCACCATACAATTGAAAATCCACCAGGGGCCAGAGACTCCCCACTTTTCATAATTACTGTAACGTTGGTATTTCCCTCTAAGTGTAAAGGTTCAGAATGAAATTGTTGCTGTAATATGTTGAGATTAAGAAGGTCAATGTGATTTTGTAATGTGCAGGCACACAGGTTGGTGAGAAACATTGCCCTTGAGTTGGCCCAGTGGAATTCTTCGCTAATATTCCCCGAATGGCAGATTGCTCCCAGAACTACCTAGTATCACAAATTACTTTCAGAATGTTCCTTACAGAACATGTCTTCAAAACATAAATCCTGTTTTGGTTAGGGCATATTACCAGGTAAGAATGCATTTGTAACCTTAATTTCAAGAGAGATTTGCCTTTCAATATGAAATGGCAAGTCCAGAACATCCTTGTGCACAAATCAATTTTGAAAGTAATGCTTCAACTTCTTCACTATAGCACACCTTTTTAGTTCTCCTTATGTAGGCCATATTTGGTTGTCATAAACACTGAATTCCTGCCACACATTTCAATTTTCTGAAGCAACTTTCTAAACTTTCCATATCTAAAATTAATTCAGCTAACTTTTATACATCAAAGATAGTTATGTATCACCAGAGTCCAGCCTTTATGGAAGATCTATTAGTGGTGGGAACCTAAATCACTATTAATGTAATGTTGAAATACAATATAATGTAATTCCAATTTGGCTTGAAAGACAAATTGCAGGTACTGTATCTCATACATTACTATACCTCAGAGACATAAATTCTGCATATTTTTCATACTGTACCACTACCTTCATTTAAGTGTGTGTGTTTTATTGGACAGAACAGTATTTTCAGTAGAAACACCATCACTTTTTATAATACTCTGACAGTCCACAAATGCATCCTTGCAGACAATGGCAGTACCTATAATAGTCTGAATATATTTACATTTACTTTAAAGGTTGCCAAAAAGATTCAACCAGAAACCATAAAAGCTGTATTGCTCTTAGCTAGTGTGTGTGTATACCCACTTTGCTGAGTGAGATGATAATCCCCCCTCCACTTACCCTTATAATATTCAGTTCCTTTGTCATGTTACTTGTGAAACCATTAGATATTCCTTTACTAATTTAATAATCATATAGGATGCCTCTGATCTCACATGCAACTTTTTGTGATACAGAAATGACTTCCAAACTGGAACAAAAAAGACTGTAACAAAAATGTACCTAACAGCAACAAATGTGACTCTCGGTGAATATATGTGTGAGGGAGCCACAATAGCTATTAACTTTCTAATAGGTAAACACAAAATAGGTAGATTATCACATTTGTTTAAGAGTGTAAAAATAAACCTTATTTGGTGTTCATGCTACATATCCTTCATTCAGATTGCTATAATTAATTATGTATTGAGCCCACACATTGAGTTTGATTCTAGACCAAGGTCCACAGCAACATTGACAGGGAATATGTGACTCCAAAGGGTTTCAAGACAAAATAATTAGATTATGCAGCTCTTCCCTATCTGAATGACCAAAGTTGTAGAGCAGAACAAAATATAAGATTCCTATTTGGTCAGGAAGCTTAACCTGGGGCAAGACAGTTAAAAATAATTATTTATCACAATAAAAATTTGTACACTTTTATCTGTCCCCATTCTAGTTCCAAGAATGTAAAATGTAGATCCCAGAAACTTGTTATTAACAAAGGAACCTTGGGGGCAGGTATCTCAAGGCTATTTTGCTTTTAAAATGGACTAATTAATGGTTTATAGCCAACAGCACCATTTTGTGTCACTGGATGACAATACATCATTGTACCACCACCTGAGAGCTATCAGCTCAGCTGTTGTCATGGTCTTTATTTGTGACTCCTCAAAAGTAACAACCAGGAAGCCTTGATCTTTAGTATAAATAATTGCAGCTGGTTTAGATTGGAACAGAGCAATTTAAACTTCTGACCTTTCTCACAGCTGGAGCAATATAGGTCCTACTTTTGTACAACCCTGGTGCCTGAAGAACCTTGCCTCTTCTTGATTCCAAACAACTCTCTTGGAAGAGAATGTCAGCACACTTCAGCAATGTATTGTCACTCTTCAGTGAATCTGAGAAAATGAGGACTTTCTGGATAGAACAGAGGGGGGACTGGTTTTACAAAATCAGCAGGTAGAAACTGCCAAGGGGTAAATGAAGAAGGCTAACATTGAGGAATCACCCTGCAGGACAGTCATTGTCAGAAACAGACCATAGACAAGATAGAGAATGAGAAAATGGATAGAAGATTTTTAGATGGGATGGGGAAGATGGTGTTGGGTGAACTACAAGAAGGTATAAGGAGGTAGGGCAAGGAAGGAAAGATAGGGGAAGAAAGAAGATGTAAGGACTTGAATGTATGAATGGGAAAGAAGATGTAAACCTACAATGCTTTATAAATAAAATTTAATAATAATAATAATATGTGAGGTAATGTTTTTATATGAGATATTTTTGTATGTGCATGTATTATTGAATAATTTTTATTGTGTTTAATATGTATGTACTAGTGTGTTCAGTATGTGTATCTGCATTTGTATCCTTTTTGAAGTTTTGATTTGTTGTTTTGTAATTAATAAAGATTATTTTTTTAAAAAGAAAGAAACAGACCATACACAAAGCATTCAGAACCACTCAACTAAGCAATCACTTCCTACATCTTCCTCAAGGTAACAGTGGTGAAGATGACCAAACATGGGGATGGTAGTTCAAACAACTCTTGAAAAGCAAGCTCTTAAAACAAGGACGTGAATTCTATAAAAGAAGGTGAAGGAGAAGATAAGAGTCACAGTAAAACTTGCAGTAAAAAAAAAAGATGTGAACAAACATGGCTTTAGATGTCTATATACAAGTGCACAGAGTTTGGAAAACCAACAAGATAAGCTTGAAGTCTTAGTGTAGGAAGGTAAATTTGACTTTACAGATATAACAGATATTTGGTGGAATGACTGTTATGACTGGACTATAACAAATGAAGGATATAATCTGTTCAAAAAGAATAGATGTGGAAGCAAGAAGGAGGAGTTGCATTATATGGCAATTCAAAGATCTAGGAGGCTCATGTCTGAAAGCTTGTGCTACCAGCTTCTTTCTTTCAGTTAGTTTCAAAGGTACTACAAGATCCTGATTTTTCAGGCTAACACAACTAGGGGTCGCATTGAATTTTGAAGTTGGATTTTATCACACATCCCGGGGGCCGGGTGAGTGCAACCCAGCTGCAGCCCGGGTCCCAGCCACGCTCATTTCAAAACCAGGGGTCTGCCATTTTTGAAAAGATGTTGGATAAGTGCGGCTGGGACCCAGGCTGCAGCCAGGTTGCACTAGACTGGCCCTTGGAATGTACAATAAAATCCAGCTTCAAAATTAAATGTGAATGCGGTAAGTCGCTTTAAACAGCATGCAATAAACTCCTAGGTCTTTGGATTTTATCAAAGGAGATAGTGAAAAATTCTGCTTCCTGATATGTGAGAGTGGAAACTTGGAAGAGGGAAAGGCTGATAGAGTTGTGGAAGAAGGAAAAAAGAGTGGAGCTGGTTAGGTTTTATTTTAATTCCAGTCATGCCACCTGATGTCAATATATACTATTAGCAGGCTGAATTTCAAAATGTTGTTGTTGTTTAAAAAGAGTAAATGTGTATTTAGATAATATAGATATATTGATTTCATAATTGCGTTAATTGCAATGTTGATATATCCTGACATTTGTTTTTTTGGTATCTTGGGAATTTTAGTTTTCTGTGGTATTTAGAAGGTACAGTGCCCCCCAAAAGGAAAGCTTTTAATTTTGCAATAGAGTCCACAATTAGTGAATTAGTATTCAGCCATGGAGACCAGAGCTTTCTAGTAGAGAATTGTAATTACCCTATCAAACTACATATCCTAACAGTGTTTAGGCTATAGCCATTACACTTGAAATGGTATAAAACTGACAATTGTGCAATGAAGACAGACCTTATTTCTCTAGCTTTTGTAAATGTTGAGAAGTTAGGGGAAAACGTGTATTCACTCTTCAACCTGCTTGTTTTATAAGAAAGGATACTGCTCTTGCCATTCAATGCAAAGACAATGAGAGAAATCATAGCTATGATTGCCATCATATTTTTGTGCTTTAAATGTAAAGATTTTGATTTAAAAGAAAGGATTTAAAATTGCAGAGGGGACTCATTGATCACTACACTACAGAAGCCATGCTAGTTAGATGGTTCTAGTAGTTACAGTAGAAAACAATACTGCTCCCATACTTTAAAAAAATACATTCAGAGTACTTTGCCCACATCAACACAGTAATCTCTTGTCAGGGCGGTGTGATTGTTACCATTTTGGAAACAGTCTAGGGGCATGAGGTTGACCATGGATGATGTAAGGTTATTTTAAATGCCATAAGCAAGATTTCCAGTATTCTTGTGAAAGCAATGCCTGCTAAATACACACATCTCCTGCAGTTCTTCAAGGGCACAGAAGTGCTGGAAGGAGAAAACATAATTAAAGAAATGGGGTCAAGGAGGTGCACATAATACCTTGGAGCCAGCATAGTGTAGTTGTTTCAGTATTGGACTAGTATTCTGGAGGCCAGGGTTCAAATCCCATCTCAGTTATGAAAACCCCAGGATGGAGTAAAGGGTAATTCACACACTCTCTCTCTGCTTCAGAGGAAAGCCTTGGCAAAATCCCCCTGAACAAACTTGCCAAGAAAACCCCATGACAGGGTCGCCATAAGTCGGAAATGACTCGAAGCATACAACAACAAAAGGGAATATGCACACCCCTTTTCAAAGAATCTAATGCAAAGAATGTAATGCAAAGAATCTAATAAAATCATGTCTTATATTTTCTGAGTGTTTTCCACTCAGAAACATTCCATTCTAAAATATTTTGTGGTACTTCTGGAAATGAATAGAAAACCAGCACTGTGTATGTACTGGTCAATCCTTATATAAATTGATGACATGAGTTGCATAACAGGTAAATAATTTGCATAATATTCAATATTCTAGCTTACTAGATTTAGGAAACTAGAATATTGGAGCTTTGCATTTGAAAAAGGGTGATGAAATGACAAGTGGATGACCTTGAAAGACCACCTTCTCCCATATGAGACAGACTCTCTACCTCTGAAATTGTTTCTGAGATTTTCTTGTATCGCCCAGCAGCTCCTGAGATATGTTTAAATGGGCTTTGAAGACAGCCATTTTCTTGACTATACCTCAGCTCCGTCATGCCCATATTAGAAAGGACTATTTATCCTCCTAATTAATAAGCTTTGGGAAGTTGGTAAATATCTTCCTTTTAAGGAATGCATTCCATAAGTAATTTTAGTTTGCATAATTTGCATAAAATGCACATTTACATGGTCTTTTACTTTCAATATTTTAAACATTTTGAGTGTGGTTCCATTATGGTCTGCTGGTGCTCTTTTGGTGTTTTAAGTTGTACCTTGAAAGGAAGGATATTTTTATCTATTGTAAGCTGCTTAGAGATCCTCAGAGGTAAAGCAAGGCATTTTTTTTTAGTACAGTGAAATATGATCTCTGATATTTCCAAAATAATAAACAAAAGAAATGGGGAGGAAAGGGAGCAGTATATTCCGTTACCACCAAGAATGGAGAGGATTTTCCTCATGACATGTCTCTTAACAGCAATGCTCAAATGTAAGAGAATCAGGATTGAGTCCCTTCTCCACAGCACTTGGATGCTCACTTTGTCCTGATGCTCCATAATGCACTGAAGCTAACTTAAAGAGGAAGACATTGTTGTTTTCCTGTTACTTTAATAACATAAGGTCAAATGAAGATATGCTTGACATACAACAGAATTCTGGAAGCCAGTTCTAGACCTTAGCATTTCAGTTCTTTATAGAAGAGAGGAAAAATATTTCCCCTTTCTTGCCCTTCTTCAGGAAGAACATCATCCTCCCTGTGAAACTAAAAAAAGTTTTCCATTCGTAGGCTGAGTCAATCTATGAAGCATCCCTCTTGCTGCAAAATTTTGGGGTTTAACATTTGCATGCATCACATTTAATAGGATTACTCTTTGTGCAAAAAGCTAATACCATCTTCAACAATTTGCAAGAAAGCCATTCTAAATATGCAGTCTCTTCGAGGAAGATCGATAAACTGCATAAATCTTAAAAATTCTGCTTTACCAGTCACAGATTAGATTGTCGAGCTTTCATACAATGCACTGGATTCCGGGAAGTCCATCTATGAATTGCATTATCCTAATGGAGTCCTATAGCCAACAAAGACCATTGAAACCTAAGCCAAACATTGCTCTAGGCACTGATTATTCAAAAGAAAGGCATTATCAGCAGAAACTGCCCTATTGACAGTTTGGATTGCAGAGGAATCTTAACTGTAGCATTTGGCAAAAAATAACAGATGAGGCACAGAGTTGTCTCTATTGGATGCTCAGTGAGCTTTAAGCAGAACTATAACTCTCTAAGTACTACATATATACGCTTCTAAATTTATTTAGATTTTATGAATCCTAGCACTTTCTGTCAGGAGAGAAAGCCTCATGGACATCTGCAAAGAAGAGGTAATGAGAGGCAAGTATTACCGCTCAGCTGCTGCTGTTGCCAACATTTCTGTAGTCATTGCCAGGTTGCGTTAACTATTGGGACATCTGGCTAGATCTAGTTCCTCGCAGACTTGGGTCAAGATTCTGCTAGAAAGCTTCACCCATTACAATTTGAACAGCAAGGTTGTTGCTGGTTAGGTTGCTGCCAAAGTGGTTTCAGCCCTTCAGGAGAGCACAAGAGTCTGTCCTGCTGTTCAAGGGAAAGAAGAGGGTTATCTACTATTTATAATATTTGTAGTCTTTCTGGATATAACATTATGTTTTCAAGAGAAGAAGGGAGATGCTAGATCTCAGGATGCAGCCATTATATCTGTAGAAGTCAGAGACAGAAAAGGAAAACAGCTATGTGTTAGTAGGAGAAGAGAGTGGAATAGGGTGCCAAACTGTCCCACAAGTCAAATATCCTTGGCCTAGGCAATAGCTGGCCTGGGTTGAAAATGCTGCAAGTGAATGAGAAAACAGCTGCAGCTCATGACTTGATCTTGGATGAGTGTGCTGACCTGGTGTATATCGCAGAGACTTGGCTGGATGAGAATATGGGGAGGTAATTCCCATCTGCTTTGTCCACTGAGGTTCCTGTATAGCAAGCAGCTGCAGCTGCAGATGTCTACCAGTATTTTGAGCACTTGACCAAGTACCCCATCCCACAGTTTTTCATAATAAAATGACTATAATGTGTGACTTATTTAATAGCAGCTGAAACCACCATTTTAATAATACTGAAATGCAAGGCATCCTGGGATTACCAAAAACAGATTTTTGAAGAAAAGTGAATTCCACTAGTGTTCCAAAGAAATCTCTGGCTCTGAATTCTTTAATTTTAAGGATATGTCTTTGGCGCATTTGAAAGATTTCATGTTGCTAGTGTTTTAGGCTGGCTGGTTGATTTTTGAGGGGGGGGGAATTGACTCGACAAGTCTTATCCCTGTCCATGTCTATAATGTTATTTTTGTTTAGGGAATTTGGATGCTAGTTCCTCTGTTGACTCAGAATTAGTTTACAATATATCAAAGCTGCTTGAAGGGATGGCATGTGCAATTTTTTTTAAGTGCAATGTATCACTGGTTAATATTGTTACCTTTCATTTATTCACTGGTACATAACTGTATGATACCATGTAGCACCCTTACAATGATATTTGACTCTTAACTGATCATCATGCCAAATAAACCTCAGTCTAATGAATCACTGAGATGAGTATAATTTGCCTTAAATTAGGGAACATAGTGTAAAATTGTAATCACAATTTTTAAATTCTTTTGTTCAGAATCGAAGATAATGATAACAAAGAATATGTATGGCTTTGAGAAGTCACACTGGTACCCTTTTCTGAAGACAGAACATACATTTTGAGAATACTTTGGTTTGTTAAATGATGTCAGACAAAGAAAACCCTTCACTGCTTGGCATTTTCAATCTTCCTTAGAAGAATATCACAAAATTGTACTGAGAGATCATACCAATTATGCCCTTGTGGATGTAGAAACACAGAGGACTTGCCAGATTTGATGCGCATTGAACAAGCTACGTTTGTGCTTGATGGTATAAAAACCATCAAGAATCTCATGACCTTTGAGAAACAAAATGAATCTTCTCTTTATTCCCTGTTTCTCAGAAACAGCATGAAAATTGGAGTCATTATTGAGCAATCAAAGTAAAATGGAAGATAGCCCGTTAGCTGTTAACTCTAGAAAGAGCACTGGGGAAAACATACATGGATTTGATCCATCAAAAACTCTAACCTTTGCCTAACATCCAGGGCTAGCATCACTAGATGATACCCTAGCACACCTTTTTTTAAAATTCCTATCTTTAAAAATTCCCGTAATGCCCCAGGCTGGTGATCAAGGGCACTGTGGTAAAGGCATTCGTTTAAATAGAACAGAATGGCACTTGGATGTACATCGTCAAGGACAATGAAAGTAGCAGAGCAGGGTTTACTAAGAGTTCCAGTTCTGCCACCAACTGCCTTTTAGCTGACGTCAGTGGTGGCCTTTAATTTCTGGATGGGATTTATTTGTTTACAGGAAAAAAGTTGCCAAGTGGGTATTCCTTTTTTTTTAATTTACAGCACTATATAAATAAAGTTGAATAAATAATAATAATAATAATAATAATAATAATAATATAATCAAATATTTTAGGTTCTTACAGGCCTTCTGGTGCCATCCATTTGCATAGATGTGAACAAGTTTAGTGCTTAAGTCTTTGCAAGGACAGAAATATAGGAAATACAAAATAGTAATTTTGGGAGTCAGAATTCTGATTTGAATGGAATGCTGTCCACTCAAATCAGAATTCTGACTCGCAAAATTATTATTTTGTAATCCTAGGCACTAAAACCTGTTCTCACCTACAACTCTTTCATGACGTTTTGCTGTATTTAGAAATGGTCAAAGATTTTAAGTTACTTCAGTGCAAAAATCCAGGCAATTGTAATGGGCTCCGGCCACATCTCTTACTCTTCTAGTAGAGGGGACCCCCGAATCCTATCTAACTGCCACTACTTGAAAAATTACCCCATATGACTCAGTAGCTCAGTAAGTTCTGGTAAGTTACTGAGGGGTTTAACTTGCACTTCCCCACACCTCTGACTCTGCAGATACTTTGCCTCTCCTTCCCATGGAAGATGAGATCTTAGGAGCTTATTGCTTGGCGTTCTCAATTGGCTCCAGCCTCCTAGGCTGCAGTGGGATGTGGGATGCAGGTGCGGATTATCACACACTAAATCACCACTGATTTGTTGGCCGCCATCAGCCCAGGTCCAAGCCGTGCTCCGCCAGCACTTTTTAGAAGTTGAAAATCTTTCAACCCCCCCCCCCCCAGCTGTAATTGGCCAATTTCCTTTATTTTCTGTATTTAATTAGAAATTAAATTGTAGTTATAGGTTTTATGTATCACTTAAGTGGATGTTTTAAAAAAACCATGCAGGTGAAGGGAGTGGGAAAAAGAGAGATTGGTTAGTTGCTTCCTAACATAAGAGAAGCTGGAATTTTTCCTGAGGCAAGGCTCTGAACAACTTTGGTATATTGACTGAACTGAGATAGTGTGGGAACATATGTGCCCTTTCTGTGGGTGATCCTCTGTTATTTACAGGATGTGCAAGGTCATACTGAAAAAGAAGAGAACACTTTTCTACTAAAACTTGCTTTTTTCAATTTGAAGAAAGTGAATTGTTTCAACTGAACAAAATAAGTCCTATTTCCCCTGACTTTCTGCCTGTTTTTATCAATATTAATGCACTGCAATTCAGTGTTGTAGCAAGGGGTTCATGAAGTGGGGGGGACCTGTTATCAAGACACACAATAGAAAACAAGAGAGCAGTGCTATAAAACACAATCACCACTGCAGGGAAACAACAAAATGTGACATGTTAATGGTTTCATCTCCTCTTAGAAGGGGATGGGGGGAGGTAGAAAATGGGGGAAAATTACTTTCATGGAAGAAAGGTGCAGGCTAAGGAATCAACACTGAGTTTGAAACTATATATCATCACAACAGATCCAAAGCTTTCCAACTTAAAATAATAAACCAAGATGAAACATATCAAGCCAACCATGTTTTTCATGACTGTAGGAAGCAACGACTTGCATGTCCACTTTATCTGCAAAGTAAAAACCTTATCTGTTAATCAGGAAAAGGAAGAGTCAAACGGTGGAGGAAATACTTTAAAACGCCTCGATATCCACTGGGGTTTGGTTCCAGGCCTGCCAGTGCATACCAAAATCCATGGATGCTCAAGTCCAATTAATTGCAGTCGACAGCAAAATGGTGTCCCTTTGTATAAAATGGCAAAATCAAGGTTTGCTTTTTTGGAGTTTATATTTTAAAAATATTTTCAAGCTGTGGATACTTGAATCTATTGATAAAGAATCCATGGATACGGACTATAATTTAGAAAACTGGTACTATCATCTAAAAGGATTAAATGGCCAGTAAAGAAGCTGAATAATCACTACTGTTTGTGGAATTATTGCAAATTAGCTCCCCTGCCACACTATAATATTAATGATATCCCAAACAAGAAGCAAACTGCCAGAACATGGCATTATACAGTATGATGTGATAGAATTCTAAGTATTAGAATGGTCTCCCATATGAAATCTTTTCACATGTACTCAGCTGGCATGCAGGGAGAAATGAGAATCTGGACCCTAGCAAGATGCTCTATTAAGTTAGGACCACAATACAATATGGGTGCAAGAAAGAGTTGCAGTATCCTTCCCATCATAATGTCATTGGGTGCATCAAATATTTAACTCCTTGTTTATTCATTCACTTATAAACCAGGGTCATATTCTACATCATTTACTTAGTTATCAATGTATAACTAAGGCGGGTTATAGACCGCCCATTTGGGGCGGTCTGGACCCGCTCCTTTCCCCGGAGTATCGGGGCTTTAGTGGCTACACCGGCAGCCGCTGAGGCCCCGATCCGCCGCTTTTCAGGCTGCGGGGAGCTTCCCCGATCCGCCGCTTTTCAGGCTGCGGGGAGCTTCCCCGCAGCCTGAAAAGGGGTGTTCTTGGGGCTTCAAGCCCCAAGGACACCCCGCGGCGGCGGGGAGGGGGAGAAAGGGGCCGCTTGGCCCCTTTCTCCCTTGCTTTGCTGGGCACAGCCGTCTGAAGGCTGCGCCCAGCGAAGCAAAGCGGTGGCGCGGACCAGGAAGGAGCTCCGAAACGGAGCTCCTTCCTGGTCTGCGGAAAGGGCGCCCTAGGCGCCCTGCCACGGATTGAGGACGTCACGTCCACGCCGCCCCGTCTAGAGGCGGCGCGGCCATGACGTCCTCACGGCGGCGGCCATATGGAAGGGCCGCCGCCGTTTAGTGCGTGACGAGCACGCACTAGGGTTAGGGCGGTGCATAAGCACCACCCTTTTGTAACCCTAGTGCGTGCTCGTCACGCACTAAAACGCCAGTCTGTAACCGGCCAAAGTAAAATTCCCTGGTGTGACTCCCCCTGCCACTTACTTTATCAGTGATTGTATTGTTCATGCTTTTAATAACCCCCTTTTGAATTTCTAGGATTACTTAATTCTTACAGAGAGTGATACATCATGCAAGTCTCTGTAGGGAAACACAGTTAGGGTTGCCATAACTGTCCACTAAAACCAGGGACAAAATGTAGGACAAATTCTAGACCAAACTGTAGGACAACTGCAGGACAAAACTCAGCCCAAAAATGGGGCATTTAAGGTCCTCCATTTTTCTTAAATGTCCTACACAGTGCAAGTGTGAAAGGACTGTAATCTCATCACTGACCTACACAAGTGATCACACAGAGTGTTATCTGTGTAAATGGAATCCAACAAGTCAGGCAACAATCTTTCAGAGATGATTTCTGAAATGAAAAGTATAATAGTATTAATTATAAAGAATATACACATGCAAAAAATTATTCTGTCTCAGAAACATTTCAGCTTGGCTGAGAAACTTTTCTTCAAGACTTCCCAAGAGCTCATCTTTGATGAATTACATCTGTCCCAATTTCAAATTGTCTTTCTTGGGTGCAATTCTGGATTTACCTTCCCAAACGTAGCTAGAATCCAGGGATGTTCTTCTGCTGAACCCTGCTTCCACAAGAAATATAAATCAGCCCAGATTCTTAAAACCTACTGTCCACTCTAAAATCCTGCTCTTCTGATCTATGAAACTCTTTTGGGCTGTTTCTTGGTGCCAATGGAAAGAAAAAGAAAGAAAATCCAAATTCTGAGCCTAGGAATAGGCAATGCAATCTGAACATTAAAATAATACACTACCCCTCTTCAAACCGCCCCTCCCCCAAATAGTAGTCAGTGAAGGATTAATTCAGAATTGAGATCTGTATAAATCTGTTCATAACAAAGAAAAGTTCTAAAGAAAACACATTGCTGCATGCTTCATCTTTGAAAAGGTATTTCCCATTTTCAATTGCACTGGAAAGAATGTCTCTTTCAAAGTGGCTTTTGCCAGCAGCTGCATTTAACAAACATGCATTAAAACTATTAAAGTTTGTCTGACTAATTAATTGAGGGTACCTTTCAAAATGTTTCAACTGAGTAGTGTGATTGCTCAAGTGTTTGTATTGTCCCTTTTAAGAAGAATACATACAATAGCATGCTGAACCCATTAATAACTGAGTAGCTATGGAAGGTGAAGCTCTGAGACTGATCAAATTAACTACTATTTGGTTATGGATACCTCTATATCTTCTTAAATAACGTCCAAATCTGTTGAGAGCCAGTGTGATATAAAAGTTTAGGTATTGGACTAGGATCCTGGAGACCAGTATTTGAATTGCTGCTCAGCCATGGAAATCCTGCTCTTGGGTGACCTAGGCCAAGTCACATTCAGTCTCAGAGGAAGATAATGGAAAAGCCCCTCGGAACAAATCTCTTCAAGAAAACCCTGTGATATGGTCATCATAAGTCAGGAACAACTTGACACACAAAGCAACATTCAAAGCTATGTACTTTGATTGTGCAAATTTAATCAGTCAGTTGGGTGGGATAATCTAACCAACTGATTTACTAACTATTGCCGCTCTATCATCTATAGTAAATAATAGATCTATAGTAAATGAGGGAAGTTATGGCAACAGGTAGAATGAAACAAGATCATACTATGAAGTAGGGAACTCATTTATATTCCCAGCACTATTCTATTTCTAGAACTGTGATTTTATTGTTTAAAAGACCATTTAAGTTATTCTAAAATGAATTTTTCCCAGAATGCAGAGCCCTACAAATATTTTTAAATGATACTTCCCCCCCGAAAAAAAAACATAATTCTAAGAAGTATATGGGTTCATGTTTTACCTGAAAACACTATTGTAATAGAACATGTTTTAAATTAGTACTGTTTTCATAAGATATTAATGAATATGATAGCTTCTTTCTCTTCTTTTCTTTTACTTTAGTGGTTAGTTTTTGTCTTTATTTATTTATTGGATTCATACTCTGCTTTTCTCCCAGGATCGAAACCAGTTTTAATCTATATTGTAAGCCTCCCTGGATCCCATTTGGAGGAGGGAATTAATTTTAATGAAATAATTAGTTTTTATTCTGTCTTTTTCCCATCACAGGATTCAAGGTGGGACATATACTAAATAAATAAGAATATGCATGGAAACAAAGGGAGAAGGCTGAAGGATAACTAAACCCTGATCCATGCATTAGTTCAGGAGATTCGGATTAGATCAGTTCATATCAGAATCCACCAGAGTTCCTCCAGAGTCTCTGGTGTCAACCTGAACACAGTCTAAAAATAATTTTCAGCAGTTGATTGAAGCACTGTAACAAGATTCTCTTAATTAAAGGCATTTGGCATCTGAGAAATAACTGTCTTCTTAACTTGAGCTGCTGTCATAATGATATTAAAAGCATCTTTGTGAAAACTCCCAAGTAGAGCATTGCTTATGATGAGATTAGATTTTAAACAGTATTTATAAATATATCTTTACACAGCATGTGCATTTATACTAGCGTGTGTGTTAGCAATGCCTCACCAATAAATCATCAGTTTAATATTCCATTATAGATAATTTATGCCATTTTGATTTGAAAGTTGTTTAATTTAATTGATCATAAATGTACGCAGTAAAATTATTCATACCCAATAGGCACAAACCATTTGATTTCCCATTTCAAATTAATTAGAAAACTTGAAGTAGTGCAGCATGTTCTTTCTCTTTCCACAACAGATTCTATTTTGAGCCCTGAGATTCAGAGTTCAGTAGTGCAAGCTTGATTTAATGGGAAAAGTTATTCTCTACTGATAATTTTACAAGGAAAGTAACGTCAAATGAACTAAGAGCCCAGCAATGTAGTATAAATTTTTACTCAGTAGAAAACTCCTTTGTGTTCAGCATACCTTGTGTGTGTGTTTTGTGCCTTCATGTCATTTTTTACTTATGGCAATCTGGAGGTGAACCAACTCATGGGGTTTTCTTGGTTCATCTCCAGATTGGCAGTTAAATCAGTGTCAAACTGCACTATTTCTGCAGTGGAGATGCAGAATAGTTTTATCTTTGTACTGTTTACTTTATCAGCAGATGAAGGAAAAGTGGCAACTTTTACTGAGGCACTTGTGGGATAGCCACAGTCAAGGAAGTGGCAGAAGTACCAACCTAAGTTAACTTGCTTGACCCAAGCTGCACGGAAGGGGGCTGCACTGGATGGCCCTTGTGGTCTCTTCCAACTCTATGATTCTATGATTATAACTCAATGTCAAAAAAGAATAGACTTCAGACTCTGGGCAGAGCTCTGTGGGGAATGCATTCCATTATCATCAAGACAATCTTACCTGATGAGGAAGGCACTTGGAGAAATTCAGCAGAATATCTCAAAGTAAAAGTACAGTGGTAAGGGAAACTGTTCCTTTGGATGTTTTGGTACCAAGTTTCAGTATTCACTCACAATATGAGCATAAGAAGATTTGACAATATTCCCCACGGAATGTGTAAAGTAATACCTACGCCTCTTGATCAGAAGTAACACAGTCTTATTCACATCATCATGGGTCATCCATCATACATACTAACAAACCATGTCTATCAAATCTGTTTGCATTCAAATTCTTAGAGTAGTAATTTGGAGGCCTGGCATGGTGTAGTGCTTCAAGTGCTGGGGTAGGACCCTACTAACCAGGGTTCAAATCCTTGCTTAGCCAGGGAAATCCACTTGGTGGCCTTGGACAAATCACACTCTTTCAGTCTCACAGGAAGGCAAAGGCAACTCTCCTGAACAAATCTTGCTAAGAAAACCCCCTGATAAGTTTGTCTTTGGGTTGCCAGAAGCCAGAAAAAAGGGCACACATCAACAGCACAACATTCATGAGAAGTGTCCCCTTGAAATTCTCACCATCATGGAACAGTATTTCCTGGGAAGAAGGAACAGCTGTTAGACCAACAATGTAGCTTAGAAATGATACCTGATTTGGAATATTTTCCACTTGGAGAGGGAACCTGTAACAACTCTCTTCCCTTTCACAACAAATTAGTTTCATTTGTTTCTTGTGGCACCAGCAACATTAGAATGCATTATACATTCAGGAGAAAAATAAAAGTTTTACCCACTTTTAGGGGAACTATATATAAACAGCTCCATTGTCTCTCCATGGCAGGCAGCTTATCATAGAGTTTCTTATGCCAGGCCTTTTCTGGCATCATGCTTCAGGTTAATGTTTCTTGCATTTGATGAGGTTAACTTTAGTGTAAGAATAAATAAATTACTTTTATGAGTTGTACTTTCTTTCTTTTTCAGTTTTGAGATAATGTTATTTAGACTGCACTCCTGCAGCCCTCTACCTGGAAAAAATACTGTTCTACTTGGTAGGACCTGCTTCTGAGTAGACATAGAATTCATTTTTTGAATTATTTAATGTAGAAATTAAATAGTAGCAATTGGTTGGTTTTGCTTTATTCTACATTCATTAAAAACAATCTTGTATCATCATGTTAATAAAGACATTTGCAAATATTGGTAAACCATTTATACTGACCAAATTCAGTATACACACCAGCACACTCTTCCTAGCATAGAGAGAACCAAGTTTTATCTGCCTGGCATGTAGCTGCTGAAGATGAAGAAGCTATCAAAAAACAGAGGTGACAAAACTAATTCAGCACGATAAAAAGGGCTGAATACAAATGATTTTCCTGCCTTGGGTCCCATGGGAAACAGGTGGGATATAAATCAAACAAACAAACTACTCAAAGCACAGGGTCGGATTGGATGCATCCATCAGTTTCTTGTTTTCATGCATTGAAATGTTTCTATCTCATGTTCTTTTCATCAGATTAATGAATTTGGAGAGTCTGTGTCAGAAAATGAAACAAACAAAATTTTCATCCATTTCTAGATGGAGTGCCATATGAATGAATATCTGCAAAAGTGACTCACATCATAAACAAATGGATCTGACCCTACATCCCTACAGATAATGATTGCAAAGAAAGCACTTGCAGTGGAGGGGACACTGTATAAAGGAATGTACAAAGACCAGCTGAAATAAGCCTGAAATAAGCCTCTGGGTTGATGGAAAAGGCGGCAGGACTCCCTGCCCCTTCTGACCAACCCACCAATGGGAAGACTGGAAGTCCCACCCTTTCCCATGGCCAAACCAATCTGAGGCCAAACCCAGTTCCCAGTGCATGCCAGGAGTTGTAGTCTCACCCAGGCAGAAGCCTTAGCAACCTCCGAGTGCTCCCACCCCAGCAACAAATTGGGTGGCCCAGTGAGTCGAGCAGCCACATTTGCACTGGAGGGGGCACCACATAAAGGAATGCACAGAGACCACCATATGGAATAAAAAAGGCCACAACTTTATTTAACTTTAAGGAGCCCTAGTGGTACAGTGGTTAAATGCCTGTACTGCAGCCACTCACTCATAAACCATAAGTTTGTGAGTTCAATACCAGCTAGGGTTCAGGCTCGATTCAAGCTTGCATCCTTCTGAATTCGCTAAATGAGTACCCAGCTTGTTGGGGGCAATTAGCTTACATTTGTAAATCACTTAGATACTACTTAGGTGGTATGAGGTGAGGTGAGGCTGCCCTGCCTCCAAGCCAGAGATAAAAGGGGCACCACAGACTCGCCCCTTTGGGGCAGTCTGTACCACACCTATAATATTTAAATCATATCTAAAATTTGCTTTTTTTTTAAAAAAAAATCCATATCAGTGTGGGGCATGAGCCCTAATTTTAAACAAGGAGTGACAAAATAATCTAACCAATAATGTTAAAATGACACTGTAAAATCAAAACTGGTAATTAGAACAGGCTAATATAAAAGGAAAGCCCTTTTGTCTGAAATATAGCTTATAGCAAAACAATCAAATAATTTAATTCTAAATCCAAAAGGCTTCCTCTGAAATATAGTCTACAGCAGAACAAGTCAAATTAAAACAATAATTGTAACTGAAAGTCATTCACTGGAAAAATAAATAAATAAATAAATATCCAAACAGAATCAACAAAATTAAGAGAGATCCAACAAGCAATTTCATGGCAAGATGTTTTCAGAGGGGATTTGCTACTGCATTTGCTCTCTGAGGCTGAGAGAGTGTGACTTTCTCTCATGGGTTTTTCTTGGCCTGGTGTGTTTGGAGTGGGTTTGCCACTATTGTCCTCTGAGGCTGAGAGAATGTGACTCTCATGGGTTTTTGTTGGCAAGACATGTTGTAGGGAGTTTTGAATTCTCTTCCTCTGAGGCTGAGAGAGTATGACCCATCCAAAGTAATCCAGTGGGATTTAGAGGCCAAACTGGGAACTGAACCCTAGTCTCCAGAGTCACAGTCCAACACCCAAGCCACTGCACCATACTGGCTCCCAACACAAAGTAAAACTTAGAATTGGGTTCCTATGTGGAACAGATCCTACAATAAATAGCTTGTGAGGTTAAACAATCTCCAGTTGTATAAAAATTATAACCAGGAAAACCCCTTTTCTATGTCCTTGGAGAAAAGAAGGAGGGAGGACGAGGAAGAATGAAAGAGTGTGTGAGGAGGGTCATAACCAAGGCCAATAGAAAGAAAACCAGGAAGAAAGAAAAAGAGAAAGGTAGAGGAGAAGGAAAGAAAGAAGGGAAAAGTATGTTTAAATATATTATCAGTAATGAAAAAGCAGGCCTAGGCCTAACCTGTTGGTAGAGTGGGCTTGGGAAACTGAAACAGCAAACAATCCTCATGGGAAATCGAAGGCTTTCATGGCCAGCATCCATGGTTTTTTGTGGGTTTTTCAGGCTATGTGGCCATATTCTAGAAGATTTTTTTCCTGACGTTTCGCCAGCATCTGTGGCTGGCATCTTCAAGATGCCAGCCACAGATGCTGGTGAAACGTCAGGAAGAAAATCTTCTAGAATATGGCCACATAGCCCAAAACCCCCCACAAAAACCAGTCCTCATGGGCCCATCCCTATACATTCATAAAATGCTGAATTATAGGAAGCAAATGTTAAAGAAAGTGCTTTAGTGCAAGCCCTGTTTAATTTATGGTTGCAGGTTCGTAAGCAGCAAGCAGGCCCAAGTCCCACCTAGCCACATGGCCAAAAAACACAGGCAAGGGAAAATGAAAGTGACCCTTGGTAGAGTGATCTTGGGAAGTACGCAAAGCAGACACAAAAGAGACTTTTAAAAGAACAATAGTGGTGAGTCTGCCCTAGAGATTGAGAGGCTATGCAGACCAGCCATTAAGGCCAGCCTGGGGGTGGAATCGGGGTGTGGAGTCCATATGACACACGCCCCCATGGTGGCGTGATGCCATGGCGGTGTCCTGCCCTTTCCAGCTCCAAGTGCATGCTGGGATTTTTAGTCTCACCCAGGCAGAAGCCACAGTAACCTCCATGTGCCCCCCCCCCCAGCAGCAAATTGAGTCAGGCAGCCACACTTGCTGAATGCAAGAACAGAAAAGGAAAAGGGTCTTTTTAAAAGGGTCTTTCATGTCAAATTGTTTTAAACTTTACTGATTTTTAATAGCGGGATGCAACCCTCAGGGCCGATACATACCGGCGGGAAGTGGCATGGCGGTGGCGATAGGAGGGGTTGGGAGCACGCAGCAACCGCATGCTCCCCAGCCCTAGTACAGGCGGACAGTGGCATCATGACACCCTCCTGTCCATACGGGGGGCAGAATGATGATGCCGACGCCACACAGTGTCCAGACGTCACTTCCAGGACAGCACCATTTCTCCTTTTTGGCAGCATGCGGTGCCGTGCAGTGTGGCTGCTGTGCCACCGACAAGCAGGAAAGACGTCTGTGCCACACCTCAGTTAGGGAAGGGAAGGTCAGTAGTGTGCTTTTGTGTTGTTAGATTTGTCAAGTTTTGTTTGCTGTATGCATGGTAGATGTGTGTGTGTTTTGTTTAATAAAAAATTATTTTAAAAACTGTACTTTTTTTAACGGCATTTTGTCATTCAAGTGACTGCTTTAAATTGTTGAAATATTTTAAAGAGTTGTATTCAGTTGTAATTTTGACTTTTTGTATGTTTTTAAACTTTATTTTCGTCATTTGATTTTTGAACTGCTTTGAGTCTCAGTCCTGTGGAAAAGGGGTGGCTATAAATGAAGGATGGCATTCTTTCAGTAATTCCAGCAGTTACAGTGTTATAAGCCCGACTTTCAATGACATATTAGTTACACTTTAACAGTCATTGCACCTTTGTGACAGCTGAAAGTGCCCCCAGAATCCTATTCTTTCCTCCATGCAGCCATCTGAATAGAGCAACAGGGCTCTGGGGATCTGTTCCCCTGTCGATTGGGAAGTAGCTGATGTGATGTCCCGTCCTTGTCACCAAGTGATCTTTGATGTGAGGGGGAATTGCAACAGGGACCCTGTTTCTGCCTGTCACAAGTGAGATTGCTCAAGGAAGGGAATCGGAACATCAGTCATCTGCTTCCCACTGATCACAGTGGCTGCTGTCCATTAAGTGGGCATTGGAAGGGTCAGGCCAGTAGATACCAAACAGCTCCATAACTACAGTGGTTGCATCACTAAATAACTGATAGAGAATTCTGGCCAACAGTTTTTTTGATGATTGGATAGCTTTTATTGACTAGTACATACTAAGCACATCAGTATTCAGAGGTAAACCCAAACTGACACTGCGAAGACAGGCAGAACTTTTAGTGCTGCATCATCATGCATTGTTCACTTTGAGGATCTGGTAGCTTTTTGTTTCTTTTGAAGTGCTTACCTTTGCAACCTGTAAAGAGTTCTGTTTTGTTAAAGCTTACTGTAAAAATATTTGCCAATCCTGATCTTAAAACATTTCAGGGCATTAAATTGCAAACCATTCCTCATTTTCTGGCCTAAGCTAAAAAACGTGTTTCCTAGCGACCTGCCATATGCCTTAATACTTTGGTCTTTCCCATGTTTCGTTTTTTAAAACTCTCCTATCCAACCTCTGCTGACTTTCACTGCATAGAAAACGACAATGCATTAGCATTTTTATCAGAGTTGCTCTAACCCCCTTGAGTGTTCTTTTCAGGCTATATGACAGGAACTAATAATTCACAGCTCTGAGACTTTCCTGCTCCTGTGTGTTTCTGCCAAGGGATCCCCACTGGAGATGGTCTGATAGATAGAAGACACTGTACAGCTGAATGTTCTTATTGAAGCTCTCCTCCCCTCCTTTAGCACTCATAGCTTTTGTATTATAATGCAGCATGGCTGCCAAGCCTCATTATTACCATAATACCAAGAGGAAAGCTGTTTTTCCTCACATCACGAGAGACCAGTAATTCATGTAGAAGCAGGTGCTCAAACACCATTATGGACTAGTAATGTTTGTTAATGAGGCCCAGGAAGTGGTTGTGTTTTATAAAATGTAAAAGACATATGGTCAACTGATGACACTGAGTGTGAGGGATGAGCATAAGCTTTTATGGCAGAAAGCATGAGGTCATTCAGGTGAGGCAGCTGCAATGTTTTGGTGGCCATTCCAGTTATTCTGGGCCACAGAGGGGAGAGTTGTACCCACACGATAATTGGAATTTAAACTGGCCTTTTGCAAGGTGAGGCAGAACTTGCATATGGAGGTATTGGATACCTCTGCATGGAAGTAACTAAAAAGTACAATCACTAGTGTTCTACCCCAACAAGATTCCATGCAAGTTTCTTCTGAAGACCGTATAGTTAGTACGAGAGAGGGATCTCAACAGGACAATTGTCCCCAGATATTTGGAAATGGTTCAGGATTATAGCACCAGCTCAGAACTAATATCAAAAAGAGAAAAAATAATAATAAACCTGTTTCCTACATGTTATTGCATTGAGTATGGTTGATAGCAGCTCCTTAATAAGAATGGTAAACAAGGGACCATGATGATTAAACTGATTTAGGAGTGATTACAGACAAAGGTGATGGATCAGATATTTGAGAAACAAATGCTCTATTTTCTGACAATCATCAGGAAAAATGCAAAAATGTTATGCAACTTTGGTATGTTTTAAGTCTGGCTCAAGATCAGGAGTTACTGAGGAACAAAGGGCCTCTATGGACTGCTGCATGAACATCTGCATGTAAGGAAAGGAGGGATGGATGGATGGATGGATGGAGATTCATGTGAGAAAGAAGGTGAAGAATGTAATGATTTTAAAAGATGAATAGCTATGAGGATGTGTTGTCAAGGGAGGAAGTGTGCAACAAGTATGAGATTTGGTCCCACCAGCTTTAGCTTTGACTTTCTCCATAGCAATCTGAGGAATCAGATCTGAGGAAGGTCTACTCATGATAAGATATGGGTCTCAGGATGAAAAAGATTTCCCTCCTCTCTTCTAATATATGAGTATGTCAGGAACATATTTCTACAGCTAGAGCCTTGAGGTATAATCTTAAAACAAGTTAAAATGTCCTTATGTTGTGTAATTACAGAACTGAACTTGGATAGAGGTATTTGCTTAAGTAAGAGTCATAAGTTTAAATGCGCCTTTGTGTGAGGAAAATATTGCTATGTTTGAAGAGACTACTGAAATTGCAAAGTGTAGTTATTTTCCTATGGTTTTCAGCACATCTGCTTCTAATGCTACAATATACCAAAATGCTCTGTTTCTCTGAGTGAACTAGATTTTACTGTTCTCAAGGTGGTTTTGTTTAATTTTTTATTATTTATATTCTATTTTATTCCTTTCAAAGTTACTAAAAGCCTTTCCAGGGCTACTTTGCTTTTGTCCTGTGAGCACTATAAAGTTATGACATATAATTATAGAAGTCTTTTTATTTTCAAAAATTATGGGGTTTAGGAAGTTGTGGCAAGCAGAACAAAATTTTCCATGAACAGTATCAGTTGCAGCCCCTGGAATCACACAAGTATAAAGTGCCTCTTAAGAAGCAGTGTCCTCTATAATCTTCTCCAGTGGCTGTAGAAATTTCCACCCTCAGAAAACTCTAAAGTACTTCTGCAGTTTCAGGCTTGCCAGCCCAGTAACGTTAGTATTAATGAAAGGGAATATAAAAATGAATAATATTACTGCAATCAATTACATAATGGATAAATGCAAGTAATATATATATAAATGCACACATATCAGAAATATTTAAATATACTCAGAGAGAGAGAGATAACATAAAAACACAAAACAAAAACACACACTACAAAACCCCTTTTGAGTATCTAAGGCCTCAACAGACTGGCACGAAACACTGGCATTGGGGCAGAGTGGGGTGTGGAGATCGTACGCCGTGTGTCCCAACTCCGCCTTCATGTTGGCATGACACCGTGTGCGCCACCGCATGGTGGGAGGCATCATGGCCAAAGGCGTGCCAAAAAGCTGTAGCACCAGCAGCTATGGCACCCCTTCCATGGCGGAAAAAAGAGCCTGTTTTTGCAGCTTGTTTTTGTGCCACAGAAAGGCCAGATTGGGGCTGCAACATGCGGTTGTGTGGCCCCGATCCGGCTAGGAAAGAGGCAGCATCCCTCTGGCCTTTACGGCCTGTCTGTACAGCCCCTAAAACTGCATCCACCCAAACTCAAACATTATCACATTCATAAAATTAATACTAAAAAACCTTCCTAAGCTCTATTTGATGATTATCACTGAGATATCAAAAATGTATTCCTTTTTATTATATAGTCTCTTTTTTAACAAATTCTCTATTTTATTCTTTTCTCCTTGTTCAGTCCTTGACAGCCAAGTTTCCTATATCCCCCCAGAAAAACTTTAAATAAATCAACAATTCTAGCCAATCTTTCATCACTTTGTCTATAGAACCATTTCTTATTAGACAAGTTAATTTATCTATTTCCATAATGTTTCATATATTTTTTAACATCCAATCTGACTCATTTAGAATCTCTTTTGTCTTCTATTTCTGGGCATAGACAGTTCTTGCTGCTGTTATCATATAAAATAACTTCTTTTCGTATTTCTTGACAAGGTCTTCCTCATTCTTAGTAAATACATTTTGAGATACTTCTTTATATGTACTGTAATATGTATGTAATATCCTTTGTGATCCTATATAATATATAATATCCTAGTGATTATTTGATGAATATGGAACAAATATTCCTTTTTTTTTCCATGACTACCACATATGATATAAATATACTCTATGTATTTCCATCCTCAAGAGCACCCTCCAAAAGTCTCTCCACATCTACCCATGGTGGTCAGGGGACTACCATTAGGCAGTGAGAAGGTTGCCTCTAGTGGCTCATTTTGAGCATCATAAAAGGGAGTCATATTGTTTACTGTATATATTATTGCATTTGTAATGCTATTTATTATTTATTTTAATGTTGATGATGATGATAAATTTCTTACCCGCCTTTCTCCAAGGCTCAAAGCAGGATACAACGTAGATTAAAACATATAAAACCATTTGTAATGTCAATGCACATCAAGGTGTTTATGGATGGGATTATCTGTCTCATGTGTGAAAATAACTTGGCTGGTCTTTGAATACCATGCACCTTGGTCTTGAACAGTGGGGGAAACCATTTTTGGTCAAGGTTATACTGGCATGATATACATACATGTATATTATGGGATGTCTATTTCCTACCAGCATTGGTAATGAGACAGAACACAGCTTGCTTCAGAGAGTCAGTATGGTGTAGTGGTTTGAATGATGGACTGCGACTCTGGATACCAGGGTTTGCATCCTCGCTCAGCCATGGAAGGCCACTGGGTGACTTTAGGCAAGTCACCTTCTCTCAGACTCAAAGGCAAAGACAAACTCCCTCTGAATCTTGCCAAGAAAACCCCATGGTAGTTTCACCTTAAAGTCACCATGTCAGGACAAGGCACACAGAAAAAATATCTTCCTTCAGAAATTCATACCTTTCCAGGGCTTGTTATGCATTTCAGTGGAGAAAAAAAGTGCATACAGAACCATGGGTACATCTGAAAAATCTGCAATGCTAAAAAAACATACATTTTAAATACATGCACAAACAAGTTTTAAGTAGTCAGGATGTTTATTGAATAATGCAGACATATATTTCCATGCAGGGGGGGGGGCATGTTTTCTAACCTGATATGAGAACATCATGGGACAAGGATGCTAATCAAATTCTCTGAAATGCAACAAAAAGATTATAGGTTTTCATGAAATATTGTTGATCTGGCCACACGTAGAACCCTTTAACATTACCACAAAAAACACTGATCCAGTACCTACTTGGAAACCTGGTCAGTTTGGATGATCCTACTTCCCACTGAATTCACTGAATGAGTTTATAATTGATCAGTAACAAATGCTCACAAAATTTCTCATTTTCATATTGAAAGAATTCCTCTACACACTTGGTTGGGAAATAACAAGTACAGCAATTTTCTTTTTTCATTTTGCATTTGGAGACTTAAGTGCAAAAAAAATCCACAAAAGGTTTCTCTGTGCAACCACCCCTGCATTGCATAGAATACACTGTTTGTGTGCAAAAGGTTTTCTGTGCAACCCCCACCAAACAAAAATTTCGTGCTTGTGATTGTTTTGCAAAACAGTGCAGAAATCTGCAAAATCATCAAAAATGTGGGGAAGCTGTCATATTCACCCATAAATTGTAGAATGACCTGCTGGAAGAAATTCAGCAGTGGAATACACTCTCTTAGTTTAAAACAGCATTAAAGACCAATGTTTTCTGTCAGGCTAATCAGATCGCTTTTAAAGTACAGAATGAGATTTTAAATTATGAGTTGATTATTTTTAAATATGTATGCTTTTTAAACTGATGTCATGCTCTTTTAAGAGATTGTGTGCTTTTAATGGGTGTTTATGTTTTTAAGTGTGTTATGTGTTTATTTATTGCTGAATTTTAAACTGTTGTTCTCCACTTCCAAATAACAACATCATCAACAACAATAATTTTCTCACCCAAAATAATCATAATTATTTTGCATGAAAATATCAAAACATTTACATCCCTTGCATGAAGTTTTTAAATGTATGAATGCCAATTTACTAAAGCAGTGGCCACTTTACATCCAAATCCATCACATTTGGAGCTATAGTAATTCTACTAAGCATACCTTTAAGGTGTGTGTTGGGGGGGGGGGGGACTGTCTCTTACAGTTTCAATTTTTCCAGCCTATAATTGGTTCACTATCTCTAACTACTGCTACACAGAGGCTTTCTGCAGAGTATCTGTTCTAGGAAATAAAAAGTACTGCTGTAAGACTTTTTCTTTTTCTTTTTTGCTAAATCAGTACACATGACCTTCTAAGTCAATTACAAGGTACTTGCCTGAGAATGGTATTAGCCTTTAAAGACTCAAGAGTTCATGTTTTTCTGGAAGGGCCATCTTCTGCCCTATCTCACAAATCATTTTACTTCAGGGAGTGCCCAAATCTGATGACATCAATCTAAATGCAGCCTTGATGTGCTACAGCTCAACCACAGATGTTGTTCAAAATTCAACACAACCCAAATAAATAGTGTCAGCGTGTTTCATTGGCGACAGCACAGGACTGGGAGGTCCCTCACATCCATTTTGCCAAATACTGACTGGCATTACATGGTGGCTATTATATTATATTATATTATTATATTAGTTTTCTCCCTTTTTATCAGTTTGGGACTCAGAGCAGCTTAAAACAATTAAAACTATGGTTAAAGAGTTCACAGCATACAAAAGTAATTAACCCATAATAAAATTAAAACCAGTTAAAAACATAAACCATAAATAACAATAGCAAGAAATAAAACTCCAAGATAATGTACAGGGCCAATTTTATTTCTCAAGTACTTAATGTCCTCTGAGCACTTTGTTGTTGTTGCTTTTGTTGTTGTGTGCCTTCAAGACATTTTCAATTTATGGCAACCCTAAGGCAAGTTTCTTCTGAGAGGGTTTCCCTAAGCCAAGTTTCTCCAGAGAGGGTTTGCCATTGCCATCCTTTGAGACTGAAAGAGTGTGACTAGACACAGGCCACCCAGTGGGTTTTCATGGCCAAACTGGGATTCAAACCCTTGTCTCCAAAATCATAGATTATCAGATGGAGGGGGGAGGGGAAGCTGGGAGTAAAAGGCATATTCCCAGCAAAGTTGTGTGATCATGCTGAAGATTTTCGGACACATCACGCTTATCTAGGACTTAACCCATCAAGATCCAGGAATGTTCCAGCAAGAAACCATTCATTGGGAAGTCCCAGGAATGGTTTGTTGCTGGAGCATTCCTGGATCTTCATGGGCTAAACCCTGGATAAATACAACTTCATCTGAAAATTTTCAGTGTGATTGCTTGACTTTGTCAGGAGTATGCCTTTTTCTTCCCCAATTTCCCCCTGTCTGCTAATCTCCAAAGCCCAACACCATGCTAGCTGTTGTCTGAACACTGTATTATTTATTTATTTATTATTTTTAATTTAATTTATTATTTTTAAACTCTCTGTCTGCAGGCTTGTAGTCTAAGGGATTCACACAACAAGTAACATTATGCATTTGTTCCAAGAAAGATCAACCAATGTTTTATTTATTTATTTCTGAGGAAAAGCAGTCACAGAGTCCTTGTCTACAATGCTCTTGACTTGCATTGGGTCAGTGTGCTGTTTTTCTTCTGAAAATTATTCTCATCCTTGAAGATTTATTTTTGCCCCTGAAAAATACTAATTTATTGGAGCGTTCCAGACAGATGCTGTATATGCCTTTTATCCTAAGCAAAAGCACCCTGTTTGAACATAGGAATAGTATCCTTTGAAGTTTGGTCCTAACAGACATGACAAAAAGAAGGGAAGACGTAGGAGCTTATCACATTGAATTTAAGGCAACTTACCCCAATGGGATACAGTTGCGTTTAATTCTAAAAGCGGGTGTTATAGCACACAGCCGCAGCCGGGTAAGTGCAACCTGTATGCAGCCTGGATCCCAGCCATGCTTATCCAGCTGGTTTTCTATAATGACAAGCTCCCATTTTTGAAAAGCATGGCTGGGATCTGGGCTGCATATGGGTTGCACTCACCCAGTCGTGGCTGCGTGCGATAACACACCCTTTTAAAATTAAACACAACTGTATCCCGGTGGGGATAAGTCACTTTAAATTCAATACAATAAGCTCCATAGAGAGGTAAAAGAAAAAAAGGGAGACTTAAGTTATTGTGTTAAAACTGTTATGTCTGGCAAGGGAGACAATTTGATGGAATTAAAAGCCAAATAACAGTAAGAGATGACCCATAGCTTTGGCCTTTGTATCTTAACAATTTTTGAGAGCATTACAGAGAGAAATCTGCTTTGAATTGCTTTAAACCCTTGAAATGCCTGAGACAAATGTCAACTTGTCCTTTCTCCTGCTTTTGACCAGATAATTTTGGACTCAGAGATTATACAAGTGGGTCTCCTACTTCCCAATCCAGTGTTTTCTTTATTATATCAAACTGGTCTTTGAGTGTTGAGAAAGGCAACCAAGACACATGTTACTTAAATGATTTCTTCTTTAAAGCCAGAAGTTGAAAAAGTTATTTTGGACTATAGCTTGCTGAATCCCTGAGCCAGCATGTGTTCTCAGAATTGTTCTCCAAAAGTTTCCAAACTCTCCTTTGAACAGATTGTGTAATCAGGGATTGTAAGCTGCGCTGGACTTGTTTTGTATCTCTCATTTAGATTTGGCATCCATCTGAAATCAGAGGCATTTGGATGCCATTTTGTGCCTGAGGAGTTGTGGCCTCACTACATAGTGGAAGAGAAACATTACATGGATTGTGTTATGTCTCATCATTCTGCCACATGCTCTGATTATTAAGGCAACAACAGAATGGTGAGAGCAGAGTTTGCTTTCCATCAAAGCCTTGCAGCACCCCTATATTTTTTGAGTAAGTAGATTGTTACTTTTAAAAATATACCTGTAATTGTAACTATTTTGGGTTCCTTGGAACTGTTGCTTAGATCCAATACTGTACTTGTGGTGGTGGTGGGTCTTCCTTCCACTGTCTTTGTGCAGCCCTGTACAGTGCCCAAAACATTTGGAGAGTTACCCCCTCTGCAGAACATTAGGGTGCTTGGCACTTTGAAGTAAAGAGGAGAGATCAGCCTCTCTGGCTCTTGGAATCTGCTTCCAATTAAGGAAGCATATCATTGGATTCTGATTTATAACAGCAATGATAACTAATCACTTTTAAATTAATTATTTTTTAAAAAAATAATTTAATTGCCTTTTTTAAAAAGTGCAATTATTGTTTTAATTCTATTTTGTCTTAATTCATATGGTAAGCTGCCTTGGGTTCCATATTAGGATAAAATGTGAGACACATTAAGGGAGGGAGAGGGAGAGGGAGAGAGAGACTCTTTATGTACTTGTGTATAAGAAATGCTAATTAAAAAAACAACTCCAAAAAACTTGGTTGACTTATCTATACAACAATGGAAGCACTGTACTTTAACCTTTACCAAAAAAGTAACCATCCCCTTCTCTGGGTAGAGTGGCAAAAGGTGAAACCTTAGTCCATCCCAGAAGCACCAACCTCCTCTATTCTCTCCACTGTGGCACTACTAGTAGCCTTTTTGAATGTCTGGGCAGGAAAATGGTGATGGTAGTGGCGGCTCTTTGGCACTTCCCTTCAAAGGCACTCTGAGAGGAATTGAGCTCTGAATAATTTAATCAGTTTTCTGGGTTAAAATCAGGGAAAGGTATTAAGATTGTACAGTGCGCCCATGTCATACGCAGGTGTGCTTTACATGGCTTTCAGCATATGCTGAAAGCCGTGCAAGGAGAAGGGGCAGCTCGTCCCATGGGGACGAATGGGGCTCGTGCCCGTGGCATGCACACACCGCCACACCAGCACATACATGAGCTCCATTCATTTAAATGGGGCTCACGCCTAGACAGTATTTGTTTTATGTGTGGGAGTCCAGAACGGATCCCCCGCATAAAGAAAGGGCAAACTGTAATCACTGCTAACATAGTCACCATTTTATTTGCTTTCTTTTTAAATGCTTTTTGACATACACATGTTTCCCCTACACATCTCACAGCCACAATTTACCATAATTCCCTCCTCATCTACCCAGAGTTTTAGGAGAAACACAGTTATGCATGCTGGAATTTTGTAATTCCTTGGCACCATTTTACTTCACTTAATCATTTATATCCTTTGTTACACACCCCAAAATTGTATCCTCAACTTGTCTTTGGGTCATATTGAAATCCATTAAATTTGGCTCCAAAATCTGCCCTTGCCTTATAAATGAGGTCAACCTATACATGAGTATATAATTATGAAACTGATTTTCAAGGGTATGCAGCTTCATTGGTGTCCATTTCTGATTTTGAAAAATGGGAATTTTTAAAATGATTTTTTTTAAAATCAAAATCAAAAAGGGCCCCTGCAGCATTTTGAAAAGGTGAATCACTGCTCCTAAAGGATTCCACCAGAGGCAATGCACCTTTATTTGCCCAAACAAACAAACAAACAGTCAGGGACAGTCTGGAGGCATCAGGCATTTGGGAGGAAACTTCTGGGGACACATGATGACTACCAACAAAGTGAAAACAAAGTGGAAGAAAAGGCAAAACAAGATGAACATCATCTGAAAATCCTTGTTAAACAGTTTTTTTTAATTACCACACATGACCTAGTCATGATAAATTGAGATCCCCTCCTGCTGTTCTCAGCATCTTGCCCAGTTAATGGGCTGAGCTCTGTATCAGTATGTAAATAAACTTTGTCCTCTCTTTTTGTTCTCTTTCTCCTTCTCTATTTTTTACCATTTCAAATACATTGAAAAGACCGCACCCCAAAACCCAGCATGGTCTGTTTTTCCTCCCAAATGATGAACTTTCATGTCCATCCCCTCACTCACATTTTACTCAGCTGTCCTTAATCTAATTTCAGTGGAAGTGCTGAATCAGGAAGAGAAGGGATAGAGAATGTTATTGGAGGCACAAAGTATTGGTACTCAGTGCTCATGTATATAATCTATATCACCCTACTTGTTTTGTACTTATTGCTTCATATTTCAAGCAGCAAAATAAACATTTCCCTTGTGGGAAATATGATCCATAGCTGTGGTGTATTACAGCATGAAGCAAATTGCACAGCAAGTCTGAATTAAGAATATGGCTGTTTCAGCACTCTATGGTAAAGGGGACTAAAATTCTCAGTAAAAACCCTTGAGCTCTGTTTAAAAGAATGTTGTAGATTGAAACAACCCATTGTTTCAGGCATTTGCATTGCTGTTGGTTGTGCCCCATTCAGTCATTGAATCATACCTGTTCTTCCACAATTGTTCTTCCTTCTTCCTTTATAGTACTAGAGCACACATAATCTGATGAAATTATACAATTCCTTTCCGAAAAGAAAGTTGCAACTCACATAGCAGAGGGCAAAATTGTGGAATTTGCTATGACAAGATGTGATTATTGCCTGTTGGCCAGATAGTTTCAAAAGAGGGTCAGCCAAATTAATGGCGGATAGGAATGAGGGCTGTTCCCATCACTGGGAAAGGTTACCTTGGACTACAGAAGTTGAAGAGTCCAGAACAGTGGCAAGATGTTATGAGACAGAGCTATGTGAAGTGAAGGAGGATGTCCTGCCAGCAGTGTTGAAGTAAGACTAAACTGCCAATATGGTTGAATTCTCTATGATAAATTGATTGTGGGATACTATTTTGAGTCATAAAGCTTCTGGAGCTGGCTGTGAATTGTGGGATGGCCAACTTTGTGGAAGACTGTATATCATTTACTGTCTTGGGGGGGAAAACAAACGGTGGAGAGTTCCAAAAGAATCTTTTTATAGTGGCAAATGATCAATGAAATGACAAATAAGATTCAGCATAAGCAAGTGTAATATCATGTCTTTCAATCAATCAATAATCCTAGCTATATTTTATAGGTATGTGACTATGCTTTTATTGTACATTGCTTTGGCTTTGTAAAATAATGATAACTAAATAATCATAAATGATGTTATACACACAAACACATATACAATTAAAATTACTACATCCTGACCCATTTCTAGAGTTCTCAAGGTGTCATAAAAGTAAAGGTAAAGGTAAAGGTTTCCCCTTTGATAAGGTTGTCGTGCCTGACTGTAGAGGGCATTGCCCATCTCCGTTACTAAGCTGAAGAGTCAATGTTGTCAAAGACAACTCTGATCATGTGGCCAGGATGACTGCACAGCACACTGATACCTTCCCATTGAAGTGGTACCTGTTTATTTACTTACACTTTTATATCCTTACGAACTGCCAGGTTGTCAGAAGCTGGGACTAGTGTTGGGAACTCACTCATCCCATGGCACTTGGGCCTCGAACTGCCAACCTGCTGATCTTGCATTTGTCAGAGTTAGCATCTTAACCGCTGAGCCACCAAAAAAAAACCCTCTTCAAATGCTTAGAAATATAAAATAATTCAGTGTACAGTAATTCAACATAAATGAATCTGTAGTTACATTTGTCTGGCAGTTGTCATCTTCTCATGCTCATGGTCAGGCCCCACCTGGAATATTGTGTCCAGTTCTGGGCACCACAATTCAAAAAGGACATTGAGAAACTGCAGCGTGTCCAAACGAGGGTGACTAGAATGGTGAAGGGTCTGGAAACCGTGTCCTATGAGGAACGATTTAGGGATCTGGGGATGTTTAGCCTGGAGAAGAGAAGGTTAAGAGGTGATATGATATCCCTGTTTAAATACTTGAAGGGACGTCATACTGAGGAGGGAGCTAGCTTGTTTTCTGCTGCTCCAGAGACTAGGACCTGGAGCAATGGATGCAAGCTACAGAAAAAGAGATTCCACCTCAACATTAGGAGGAACTTCCTGACAGTAAGGGCTGTTCTACAGTGGAACACACTCCCTTGGAGCGTAGTGGAATCTCCTTCCTTAGAGATTTTTAAACAGACGCTGGGTGGCCATCTGTCGGGGATGCTTTGATTTAGATTTCCTGCATGGCAGGGGGTTGGACTGGATGGCCCTTGTGGTCTTTTGCAACTCTATGATTCTATGATTCATGGGTTTCTCAGGGGCATTTGTCTGGCCATCATGGGAAGCAGAAGGCAGGATGAGACAGATCTTTGGTCTGATCCAGATAGATTCTTTATATTCCTATGCAATGAAGCCTTTGCTGCTGGGATTTGTTTAAAATATATGAGCTTAAAACTTTTCTTTGAATGTAAACAAGAGTTTGGAGAATACTTTTAAAAAAAGATTGTACATAATGACCTGTGCAAATCATCTATAATTCAGCATGATGATAGGATGATGTTCTTGGAACCAAGCTCTTTCCAATCTTTCTAAACCCTGCTATAAACAACAGGACAATAGTACGTTAACAGCTCTTAACCCATTCATTTTATTTGTCATAACATCTTTCAGTTGGTTATTATTTTTCAGAAGGGAGAGGAGCAATAGTGATAAGTAAGACTATGATCCTTTCAAAAAGAACACTGCTGCACAAAATGTGACTCATACAGAATACTTAGAAAATAAGGATTAGGGTTATAAGAAGTACCTTTTTTCAAACTAGTAAAAAGACTGCCACCATGACAGCAACCTACTCTGTTGACAACATTCTGAAAAGGATTCATACTTTGATTAAATGATTAGTGTATAACCATAGCTTTTCGATGTTAAGATATTACTTTCTGTGCTAGCAGGAGTCAGACCACAAACTTAACCCATAGCTTTTCGATGTTAAGATATTACTTTCTGTGCTAGCAGAAGTCAGAGCACAAACTTAACCCTCTCTCACATGTTCATACCTGGATGGGGTTAGAATTATTATGTGTTAGTGCATGTTTGTCTCTGCCCACTGGTAGAGGGAAATCCTACTGAGGTGTGATGTAGATAAGATGTAAAATACAGTGGGCCCTTCCCTCATGTGGGAGATCTGTTCTGGACACCACCCTCCCGGTGTAAGGGGGAAAACGTGCATGCTTGAGCCCCATGACAAACAATGGGGCTTGTGCATATGGTGCGGCATGGTGCGCTGTGCCCACCATGGGTGCATGTGCCATTGTTTCCTCCCGGCTGCGGCTTCAGAATAAGCTGAAAGCCACGTATGGCATGCTTGTGTATGGCATGAGTGCACTGTATTGCTGGTTGTTCTGCCACCAACAGTAGCTTGCAGAAGTTATCCAAACAAAATGTTGCATGAATTGATGGAGAGAAGCTGGTTTTGTGTCTGCTGAATCCAAAGCTACTCTGCTTCCTTATGAAGTGGGTCCTGTTTGGACCATTAGCTATACCATTCTGAAAGGAGATAGCATCATGAAAGCTCCCATCTTCCCTGGCTGGTGCAAGCCTGTAGATCTTGTAATGTGATTGTGGAGCTACCATTCTTCTGTTCCTCAGCCACACTTTGAGTTTCCATATTATTCTCATCTGTTATCACTTATAGAATCATATAATTAGAAGAGACCTCAAGGGACAGCAGCTCCAACCCCATTCTGTCATGCAGGAATACACAATGAAAGCACTCCAGCCTCGGTTTAAAAACCTCCAGATGAGGAGACCCCAGCACACTCTATCAAATGTGTATGTGTTCTGTGTTGAATGAAGTTTCTGAGAAATATGAAAACAAACATCTGGTAATTCTCCAAAATTCATTCTGTTTCTCCTGTCATCTTACTTTAAAACTGTTGGCCCACCATATCCACAGCATCCATGGATTCAACCATCCACAACTTGAAATTATTAAAGAAAAAAGTTCCAAAAAGCAAACCTTAATTTTGCCATTTTACTGTATTTAAGGGGCACCATCTTACTGTGCCATTGTAATATAGTGGGACTTGAGCATTCATGGATTTGGGTATCCATGGAAGGGGCAGTCAGGAACCAAACCCCAGTAGATACAAAGGGTCCACTGTACATTAGAATGATTTTTATCATAAAAGGATCACAATACATCAGTCTTTCATGGGAGAATAACAATCAGCTAACATGTTACTTGTATGGGCAGGGATGGGTTGGATAAGTAGATAGCCATTCTTTTAGGGCATGTGGGCTGGTTTATCCCATCAAGATCAGTGATTCTATGAAGGATAAGTGGGAGGTGAAGTATTCTTCAGCAGAGAGAAGAGTGCTTTTATGTCGCTCTCTTTTCTAAATGCTGTGAAAGACATTGATTATGCAATCAATGTAAGAGTCTCTTTTAGACCTTCAAAACATGTGGAGTGAGTATGTGGAGAAAGGAAGGGAGAATCTAAGCAGCAGGCCCAGCCTATGAAAAACACATATTCAACTGAAGGTCAAAACAGAGTCTACACGTGTACAACTGCATGTTCATTGGTCTTTTCCACATCATCACAGATTTGAAAGGGCAGGATTCCTATTCATGTATAAGCACTCGCAGTGTTGCCAATCTGGTGACTTTCACACCAAAATGGGTACTTTTCAGAGCCTTTGGTGTGATTTTGGTGATTGGTTTTAATGGTAATTTTGAGAGTTGAAATAAGTATTTGGTGAGATATGGGGGAGGATTTGGTGAGTTTTGGCCAAATGTTTGGGGAATTTTCTTCGAGGCTTGTTGACAACACTGATAAGCAGTGGCCTGAACACATGCAGGAAGGAATAATGCATACAACTATGGCTGTATCTGCACTGCAAAAATAATACAGTTTGACACCACTTTTAACTTTCATGGCTCAATGGTATGGAAACCTCTGATTTGTCATTTGTTGTGGCACCACAGCTGTCTCAGAGAGAAGGCTAAATATATTGCAAAAATACAAATCCCAGGATTCCATACCACTGAGCCATGGCAGCTAAAAATGTATCAAGCTGCATTATTTCTGCAGTGCAGATGCAGCCTCTGCCTCCCCTCACCATTTTTCTCTTAGTCAATACATTGTGAAGGATTGAAACGGGGCAAAGATAGTTGGATGCCATAATTCACTTCCTGTGTGAGTCTTTACCATCCAGTTCATACATTATACATACATCCCAGGAGAAGAAACCCCTCAAGGTTAGGAAGTGAAAAGAAACTCAGCAGTGTTACCTTGAATGCTAGTCACTTCTCAAGACTTTTCAATCTGGAGTACGTACAAGTCAAGCAACCTACAGGTTACGGCAGCAACTGAACTGTCCCCATGTTTGCAGACTAGGACAACTCACAGAGCTCCTCCATGTGGAGAGAATTCATCATAGAAAATAGCCTCTTTTCATAATTTTCCAATAGAACTCTCTAATCAAGTAAAATATAAGAAAACGGTGATTATATGAGGGGAAAGTACATGAAAAAATATATTAGTTAAAATCCCACAAGTTTAATGTGCTAACACAATGTTGCATAAAAAATTTTTGTATTGCATTGTACAGAAAAATAAAATGTGAACTCCTTTTTAGAACTTCAGATGAGATTAACTGGATTTAAGACTGGAAAAAAGGAAACATCAAGAGAAGAAGAAACAAAAATGACAGGTTAATGCACCCTTATTTTCTTTTGCAAGATCCTTCTAGGTACATGGATGGTACTCCATGATGACTTGAATCAGTACAGTTAATTGTGCCTGTGTAGAATAGTTCACTTCACAGGAGCTATTTGCATTAAGATGTTGAATCACTAAGGAGAAAGAAATGCCTCTTTCTTTTTTTGTCAGTTTAGCCTCTCCCCGCCCTTAAACATCAATTGATTTTTTTTCTTTCCTCAACTTTATCTGTCACTAACTGGAAATGCACAAGAGTAAATACAGCCTTCCGAATTTCATAAAGTATTCTGAAAGGATTAAGTGGAATCTATTTGAGCAAACATAATATTGTTATACATTTTCTCGAGAAGGATGAAGGATTATTAAACACTAGGATTTTCTGACTAAAGGAGCAAGATGCACTGGGACATGTTGCAGCTTACATTAATGAGACGTTCAAACATTTGCTTCATCAAATGAATTATCAAATTAAGTGACATCATATAAAAGAGCCAAATCTTTCTAAGAGGCTGTTATAGTTTATCTTTCTATCTATTCCTGTTCTTGTGGAGCAAGTTAAAGATCAGCATGAGGCCATAACTATTGGGCAATACATCTTAAGTAAAAGGCCTTTTCAACATCCATCTTGCATTTTATTGACACCCTTACTTCACTTTGACTTTTGATGAATTGCTTTTTCCAACCAAAATTATGTCCAGCATAGGTCCTCTTTGAGAAAAAAGAGAGTTCTATGTGAACAATCAGGTTGCTTGCATGGAGGGTGAAAGCAAGAAGGAAATGTAGATTTGTGCATAAATCTCTATTCTCTCAGCCTATGATCTTCCCATGCTCAAAAGGGCAATCTGGAATTGGGTTTTAGGCCTTGTTGGCACTGTAGAAATAAAACCAGTTGATAGAAATAAAACCAGTTGATACCACTTTAATTGACATGGCTCGGTGCTATGGAATTCTGGGATTTGTAGTCTGAGATATTTACTCTTTCTTGTCAGAAAGCTCTAGTGCCACAACAACCTACAAATGATTTCCCAGGATTCTATAGCCATGGTGCTTAAAGTATTGTCAAACTGCATTATTTCTGCAGTGCAGTTGGAGCCAATCATATTTACTTGAATGCAAAGAAAAACTTGTACAGAATTGTGAACCTCATTTTATTAGTCCCCTTGTTTGTATGAGGGCCTCATGTTCAAGTATCCATGTGTAGATGTGTCCTGTAGAACTTTCATTTCAACACAATAAACCTGGGAACTGTTTTGGCATGGAGGTTGGGATTGAGCTTCTTCATGCTCTCCACAATTTTATCTCTCACAAGAACAGTCTGAACACCTATGGTTACAGAGTGTTCAAAGGACAGAAACTGGGGATTTTATATGTGTCTACTACTGATGGAAAAAATATGACTAGCGTTATAAATTGTACTCCAAGGCTGTTTTTGTGGGCCTTAGCCTGGCTCGACCATGTAAACCCATTGGGGAACTTTGGGGAACCCCCCCTCAGAAGATGGCAATGACAAACCCCCTCTGAAGAAGCTTGCCAAGAAATCCCCATGTTAGATTAGCCTTAGGGTCGCCATAAGTTAGAAATGACTAGAAGGCACCCAACAACAACAAAACTTATCCAAACTCACCAAACAATCATCCTTTTACTGGTCCCTCAAAAGGAAATTAAGTGCTCTTCATGGAAACTTGATGCAGCAGTAATTCAATTTTGAATAGGTTGCTACCTATTTAGAATAAAGAAAATTCTGCCCACCAAAAACAATCCTGTATACCCTACAAACATTTCTAAATCAGCTGACTGTCCTTTATATGAACATTTATTTGTTCATAGTGAAACTCACAGGGCCACTACAGAAATATGTGTAAGGGACACTCCGGTGAATGTGTGGCTCCAGCTGGGTTTTATAAATATGGCCATTTGTCTCCATAGAAACATGTTTTTTGAAATGTGGCCTTACCACAAAATCCCCAGATGCCAGCAGGTGCTTTTATGCAAAATAAGATTTCTATTGCTTCCTGAATCCCACTCTGCTGACATTTGGGGCATTAGTTTGCTGTGTATCTGTGTTTGTCTGTGTAGATGCCTGCACGCATGAGTGGAGATGCGCGCACACACACACATCATGACTGCAAGGCAATCATTCACTTACGTGACAACAATTTTTGATGACCCATAAATGTTAGAATTTAAATCATTTATTTTGTTGAACTTAATTCCAACTGTGACCATCACTGCTCATTGCAATTTAACACATGCTGCACACTTTAATATTACTGGAGGAAAGGGCTATAGATTCTTTGAACAAATGACCATATTGAATAAATGGTCTGTTTGAGTGCTTACTGTTTTATTTTATTTTATTACTGTTGCCCACATACCAATCATATGCATGTCTACTCAGATGTAAGCCTTATGGAATTAAATGGGACTTCCTTCAAATTCCAGGTTAATGTGTTTGACTTACATCAGGGAATTTCATATGAAATACAACTGGAAAATTATCCAGGGAGCCTTGAGGCTAAGAAAGCAGATGATTAAAAGCAGTGATATTTCCGCATTCTTTCCTTTCCTCCCGAAAATATTGCATACCAACATGGATAAATATGCATTCTTTAACAGTGGCATAACTAGAGGGTGTGAGGGGTATGGATCACACCAGATGATGCCATAAGAGGTGGTGAACACTCAGTGATCATTTACTATCTCTCTTAAGACCTCCTGGCTGCTTCACTCTGCCAGACACCTCTGCTGCCCATCTACTGTGGCTGCTGGTGTGATGCTGCTGCTGTCCAGCAGCTACTTATGCAACTGCCAAAGCTGCTCACTAGGCTGGGAAAGTAAAGACAGAAAGGAGTCCATGGTCATCACTGCTGCCACCACCCCTGCCTCCCTTGACAGCCCTGCCAGAAGCCTTCCAGACCCCAAAGAGTCCACTGAGTAGCAGCAGGACCTTTCCCAGATGCATATCCTCCCATGGCCCTGCCCTTGCTCTCTGTCCCTCTTTGCCTGCTGCCTTCTTCTTGCCCCATCACCTCCTGCTCTCTCCCCAGAGTTGCTCATTGTATATGTGGGGTGTGGAAGCATTAGCTCTGAGCACTGGTTGCCAGTATGGGTTCAGGGAACCCTGTTTAAATATTTGAAGTGATGTCATATTGAGGATGTAGTACGCTTGTTTTCTGCTCCTCTGGAGACTAGTGCACAGAGCAGTGGATTCAAACTACAGGAAGAGAGATTCCACCTCAACATTAGGAAGAACTTCCTGACAGTAAAAACTGTTCAAGGGTGGAATACACTCCCTCGGAGAGTGGTGGAGTCTCCTTTGGAGGTCTTTAAACAGATGGATGGCCATCTGTTGGGGGTGCTTTGATTCTACATGGCAGAAGAGGGTTGGATTGGATGGTCCTTGTGGTCTCTTCCAACTCTCTGGTTCTAGGGCATCAGGCCAGGTGGGGCTGCTGCAAGGGCCATGCCATCATCCCTCTCTCCTTCTGCAGGATCCCTGGAGCCTCCAGTCCAGGCACCCTCCCCCTCCTATCTTTGCTCTATGCATGGTGGGAGGCAACCAAGACTGAATCCCTCACTCCACCAGCAGCTCCTACTCTTTGGAGCTGTGAGGTGGCTACCTGCCTGGGAGAGACTCCACGATGCCACTGTTTTTAAATTATAATCGATGCAGCCATAGGGCTTCTGTCTTAAACACAATGAACTTTTCATCATGAAATGATGGAATGATAAGGTCACTGTGTGGAGAAGATGGCCATGTACTAACCGAGGATAGAGAAAAGGTAAAACTGCTCAACAATTTATTTGCCTCAGTTTTTTCTAAAAAGGAAAATAGTGCAAAACCTGAGGAGCGAAGTTCAGGTGGCATAGTAGGGAAAATGCAGCACAAAATTGGTAGAGAGGTAGTACAGGAATGCCTCACTACTCTAAATGAATTCAATCCCCAGGGCTAGATGAGCTACAGCCAAGGATATTAAAAGAACTAGCAGAAGTAATTTCAAAACCACTGACAATAATATTTGAGAATTCTTGGAGAACAGGGATAGATTGGAGAAGGGCAAATGTCTTCATCTTCAGAAAGGTGGGAAAAAGAGGATCCAAATAATTATCACCTGACATCAATACCTGGAAAGATTCTAGAGCAAATCATTAAACAGAGAGTTTGTAATTACTAGAAAGCAATGCTGTCATCACTAAGAGTCAACACAAGTTTCTCAAAAACAAGTCATGCCAGTCCAATCTGATCCTCTTTTTTGACCAAGTAATATTAATTTATTTATGGTCTTTGACCAAACCATTTCAAACTGTATTCTGATTTGGTCAGATCTTCCCTGGAATATTGCGTCCATTTCTGAGTACCTCAATTCAAGAACAATGTTGACAAACTGGAACATGTCCAAAGGAGGGCAATTAAAATAGTGAAAGGTCTGAAAGCCATGCCCTATGAGGAGCGGCTTAGGGAGTTGGGAATGTTTAGCCTGATGTTTAAATATTTGAAGGGATGTCATATAGAAGAGGGAAAGGGTTGTTTTCCACAGTTCCAGAGAGTAGTAATGGATTCAAGGAACAATGGATTCAAACTACAGGAAATGAGATTCCATCTAAATCTCAGGAGGAACTTCCTGACAGTTAGAGCTGTTCAATAGTGGAACATGCTGCCTTGGAGTGTGGTAGAGTCTCCTTCTTTGGAGGTTTATAAACAAAGGCTGGTTGGCCATCTGTTAGGGGTGCTTTGATTCGGGTTCTTGCTTGGCAGGAGGTTGGATGCGATGTCCCCAGTGGTCTCTTCCTATTGTACGATTCTATTATTCTATTATTTCATTGTTGGAAATAATACATTTATGCTTTAGAAAATTGTGACATTGTAGTAAACAGATGTCAGCTTCCTGGCTATGCTTCACTTATTTGAAGGTCATAGCAATTTCAAAAACTAGCACCATTATGAGCTAAATTACACACTATGTTAAAAGTGCAACATGCACTTTAGATCACTTACCTATATGGCCTAATCCAGTTGTTAGCTCTAATCCAGTTTGTTAGAGCAGTCCCATTGAATCAGTTAAGTGTTGACTTGCTGAGTTCCTGATTCAATGAGACTCTACTCCAGTTGTGATCATCGGTTGGATTCAGGCCATGCAGACATGGATGGCTTCTTGAGATGATTGTATGTGGGCAACAGAAGCTTAAACCTCCTTTCGTATTGGTTTTTATTTCCAAAATTGCCTTTCCTACTGTGAGGGGACAAAAAAATCTCCATTGTCACCTGTCAGATTTTGAAATAAGAACCAACATGAAGGGGGGAAGAGAATTAAATTTTCTCCATCTGTGCATGAAAGATCCAACCCTTTTGCAATCGATCTTGAGTTCTACTTTTTAGTACTGTTTAGCATTATGCCCCTATAAGCATGAATGGAAGAGCCAGCATGGCATAGTGCTTTGAATTTTGGACTAAGATTCTGGAGACCAGGGTTTGATTTCTCACTCAGCCATGAAACCCACTGGGCAAGTCACATTCTCTCAATCGCAGACAAAGGCAATGGCAAAACCCCTCTGAACAAATCTTGCCAAGAAAGCCCTGTGATAAGGTCTCCATAAGTCACAAATGACTTGAAGGAACACAACAGAAACAAGGCATGCATGTACGGTCATTTTCAACTTTTCCTAATCCTCAGTGGGGCCACAATGCCACTATTTCCCCTACTGGACACCCACATTTTTCTGCTATTTCAAGTTATGTGGGGGAAACAGCACTAGAACTCAAATTGGCATCACCTGGAGTAATTCATCAACTCAAATTATATTTTTGGCTTCATTTTTTAAAAAAACAACAACAACAGCAGCAAATTGATCTCAGAGGGCTGGAGGGCTCAGTGAGGATTTAGGTATATCCCAAGAGCTGCACTGACTCCCCTCCCTGCCAAACTGGATGTGAGCCATAGGTCGCATGATTCGCAGCTCTGCTTCAATGGAAAAACAAGATTAAAGTGCAGTAAAATAAAACAAACAAATCACCATACCAATAATTGTAAACTGGATACTGTGCATACTGTAGATGCATACTGTGCATCTAACATGCATGTAGTTTAGTCATATGCTAGGGCTATGTGCACAACTAGCAGGTTGTGACTCAACTGGAACATACACAATTTTCTCATCTCCCAGATTCAAAAATCAAACACTTCATCTGACCTTATAAATGTAAATCATAGATTTCAGTGATTTGCGAATAACAAAAGATATGAAATGTTGAAACTACAGTTGTATTCTACAGAGTTGTTCTTTCTTTATATTGGACTTCAAAGCAGCATTGGCTACACTCCCATCCAAATAAAGCTTGCCATCGAAGGCAATCAAAAGAAGGCAAACATCTTAGCTAATCGAATCTTAACTGTACCAAGGTTTAGGGATAGTCCTTGAGCTTGGGGACTGCATATATCCTCTCATTCTTCCCTTAAAGTGGGTTCTTAAAATGAGTTAAGGGGCGAGACCATTTTCATTTTCTTCCAGCAGAACTCTATACATGATATGTGAGCAACACAGGGTCAAACAAACATTATTTTAAAGCAGCCACCATGTGTCTGCCCCCCCTCTAGTTTTCTTTTAGAGAAAGGCTTGGGAAAGTTACTTTTTAGATTACAAGCCCCAAAACCCCCAGCCAGCACACTCAGTATTCAGGCAACTGGGGGATTCTAGCTTCTGCTTTTTTAAATATGTAATCTTATGTTACAAAGGAGGGCACAATCATGTTGCCCTCCAAATGTTGTTGGACTGCCGGTTCTAGCCTCTCAGGCCATTATAGCCAATGGAGAACAATGCTGGAGTTGCAGCCTAACATGATTCTATCCTCTGATCTAGACAGTTTACAAGAAGGCCAGTCTGGATCCAGACCAAAACTGATTTGGACATGAACCATATCATTTTCAGTGTGTGCAATTTACATGGCAAAAAAGAAAAGGCATTGCTTTCGAGGATCACTATTTGGAAATATAAAATAATGCAATAGACCTCATGAGGCTTGGAACTATGCTGCCTCGTGAGCCTACTACAGCTACAGCAACAGCACTCTGAGAAAGTCTAGGTTGAAAGCTATTGACTAGGCCACAATAATCCAATAAACCTCTGAGTCAATGGCCCAAAACAGATGAGCCAAACAGAGTGGTGGGAGAGTGCACCAGTGCCATTTGCACCAGGACAGCAGCAACTGCATTTCCGGTCCCAATTCAGGCCACCACCACAGCCCTGAAGTGGGCTGCTGGAGGAGCAGATTCTATCCTTTCCTTCTTGGCCCAGTTATTTCTTTATTTTATTTTTTATTTATCATTTGCAATTCTTTAGCAAATGATGTGGCCTCGAGGTGTGTGTAATGTAAACAGCACACCTTTAATGCAGCCTGAAGCCACATCATTTTGCCCATGTGTTTTGGGCCATTGTCTCAAAATGCAGCTCTTTTTTTGGGATAGAAAAAAGCCTCCCCTTTTGCTGAACCAGCAGGTCTCCTGCATTTTTGTGGCATGCAACATCAAATATCCACACTGCAGGAATGTCCCAATGCTGCCCGCCATCTGGTTAGGTGGGCAGTGTGATGCCTGCTTGGGAGTGGAGTTGGAGCATGAGATGTGCAGGTGCCATGCCACCCTGACACCAGGTCTTTTTGTCAGTCTGCACTGGCAGTAAGTTGCAAAATTTGAGAACTTTGGAAGATGCAACAGTTTGGGACTGCAGGTAAATAGACTCTCAAAAGGTTTCATCTGAGGTAATGTGGACCTTAAAATAGAAAAATGCTCTCTATCCTTATGCAATACTAACTCCACTATTTCCCCACCTTCTCTGTTTTGTCCAGTCTCAGCCTCTGTGCTGATGTACACAGATTTTTGATGAGGCAGTGTTTCCTTTCATTCCTAGACAAAATTAAAAAAAAAAGTCAGGTAACTTTCATAATATATGTTATATACTCCTGCTGTATCCTATTTTCATTTTGACCAGGAGTAGTTGAGCTGATGGATTTTAATTGGCCTTTCCATCTCGTTCATTTATAATATGGGTACATCACAACATTGTTTTAGAGAACAATCCATTCAACAATCTATTCTCACCTCTCATACTCCTGAGCTATTTTAAGAATTTCTGTTAAGTTCATAAGGCACATGTAAACCTTTGAGTGGTGGATGGCAGATATTTTCATGACCTCCACCACCTTTTTTAAAAAAAGGACTTGACACTTTGACCCTGAGAAACTTGGTCCACTACCCACTGTTTACTATTTCAAGTTAGCAAAAACATATTACTGGGATCAGGAAGAGGTAGGCAATGGCAAAGGAAAAAATACAGGTAACTTGTGATCCTAATGCTAATTTCCAGACTCAGAATTTGGCATTAAGTCTGAATCAGGCTTCTGTTGTAGTAGATATAATCTTGAGTGGTTTTGTTTCCCACCATGGAGGAAAAACACAAAGAACCATTGTCTTTAGATCCACACCAACTTCATATGAGGATAATAATCCTATGAAGCACCTAAATACCACAAAGCTCTCATCAACCTTGACATTTTCGAGTGAATTCAAACAGCTGTTCCCTGTGAAAAGAAGAAAAATTTAATCAAATCCACCTTTGATAAGCAGGAAAGATAAATATGACCAAGATGCTAATTTACATTCCATCCCATTAAGTCTGAAGCAGGATATTCTGATGGAAATGTATGCCTGGCCTGAAGATAGATGGTGCATTCTGCTTTCAAAATATAATGCCCACTAATCAGCCTGCACAGTCTCTTTCTTTTAACCCATCAAAATGCATTCTCAATCTATTATTTAGGCCTGAATTAAACATAAAGAGATTATCGCACAGTTTCCCCCCCCCCACCAAATCTGGGTATGGGCTGAGACCATGTATAAATGGATGTTATCTCACAGCTTCATGCCCAGATCACAGGCATCCCATACCCGATTGGGATTTCTCCCATACATTGCAATAAATGGAAAAGTACTGTTTTTTGCTAAGTATCGGAGAAGTCCGGGAACATGATGCCTCTGATCTGGTCACACAGCTGTGCGATAATATCCGTTTATGCAAGCTCTCAGCCGATGTCCATTGGAAGAAAACAGCCAATGCAATAATCTCCTAACTCTCCCTCTTCTAAATGAGAACATTGAAAGTATGGCGGAGGAGAAAACTCTGCATCAGAACTGAACAGGCATTGTCTTTTTGGAGGAAATTTCCTATTGTTTGTTTGTTTATTATGAAAAAATATGTGTTATATTGTGCAATATAGGCCTGTTTGGGGCGGGCTGCACCCGGCCCTTTCCCCGGGGTATTGGGGCCTCAGCGTCCAGAGCGGCAGCCGCTGAGGCCCCGATCCGCTGCTTTCCAGGCTGCGGGGAAGCAGCAAAAGGCCCGTTCCCCGCAGCCTGGAAAGGGGTGTCCTTGGGGCTTCAAGCCCCAAGGACACCCCATGGCGGCAGGGAGGAGGAAAAAGGGGCTGCTTGGCCCCTTTCTCCTTTGGTCCGCTGGGCGCAGCCTTGTGAAGGCTGCGCCCAGCGGACCAAACCAGGAAGGAGCTCCAAAACAGAGCTCCTTCCTGCTCCGCGCTAAGGGTGCACTAAGCACCCTGGCACGGAGCGAGGACATCACGTCCACGCCGCCCCGTATAGAGGTGGCGCGGTCGTGACATCCTCATGGCGGCAGCCGTGTGGAACGGCCACCGCCATTTTGTGCGTGCAGAGCGCGCACTAGAGTTAGGGGGTGCGGAAGCATCGCCCCTTTCTAACCCTAGTACGCGCTCTGCGCGTACTTTCCTGCCCGTTTGTAACGGGCCATAGTTTACAATGAACTCGGTCATTTGAACACTTAACACATCCACACACCAACACAACTACTTTACAACATAACACACACACAAACCAATCAGACATGAAGTAGCAGAAAACGGCAATGCAGGGTGGCAGCTATTGGGGTGGTGAGGTGTGGGCATTGCTTCCCAAATAGAATTCTGCAACCCAAAACCAACATGATTTTTTTTTCAGTCTCCAAGTTTCTAACACTACAGAGATTGAGAAGCTGAAAATCTTATACTGGCTGTGTCCAGATCCCCTTAGCAACTTTGCCTTCCTTCATGCTTTGGGTGCAGACCTGCATTTCTAAATGCCAAACTGAAGTAAGAACTTATTGCAAAGGTAGCAATTTGTGGACTGAAGGAAAATTTCATGGTGAGGGGCAGAATTCTTAGTTGGGGCACCAATGCCATCATTTTGCCTTTTCCTGTAGATATACTCCTGCCATAATGCAACTACATTCAGTGTTCAATGAAAACAACTAAAACAAGAATAAAATAAAATACAAAATACAGACCTTCTGAAAGGTTCTTGGGAAAGCAATAAGAAGAAGCCAAATAGAGCTAAGCAGCAGAAAGAAGTTAGGTTTTCTATGGCTAGGTTTAAGGCCACAGGGACCGTATATTTACTGATTCAAAAAATGTCTGTGCCATCTTTGGGGCAGAACTGTCAAATAAAGTTGATGACATTTCTCTTGTATAAGTGGATTCCTCTTTATTTCTACAGGGGAAATCAGGGAGAGGGGACATATGACCTTCCAGATGTTAGTTTCAGAACAATTTCTGAGGGACACATAGTCCCCATTTCTGAGTTAGAATAAAACTCTGCAAATGGAGAGGCTATTATGGAGATGACAACATCTGCTTTTCAGCCCAGTCATTAAGTGCCCTTGCATCCTTTTATTGAAAATGTGCATGCATGTGTTGATAGATATAATGTGAGCTGGTGCCAACTCCTTGCAATATTTATTTATTGCACTTATATCCCGCCTTTCTCCCAAAATAGGCTCCAAGGTGGCTACAATTCATAGACACATGCTCATGTGCATGAACACACACAACATAAACATGGACATTTTATTGACATTCAGTAAACTATAATCAAAGTCATCCCCTGGTGGTGGAAGATGTTAGAGAAGGGCCAATGATTCCAAAATGACATTTAAGTTATATTCTGCCTTTTCCTTACAATTTTATTTCAAACCATTCTCCTGCCCAGCAAGTGCCAAGCTAACCTTGACCTACTTTGAAAGAACTGTTGGGCTGTCAGTCAGGTTTAAAAGAAGTCATTAAAAGCCGACTGAGGTTCCTTCTGTCAGCTTTGTGAAATCCCCTGTCGTACAAAGCTGCCCTTCAAAACTGACACTGCAACTAATTAAATGTAACTTGTTGAATCACAGCCATGACATCCACCAATCTAAACAACAGCTTGTTAAACCGTTCAGTATTGACCAGAAGATTTTGCTCCCTCAAAACTTAAAGCCCAAGAGGAAGGAACTGGGCTGCAAAGAACTGTTCAGCAGGAAAGTGAAATCCACCAGAGCTATCCAAGCTTTCTGGTTGATTTCTGGCAAGACAAATACATGCTGTACACCACTGGAAAACAAGGGTCTAACCCATTTTAGTTTTGTTCATATTTGTTGGAACCCAATGCTATATATCACATCACACACACACACGAATGCTGTTCTTCACCACACACATTCCTTCTTTACCGTGGTAAAGGCATGCACTCCCCTTAGGGACTATTCTCATGGCAAGAGTGGAGCCTTCAAGATGTTGTGGGATGTTAACTCTCCTCATCCCCAGCCGGATTGGAACTATGGACCAAAACATCTGGAGGGCTATAGGTTCCCTATCACTGCCTGCTAAGTAAATCTGTGAGCCACCTTGGGTCCCTTTGGGGAGAAAGGTGGCATATAAATGAAATAAATAAATAAATACCTGCCTAAAATTTAGAAATGTATAAATCATTGGGCTGTTATAGATGAGATACTCCTTGATGTTCAGACTCCTCTTCTTTCATGTGATGCTGGTTGCGTGTTCAAGCATTGAATCTGGAACATCCAATGCTGGAAAGTGATCTTTTAAAATTATGGCCTCTCTTCTTTCCCAAAAGGCTGCAAGCTGGATCATTTGCTAATTAATGCATGTGTGACACTTTAACCAACTGCTTTCAATTGACACATCAATTTGGCTAAAGTACATTGACCACAGTCTGGAATAGCAGTCTTCCCCAGATAACACAGTAAATGGGAGAGAACATGCAGTAAACAACCACGGCCTTTTGTGATTCGAGTAGTAAATGCATCAATTTTTTTTCAGATGGCCTATGAGGAATGGAGGCAAAATTCATTTGATTCATACTTTCACATGAACAAGCCAAATCTGATCTTCTTAAATTAATTAGAGAACTGGAAAACAATTACCCCTCGGTTTCTGCATTTTTCAAATTATGTGGCTCAGCTCTCCTATTTTTTAAAAATGAATCCATAAATGGATGCATGCACGTGTACATTTGGATAGACGGCATATAAAATTCATACATTGGCAGAAAAGAGATTATCAGCTATGCATATTTTAGAAGAAATTGCATATAAAACATGTGCTTTTTGTATAGAGTTTTTAAAAAACAAAACAGTTACAAACTGATGAGAAAGAATGAACATGTGCTTGGGGAAACATTATAGAAAGTGAAACAGACAGGTTCAACGTGAAGGATGAATGCCAGAAATGATGGTGGAAAGGGCTTCAGAAAGTAAACAAGTGTGACCTCATTTCTTAGGCTCAACAATTAAAACTGGCCCCACTTGATTAATTAACCAAAGTTTTAGCATAATTATTTACCAGTTAACCTAATGAGCATTTACAACCCTAGGCAAAACAAATTAAATTAAATTTAAAAAGAAAGGAAAAGAAAAGAAAGAGGAAGAAGAAAAAGAATGTTTTTATTTCTCTAGCCAAACAGCATTTTGAAGAATAAGAGAAAGCAGGGGCTGAGAATAACCTTCCCATCACAAGCATGGTTGCACAGAAGTAGTCCTAAGAACCTGGTGGCAATAAAGTTAATAGAATGAAATTAAATAAGACAGAATTCAATGACAGTCCATGAATGTTTTCCTAAATAAGACCAGTGTGCCTAGGGCAGTGATGGTGAACCTTTTTGGGTCCAAGTGCCCCAACTAAAAGTTTTTCTGGCACTTCCGCCCTCTGAGGGCAGGACTTCTAAAGTCGGACCTCTCCCCTCATGCCTTTTCTGGCCTCTGGCTGCCTCTGGAAAGGCAGCCAGAGGCCGGGAAAGCTCTGGGAAGAGAAGGAACAGGTGCACATCTATTGTTCCTCTCCACCAGGTGCCAGGCCAAATGGTGTCGCGTGCCATCTGTGGCATGCGTGCCATTGGTTCACCATCATTATGGTCACAATTCACATTACTTTTTTTTCCTGTATAAGAAACCTTACTTCCTCTGGGAAAAGTGGGAATAATGAATGCTTTCCATTAACTGAAGTTTTTTGTATGTATATCTACTGGTGTCCCTGCCTGGGGGGTCAGCTAGTGTGGGTCTGAGGCTTTTGGGGGCCGGGGGTTCTAGTGGCAGGGCCAAAAGAGCACTCTCCCATTTCACTGCCACAGCATGTAGAATGGAACTGCGGCAGCAAGGTGGGGGACACACTCGGCCCTTGCAGTAGTCCCCCCATCTTCTGAGTCCCACATGGTCATGGCCACATGGGACCTGAAAGGCAATCGGCTAACCTACCCTGAGCCTTCTGAGATCCATGTGGCCATGTTTACACAAGATCCAGAGGCAGCCCCCCTCCCAGCCTTCCTAGTCTCACATGGTCATTGCCACATGGGACTTAGAAGGCAGCAGCCGCCCCCCCCCCCCCCCCCCCCCGGGTGTACTACCCCACTGGGTGACATCCTCTCTGTGGTGTCACCCGGTGCAGGCCACACCACCACATATACCCCAGTGATGCCGCTGTGTACGTATATCCATCTTACTGTTGTAAAGTGTGCCCAAGTTCAAGGTTTGAAATGAAGTTTAACTCCTGACTCCATCAGTTGCATAGTAATGTATTTAGCTTATCTCAAGAATAATTCAGACCTAAATCTTTGCTTCTTCCTGTAAAATGCCCTGTGTAACAAGAGATGAAACCCTAATACATGGGTGAAAATCATGCATCCCTCCAGATGTTGTTGGGCTTTAATTAGAATAGCCAGTGGTGAGGAAGGCTGGGACTTGCAGTTCAATCGCATCTGGAGGGCCATGTGATCTCCACCCTGTTCAAATAGAGGTGATTGCCATTGTTGTAACGTGATCTTGAACAGCAATACTTCAAAGGTCCAAGAAATATTTTGTGTGGAAAGACATAAGTATTGTTTGGACAAAACAGACATCACACTTTGAGAAGGGACTTGAGCATCAAAACCCATGCATGTACTGGTCTATCTTTAGAATCTCAGATGTATAACATTTAGAAGAGAAAAAGCAGGTTGTTTGTTTTTTCAGTTTAGTACTTTAATTTCTGCTGAGACTTTAAGCCAGAAAACAAGTCTTTGGAAGCTTAGTGGGTGTCAAGGCTGTAATTTAGGATAAAATTGCACAAGGTGAACATTTAACTTCCAGAAATAAGAAAGAACAAGGTGTTGTGACAATGATTGCTATGTTTTAACAGAAATTTTGCTTTACATGATTTTGGGAAGCAGAATACAGTTGACCCTTCTTATAAACGGATTTTTATACACAGATTCAAGCATCCACAGTTTGAAAATGTTCAAAAAAAGTATAAATTTCAAATATCAAACCTTGATTTTCCATTTTTTATAAGGGACACCATTTTGCTATGTCATTATATTTAATGAGACTTGAGCATCCACGGATTTTGTTATCCATGGGAGATCTTGGAACCAAACCCCAGCGTATAACAAGGGTCCACTGGTGTAACAATCATACATTTGTAAATTGTTCTCCTGGTTATCATCATTGCCCTTGAAGGCTAGGGATATAAATCTTATTTTCACAGGCAAGAATGAATAATTTGATCACACTTTGGTGCAGCATTTTCTCTGCATAAAGCATGTTTCCCTGGAGAAAACAGAACTTTTTTGTGTGGTGCGTTTTCTGTACAGATAGGTTATTTCTGTAACTTTTTCTATGCAAAATAACATTTTCTATGCAAAAAGAACACATGCATTTATTTGCACAAAATGCAACTGTGAAATTTCTTGCCCATCTAGCATTCTCCTTATCAGGGTTTCTGGACACTTAAGAAATCCAGTTTGGGTTCATATTCTTTCCAACTCTATTGTGGACACAAGTTAGCCTCACATTTCTAGAGAGCAGTATATGGATAATGTCAAAACATATTGTGAAACTATTGGTTAATATGGCAGGATGAGATTCTTCTCTTAAGTAGCACTTTGACATCTCATTGCAAAAGCTAATGTGCTAGCATTTTTTTTTAAGTGACTTACTGCTCATTACTTGCAATTGCTTGCAGACGCTTATCTAATGTTGCTTTTTAGTAATATATTATCAACTGTTACTTTTACATTGGCCTGAATCCTACTAGTTCAAAGTAAAGTAGACCCAAGAGCAACTGAATGGTGAGTCCACATGTAGGCAAATCCTTTGGATCCATTAGGCCTACTTTAACTGGGACTACAACAGGATTTAGGCTATGTTTAAAGCATAAAATCCATCAAAACAATGACCAAATATTTCTCATATATTGGTGGGGTGTGCGTGAAATCTTTTTATGTTTACATGAAATATTTAAAAGGAGATATGCAGTGTTTTTATTGTGTGCCTTCAAGAGATTATTTTAATTATTTTAATGTTTAATTTGTTTAATTGACACTTTAAGAGGAGGGAGGGTATAATTTGGGATATTGGGTATTATATGTAATCTTTTAATTGTAAGCCACCTCGATTGTCTTTTTGACAGAGAGGCAGAGTAAAAATAAAGCATTTATTTATTTATTTATTTATTTATTTATTTATTTATTTATTTATAATCTTCTTTTCAATGAACAAATTAGATTGTGGGAAGAAAGTGTGTCTGTGTCTGTATCTCTGTGTGCATATCTACACGTGCCTCATTTCTAAAACCATTTATTCACTTTGTGGCATAGTTAATGGATTATACTTTGTCCTTTCCTCAATCAAAATATACATTAAAATAGTAAAATAACAAAAATAGTTTTAAAAAATATTATGAAATATCCAATGATTTGGGGACAAACCCTTACCTCACTGAAATATAATATCCCATGTATAATTGTTCCTTCATAATATATGTTCCTTCATATATTACAGTTGATGTTTGCCTTCTTTGTCATGTGACGGTTCTACCATTTATTTAACAGACATACTGAGGTCAATGGGACTATTTCAATGAGGTAGTTTGAAGATCAATCCCAGTTGTTTTGTGCCCACTGAGTAATTATTTCTATTGATTTCAGTGGGGTTATTGACCAAGTGAAGTAGAATTCCAGATAAGCAAAGCCATCAACATGCAGCCAATTTGAAGATCTATAACCGGAGAAAGAGCACTAAATGGATCTTATCCAGCAAACCACTTCAGCATATGAGCTACTTCCACTGAGATCAATGGAACCAGTCACACTGTTACATTAAAACATACATATTTCCATTCAGATCTTTGTCACTTGAATTGCTTTTTCCCCCTCCAAGCTGTAAGATAAAGTCTTTCCTTTAGAAAACCAGCCAACTGCAGTGACTTTAAAAAATGAAAAACAAAAGAGTAAACCACTGCAAATAAAATAAGAGAGCCTTAAAAAAAACCCTGCTCACATGAGGCAGCAGCTTAGAAGATCCCAATTTAAAATCTCAAATTACTCTGGGCCAAGGAAGAACCTTGAATCAGTGCAAGCAATGCGGCTAGTCTGGCCTTCCCCATCATAGGCCCTCTAGCAATTTTGGCTTACAACTCCTGGTCATCTCTCACCCATTGTCCCTAAAGGCTGAGGCTCATGGGAGGAATCCAGACCAGGTCCTCCTGCTTTCATTATATGCAATGGAACGCCTCACTATATTCTATTCAATGATCTGTTCAGTGACCAAATGGAGCTGCCTTCTGCTGGATCAAACCATTGATCCATCTAAATTAGTAAAGTCTACTGTGATTATCACCTAGTCTGCTAAAATTTACTGAACATCTTGAGTGCATTTGGTGGAATCATAGGGTCATCAAGTTGGAAGAAACCACAAGGGCCATCCAGTCTAACCTCCTGCCATGAAATAATACACAATCAAAGCACTCCCAAGGTCTGTTGCATTCTCCTACTATTTGACCTGAAATGCCAAGTGTGGAACTTAGAACTTTGTGCATGGAAATCATCTCTCCTGTCATTGAACTATGGCTCTTCTCCTAAACTATGAGTAGTAGTTTTATGTGATTTTTTTTTTTTTTTGGTAGGAATATAAATATAGTGAAGCAGATTTGTATGTGACTGTTTGGCTTGCTGCATACCTCATGGGATGGTAACCTGAACCTAGCCCACTGGGTCTTTAGTAGAGAGCATGTAGGTTGATTGGTTGCCCTGCCTTGTCTCTGAACCCTAGCCCCTTCTGAAGAGAGATGGAGCAGAAAGGTCTCAGGCTGGGAACTGAGGACCCTTTTGCTTTTTCTAGAATCAAGAAGGGGGGGCAAACAAAGTGATCTGAGAGTGTGGCTTCCCTTCATTAGAAAAGTGAAATAGGAATGACAATAACCCACTATGCCAAACTGGTTTTACACAACTGATATGTAGGATAATTGCATTAGCAAAACTTGGCATTTGTTGTACACTGCACAAAGATATAATTTGGCATGAATCATATTCCCTGCCACATATCTAAAAAGGAGACTGAAGTATAAAGTTAAGAATTCCTCTAATATATCCAAAGCTTGGAGGATCTTGTCTTGGGGAAGAAAAACAAATTTCCATCAGTTCCAGCAGAACCTGGAAAATTTCCTTCTTAAGAATGGCTATAATAACATGCTGATTTCATCAATTACTAACCAGGTAGCAGGACAATGCAGAACTTGGAAATATCTCCGTTGTTGTTGTTTGTTAAAGTCACTATTCATTTCATTTTGAATAACAAGTAAAGGACTAGCTACTTTCAAGGAAAAAATGCAATTGCAATGATAAATACCTTTAAGGGGTCTTATGTATGTAACTTCAATTAAAAAGTATTTAAAGTAGCTTCTCCAGCTCCTGAGAACATGTTCTGGGATCCAGAGCACCATTGTTCCACTGCTCAGTTATAGATGGTTCCAACATGTACATTCTATTCTTTCTTTGGAAAAGTAACTTTCTGAGCTCTATTTTTTAGTACAGCAGTTTGATTTTTCTGTACTGATAATCCTTCACAGGGGCATGAAGTGGATTACTGTGCTTTAACACAGTGTTGTCAAAAGAAAAAGAACAAAGGTTTCCAAAAGAGAGAGTAGAGTATATTTTACTTTAGCCAGCTTTCCCCTTCTTCATATTTTCTTTTTTTTCCCCTCAGTACATCCCTACATTTCTTTTCAGTTACAAAAATGAAGGGAGAGAAAGAGGGGAAAGTCTTGGTAAATTTATAGTGGCCTTATACCCTGCATCACTTTTAGTAGCCTAGTCTTCCTTCTGAAGAGATTTATACATGCTGGGAAGTGTGATGAAATGGCAGTAGAGGAATTTCACCAGCATCTGTTCAATGTTATTGCAAATGCACCAAGAAAAGACTGGTTGCTCCTTTTCCTCTCTCTCCCTCCCTTTCTCTTCCAGCTAAGTTTATAAAGTATCACCAGGAACACAAAACAGGCATGACCTTATGTTTTACAGACAGACAGCAACGTTTTCTGAATTGTTTTAAATACATATATATTTAAAAGAGAGTTTTAAAAGGAAGTTATCAGAAGTCTATCCCTCTCCCCCTTTAAAAAAAAAGAATTATTTTGGATTATACGGAGGAAGTGAACTGGCCTTGAGCTAAAAAGGATCAGTCATTACTTCTCCTCCTAAGAAATCTTTGTAATTACAAGAACTGGAGACCTGTGGCTTCAATCCACTTGAGCTATAGGAATCTATACAGGGTTCTCACAAATAATATGAAAGCATGCGGATTTACTACTATATTTTGATTTATTGTGCTGCACTGTTTCCGAGCAAGCAAGGGCTTTCAAACATTTTAGTAAATGGGTCTGCCAAAAGTGCTTGGTCTTTGCTCATGATCTGTCAGCAGGCTTGATTTCATTATATAATATCTCTGCCTACACCAACAACTCCCATCACGCTCTCCCCTCCATATTACTTTGGGTAAAAGCAGTCCACTGCAAGAGTCAAAAAGGTAGACCAATATTAAAAAACCAAAAATAAAACATAATTGGTGTCGAAGTGGTGGAGACTCCAGCAGCCATGGGCAAAGATCATCCAAGATCCACTTTAAGCCTTTCAGTTATGAAATCCTTTTTGCAAGCAGTTCTCTGAGGAAAACAATGAGAACATCATATAGGTATTGAAGAGGTACTTTATTCCATTTGGGGCTGTGTATTCCACATTATAATCCAAGGATACTGTAACTTGCTTGATGATAGCTAACCCACTTGATGGGCCACTTTTCAATGGTTGTTTCCTTATGGTTCCTCAAAATGTCTGCAACTCCCTGCCAGAGAGTTAAAGAAGCAGATTGTTACCACAGTGCTACCATTAGGCAAGAGCTTAAAAAATTACTTTTGTAAATGTAACTGGTTCAATTACTCCAACATCTGTAAGTTATTATCACAGTTACATTTTTTTTCTAAGTCATTTTTATGAAACACCAATAGCAGAAGAAAACACACAGTAAACAATAAAACAGAACAGAACTGGAGTGTGGCTTTGGTGCAGCTTCCAGACTCTTAGGATGCATGCATCCTTTAAGCAGCATACCTCCAAAGTGACCCAAAGCAGCTTTATTTTGGCAGTCTGTATGGGGCCAAAAATTCACAAGTATTAAAGTTAAACTTGTTAAAAGTCCAGCTTTCACCAGCAGAATAACAGAAGTGTGAGTCCTTCTAAACATATTTTCCTAAAGAATAAAGACTAACTCAAAAAACAACAAACATTGCAATAATGGCTTTAATAAATATGTACATAATCAACTAAAACCTAATCTAACTGGAGATAGTTTGGCTAAAGAGAAAAAATCTGACCATCTTTTATATAGCAAGACTGACTGTTTAGGATCTTGAGAGAGAGTCTGTTAAACAGTCTCCAAGAGGGAGTAACCAAAGTCACATGGTTAGTTAGAATGAGAAAGAGAGAGGGAAGTTCCTACCTACTGTATATAAGGAGGGAAAGGAGAATGCAATGCATAAATTCCAACAGAAACTCTACTAGCAGCACTGCTGCCATTAGCATAGCCTTTTGCCTCAGAGGAGCATGCAATCCCAACGTTGCAGAAAGGTAGTGCGATTGGTGGGCTTGCCATCTGAGAAGTGCTGTGTTTTATATTTTTGGTCTCCTGGTTTTTTCTGTTTTGTCCTGTGATGTCATTTGCTCTTTCATTCCAAGTATTGACACCTCACTCATTCCAGATTGTCTCCAATGAACCATATATAAATATTTTGCGTGCATCCATGCATGTGCAACAAATTTGTAAGGCCCATCCCATTATAGCATTATAAGGGAAGTTAAGAGGAAGGATTATACCCATTGGGTAGCCCAACCTCCAGTCATACTACACATGCGTTTGATAAAGAATATAATCTTCAGTAATATTGAGAAAAAAACAATTAATGTCAGGATGGTTTGACAACCAGTTGGGAAAAATGAATTTATCAATGGTATTGATGGAGCCAAATCAATAGTTTCTGATATTTTCAATATGGCCATCCACAGATCATTTACTCTCTGGTGGTGTATGTCAGTATCTACAAGTAAAACACCTTTTGGCATCCACATGTCAAACATCAGCTTTGAATGCCTCAATCACTTCTATTCTGTTGATAATATTAATTTTATTTTTTAGAGAACTGAAAGAAGCAAGTGTAATTTAAAGTTTTATTTGAGAAACATTACAACTGATGTCAATAAAGTTAGAACTGAGTGAGATAAATAGTCAGATGGATCACTGAAAATGTATTATGTAAATCTAGCCTAAATATCTAACATCTCTTTACAATTAAAACATTGTTTTATTCAGCAAAAGAGGCATTTTTAGTATTCAGATCACAACTACATTTTTAGAAGAAAAAAACTTCTGGGCATTTCTACACAATGGTAGTGTTGTAATACATATAAAGCTTCCTCATGAAATGTTTTGTGGATGTGACCAGTGGATACTCTTCTGTGGCTGGAGATATTACAGTGTATCAGTTCTGAATGAGAAATGTATTTTCAAGGGTAGTAGCAAAATGTATAACATAGAAGCATTGGGGAAAATGTCATTGTAAGTTACCCTTTGATTTTTTAAAGCATTCATTATATTTATAATTACAACAGCTGTTTATAATTCTTTTCCTTGAGTCCTTGATGTCAAAGGATATAAACAGCTCTGGAAGAATAGAAACAATGGTGAGCATAATGCAGTCAGTTGGTTGAGTGCCCACCTAGGTTGCACCTTAGAATGAATTTCTGATTTTCCCCTATGTGTTAAGTTAAGCATGAGGCCTTTTTAGGGTTCTTGTATTGTGTGTGTGTGTGTGGGGGGTGTAACCCCAATAGATTATTTTTTAACAGAACAGACTGGTGTGAAGGGGGAGACTGAGGGGCAGAACAGATATTGTTCTTAATGAACAGAGGATTTTCTGCAAATGATGTAATTAATAAAGTGTCACTTGTTTAGTTTTTTGTGGGTTTTTTGGGCTATGTGGCCAGGTTCTAGCAGAGTTTCTTTCTGACGTTTCGCCAGCATCTGTGGCTGGCATCTTCAGAGAATGCATACCTGGAAAAAGTTGGGTATATGTATGTATGTGTGTGTGTGTGTGTGTGTGTGTGTACACACACACTGTGTGAGCCTGGGAATGCAGGAGTGATTTGCATGTGTATTGTTCTGTGCTGATGGCAGACCTCAGGCTGGGAGGCTAATGCAGACATTAATCCTCTTCTGCAGACCCTCCCACCCTGAGGCCTGTCATCAGCACAGAACAATGCACATGCAAATCACTCCTGCATTCCCAGGCTCACACAGTGTGTGTGTACACACACACACACACACACCCCTCCTTTCCAGGCAAGCATTCTCTGAAGATGCCAGCCACAGATGCTGGCGAAATGTCAGGAAGAAACTTTTCTAGAACATGGCCACATAGCCCAAAAAACCCACAAAAAACTATGGATGCCAGCCATAAAAGCCTTCGACTTCACATTGTCACTTGTTTATCCCACTAATTTTGAGCATTTAGAGATCAAGGGGCTATACAGACTGACCCTAAGGAGTGGTGGGAGCCTGCCCCTTTCCTGGCCAGATTTGGGCAGTGACAACCTCATGCCACGGCCCCAATCCGGCTTTTGGAGGGTGCAAAAACGGGCTGCAAAAAGTGGCATAGCTGCCGCGGTGCGGCTGTATGGTGCCCATTCGGCACTTCATCATCTGGATGCAGTGCCAAAGGTGTGTCATGATGCCACATGCCATCTGAAATAGCATGCGGCATCATGGTGCCCTGTGGGTGGAGTCAGGGTGTGTGTCATCAGGGCACTGCACCCTGACTCCACCCACAGGCCAGCCTTTCAGAATCTCAGTTCTGATGAAAGGAAGAGTTTCTGTGTCCATTCTTCTTTCAGTAATACAATCCATTTGTGTTTCAGGAAATTTACCAGCAAAAAGTGGTCTTTGGAGATGCATAGTAACTTCTGGCTGATTCAATGACCTTTGTTTGCAACAGAGCCATCTGGAAGTCAACATTTTAGTTCTAACTTGGATCAATCAACTGCAGACACTTTCATTAACTCACACACAGATAGCAAATTTGTTTTCCCCCCAAGCTTTTGAAAAAGACAGCACAACTAACATCAATTGTGCCAATTTTTTATTAATACTTTAGTTCTAGGAAAAAGCATAAGATTTTTTTTTATGTTAAGTATTTTTTTTTCACTCTCTGGTGTACTGTGAACCTTTTTTCATTTTATCAAGCATTTGTAAATGCTTACAAAACAAAGTCTACTATGCAATAAATATTTTAAAATGTGTAGTATATTCATTAGTCTTTTTGTTAAGTTGGCTTGTTAAGTTAGTTTGCTGAAAAAGAATAATTTTATTTTAAAAAAGTGCAACAAAGCACTACAGAATGTGTTGTTCCACTCCAGTACTGTATTGGCCAATATGAGTAAGCAGAAGATCACACACAGAAGGGAGTGACACCATCAGCCAGTTGCTTCCTGATCAACAGGAGAGCAGATCTCCATTGATTGCAGTGGCTGCTGCTTGGTATGTGGGGACTGGGGGTGCGGCAGGGGTCAGGAGATACTTAAGTCAGCCCTTCCTATCTGTGGGGGTTCTATTCCAGATCCCCCTCCCCATGGATGCAAAAATCCATAGGACCTCAAGTCCTGTTGGTTTTAATGGCAGTGTGCCGTGCACATGGCCATGGCTTCATGCATGTGCCACCATTGGGGTGAATGGGGCAGGGCCATCCACGGATGCTCATAGGGCAGGGTGGCAAGCTTGTGGTCAGAGCGAGCTGACTATATATAGCTGGATAGTTGGCAGACCTACCCAGTCAATTTTAAACTATGAATTTTAAATTGTTATATTTTAATTGTATGTATGGATGATTAGAATGTGCAATGGTCATCTTAATCCTATGTGTATGTGTTTAAATGGTTTCATGTGTCTAGTTATATATTGTTGTCATGGTGAGATTCACCCACCCAACTACTTTCTCAGATGGCAGCCCAATGGGTCTTTTAACCCCACCACTGCCACTAATTATGTGAAGGTGGTTCACCGATTCTTCACTGCAAGACTCGAACCTGGGATTCTCTTAATTGTCTCCTGCACTATAATTTTCATTTGATGTCAGCCCTCTGGGTTTCAGAGGCTTGGTACCAACTATTATTTGACAGCCACACACTCACTATCTAATGTGTCCCAAACCTAAAAGATGTTTCTCTTCAGTTTTTTTATGTGTTTCTGAAATCACTTCAGAGAGCTGCTTGTAAAATTTATTTACAAGTCAGGCTGAATACAGTATCTCTTTTAGTGGTTGGTGTTCACAATGGATCCGGTGTTTAAATGATTTATTAGTTTCACAGTTTGACAGTTTCTTTTGCTTGTCTTTGTAATTGTTTCTTTATAGCTTTATATATGTTCCCTTACAGATTAAGATCTCACAGAACCTTTATTAAATTTTAGTATCATATAACTCTTCTGGTTACCTGTGACTCTGCTAGTCACCAAACACTATGTCTCCCGCAGGGCACTACAACAATTTAATTAAGGACACTCTTCGTTCCTTTCTTGGGTACCTAAAACCCTTTCTAATTGCCCTCACAGCATCCTAATGGCTCTTCGCCTCTCAGGACACACTAAACATCAACAACCCTTTCAAAACTTCTCCTCCCTCTTATATACTCACTCCTGGGAGCAGCCACCACCTTTTCCTGGCTTCTCTCCCATTGTCTAGTGCCAAGGTTCTAATCTGCTTGTTGTCTCCACAAGTGTATTTTAATCTGTACTATTCTCCATCTTGAGCTTTGGGGAGAGGCAGGTAAAATAACAACAGCAACAACAACAACATTGTTTTGGTACTAAGGTGGTTATGGACTTGTAACTGCCTTTATGAATTCTGGCATCCACAATTAGCTATACATAGATAGTGGTGGTGTGAGAAAAATCTGAGGATTCAGCTTTATAATAAAGGTATATCATGCTTTTTTCCATTTCCCAGATCAGAAACAAAGCATTAGCAATTAGCTTAAACCCTCTCAACAACTCTTTAGTGGAGATGTGGGATATTTTTTTTAAAAAACTAGCAGGCCCGTTTCTCAAATTTTATATATATTTCTCCTTGATACCGCATACATCTCTGCATGTTGCATGTGGTTTTCAATTCAAAAAGTACACACAAAACATCAATATTAAGTAAAGTTATATGCAAAGATAAAAATATTACAGAAGTTTGTGTACAAAAGTGCACATTAAGGAATTTTGATTACAGCGTGCATATGAGGAAAAATGGCATAGAAAAATATGTGTGTGTGTGTGTGTGTTTTAAAATATACACATTGAAAATTCTGCGCATACTCCTGTTGGTGTTAGAAACAATGTACTTATGACTGAATATGTGTGAAATTGGCACATACATAGAAATTTCTCGATCCCAACCTTTTAGATGTATCTGAAAATCTCATAATTCTGCATATCTATTATCTGCTCAGAAAGAAAGGAAATTGGTCTCTCTTTTTTCATTATACAGTTTTATGAGAATGTATAAAGAATAAGGTATTTTCCTTAAATCCATATTTTTTTAGCTCTGTTTGTTTCTCGTTCCTATATTCTAGTCACTAATATTAAATATCATCCTATTATTGAAAGCAAAGAGGATCTTGACATGTTGCAAATCTGAAAGCTTCTCTATGCTTACAAAATAAGGAGTTTAAGACTTAAAACTTTCCGTGATATGGTTCACAGGTTTTAGTAAGCTCCACCCAAGGAGCATAGTAACGTACTATAGTGTGAAGAGATTATTTGTGGAAGACAGAAAGTAACAAATACCTGTTAGTTCAGAAGGCACATGACATTTATTTCTGCAGTACCAGTCGCAACACTGTTTATAATTTTAAGTAAATATAAGTCAATTCAAGTGATTTTACTAATCACTAATACTTAAGACTAACCTGCATGTATTAATATCCTATTGTAGGAAACTTTTTTGTTTCTTTGTCTATTCAGTACCCATTTTTTATGCTGATGGATAAAGCAATGAGGCTCAATAATTCAATTCTCTGTTTATTAAAATTGAGACAAAATATACATCCTCAATGATTATCAAAAATGTAATCGGAGAATTTCACAAAAGTGTGTACTATAACAGTGTCTCAAGTAAGTCCACATGCATACCTCTTATATTGGCAGAATGGGAAAGTTTATTGTTGCCTACTTTAAAATAAATTCCTTTGTGCTCAGTAGGACTTTCTCCTAGTCAATGATAGGATTTCAGGCTAGAGGTGAAATAAAGTTGTCATGAAAACAGCTCTTTTCAGTAGAAAGGAAAACTTTTCAACATGAAGTTGCCCTCTCCACTGAAGTGAGTGGTGAACTATTTGTAGGCTAGAGGAGCATGCCAAATCTTTCACCAAGAAGAAACTGACAGACTGGGGTGGCCAATGACAACAAAACAAATGTGACTTCTTCAAAAAAAGAAGACAAGGAAGGGGTCAGAGGAGGCCAAAATATTGCACCTGAATGACTGCGGATTTCATGATCACCTCCTGTTCGGTCTGAGGTCAGGAGTGGAACTTTACTCTTAGGGCCAGCTGAAAATATCTTGCTGCTTGAGTAGAAGTGGCAAATGGGAAACACCATCCCAGTTATAGACCCCAGCTACCCAAAGCAATTTATTGTGGTACACAAGGCAGAAAACTCCATAAATGTCTAATACTATGCCTAGTAATAAAAATATAGAAACACAGATTAAACAACAATTTGCTATCTTCTAAAGAACCCACCACCATCCAAACAAATCTGCTGCCTGAAGTGATTACCTTTCTATACTAAATGGTAGGGCCATCTCTTTTTCCTCTGTTGCAGTACAGAGTGTCAACAAGGGTGCCAACAACATAATGTAATGGGATGCGCCAGGAAATATTCCCTGTTCACTTTTTTAAAGATTCATTCTATCCTGGTTTTCTACTAAAGGAAACAGCATTCAAGTGGCTAACAACAAATTCATGAAAATAATTTAAAAATATATGAAAAGGAAAGAAAATCTAGAAAGATCACTTTAAAGAAGACCCAAAGGAAAGAGATAATTGAAAGTGAGAATGAGAGGAGAAAGAACATGACCAAGATCTTGTATCAGGAGAGCTTTTTGTACACTTCCACCTAGGTGGAACTATGATATATAACCACTGCATTCACTTTATTTTTGTGCCATTCTTCACGGTCATTTAGTGGCTGATTAAAAACAGAGAAATAGACAGTATATATCCCTACACCCAATCACACAATGGCAACAATATCTTCCAGGGCTACCAGACCTCTAGCAATACCTTTGTTGTTCTGACTCTGGGTATAGTGATGTGGCCAGATGCTTCTCTGACAATCTCTTCTCTCCACAGACCATTAAGGCTGCAGAAATAATCCAGGTTGACACCACTTTAACAGCTATAGCCCAAGGCTATGGAATTCTGGGAACTGTAGTTTGTTCTGGCACCAGAGTTCTCTAACATGGAAGGCTGAATGTTTCACAAAACTACAATTCCCAGAATTCCATAGCATTGAATCATGACAGTTAGATGATTCTGGATGATATCTGCAGCATGGATGCAGCCTAAATGGCCATGGTCTCCTACAGGAGGAAGGTGAGTGGTGCAGGGTTTACATCACTGTGTGAGAGAGGTAGTGAATTCCTCCTAAACAATAAAAAAGGTTTAATGTACAGTTGTAACTTTCAGTGTATCTCACTAACAAGATGCCAGCCTATATATGCTCATTTAAAACATACTTAAACAGTAGGAATAGGGATTTAGCCTATGTTAGATAGGGACACCCCCCCCCTGAAAACTCAGTGGATTCAGTGCTGAGCCTAGAAACTCAGGGATCAGAGGTGACCAGGGGAGCTTTTGCACAGCAAATACTAGTGTGCCAACTGTGCCCATTCCTGGAGAAGTCAGACCTGGCCATGGTGGTACATGCCTTGGTTACATCCTGTCTGGATTGCTATAATGCACTCTACATGTGGCTGCCTTTGAAAAGTGCTCAGAAACTCCAGCTGATCCAAAGAGCTGGCTACAGGGAGCATTCAACTCCCTTGTTGCAACAGCTCCATTGGCTGCCAGTCTGTTTCCGGGTGCAATTAAAAGTGCTGTTTTTGACCTTTAAAGCCCTATACGGATTGCATCCTGGCTATTTGAAACACTGTATCAGCCTGTACAAGCCCCCTAGAGTATTGAGATCATTGGGAGAGGCCTTCTGTCTGTCCCACCGCCCTCTCAGGTGTGTTTCGTGGGAACAAGAGAGAGCACCTTCTCAGTGGCTGCTCCCAAGCTTTGGAATTCCCTCCCTAAAGATGGCAGGATGGCTCCATCCCTACAGTCCTTCTGGCAACAGGTAAATATGTTCTTGTGTGGGCAGGCCTTTGCAAATCGATAAGGTCTGGGAATGTTGTGCTATTTTAAATTTTTAAGGTTTGTATTATAATAATACATTTTAACTCGTAACTATTTTAACTTTTAAAATGGTTTAATTGGTTTTTTTTAATTTTATATTTATACATTTTAACATTGTACTGTTTTTAAATTATATTGTATTAAATCTACTGTTTGCTGCCTTTAGGCAGGATATTAATAATAATAATAACAACAATAATGTTAAACAAAACAATCTTAACTAGAAGATACAAAATGTAACATGAAAAAGTCCAATAAAACAACCTCAAAAATAATTTCACTATCAGAAATGTATGAGAGAACAGGGTATCTCATGCCTTTCAAATAGCCTAGTATCAGCTTATCTCAGGATACAAGGAGGGTCCTCTCCATTCAATACCAGGGCACAATGCACCATGGGGTGAAAGGTACTATGCAGCAATGCTGCTAGGAACATTACCTGTTTAAGAACATTCCTGTGCCAAGTCTGCATCTACTCATGAATAAGCAACATCAACAGAACAAAATGAATCTGAGATGTGCACTGCAGGTGGCCTTAGGCAGGCCAATACGTCTCAACCCTTTAGCAGCATGTTACAGCATCTGTTCTAATTGTGGACCCAGCAGGAATTATTGGAAAAAGTAGCAAAATGTGAAAAACATATTTTGTTGGAATAGGACTGTTGGCATGATGGAGGAACCAGCTAATATGGGCCACAGTGCCTGTGAATGAAGGCTCCCCTTGCTCACAAGTCCACTCCCTGCCAGCTAGCCAGACTCCCTCTCATTGTTTGTACTTTTGGTAGATTCCAAAGGGCAATACTTGGGGACAGCTGCTCTTCTAAAAGGGAGCTTAAATCTGGCATCCCTCAAGGCACCATTCTGTCCCCAATATTATTCTCTCTCTCTCTCTCTCTCTCTCTCTCTATATATATATATATATATATATATATGAGAAGCTGCTGGGAGAGATCATCTGGAGACATGAGGCGGGGTGTTATCAGTATGCTGATGACATCCAAATATACATCTCCATGCCTCAGATGACAGTTCTGGCCAAGGACCGCATCTCTCCTCTTAATGAATGTCTTAAGGCGGTAATGGACTGGATGAGGAAAAACAGACTAAAACTGAATCCAGACAAGACAGAGGTACTTGCTGTCGGGATCCCTAATCCAGGCATAGAGATACGTCAACCGGTCCTAGACAGGGTCACACTCCCCATAAAGGACTGGGTTCACAGCTTGGAAGTGCTCCTTGACTCGTCTCTTCAGATGTCAATTCAGGTAAATGCGATGGTCAGGAGTGCTTCTTATCAGCTTAGGCTGATATGCCAGATGCATCCTTTTTGGGGGCTGAAAAAAGTCAGCTTTTGTGCCTCTGCCACAACCCAAACCCAGCTTCAAGCCACTCCAGTGGCATGATGTGTATAAACGCTATGCCGACAGGGTGCCTTGAAGCCACCCATGTCTGGGTGGCCAGGCAGCTTCATGCTGGCTTCCAGCCATCATCGGGGCTTTTTTTGGCCATCTGTTTTTGCCCTAAATGACTTGAGGACAAGAAAGTTTTGTTGGGTGCCAGTATTAGTTTAGCAGATAAGGCTAAAGATCATGCAAAACTACAAAACACAGGATTCCATAGGGTGGAGCTACAGCACTTAATATGGTGTCAAACTGCATTATTTCTACCGTGTAGCTGCATCTGCAGCCCAGCATATCAGTATACAAAGTGACCTTGTAGTACCTTTGAAACTAACTGAACAAAAGATGTAGCATAAGCTTTCATAGACAGATTTCAAAGAGTTCCTCAATTTTAAAAGTGTATTTTAATCTGTGTGTGTGTGTTTAATATATATGTTTTATTTTTGTATTGTTTCAATTAATGTTCATCATCTTGGGAGCAATACAAAAATACTTTAAATTAATAAATAAATAATCCTAACAAAGTGTTGCCCATTTCAGAATTTTGCAGTTTTTATATATCAAAGTGAGGATGGCAAGAGCATCAGTGTTGATGGCCAGCACAATATTTGTTGGTATCATGATTTATGTAGATAAAATGAGATGATTTCCAAAGGCCACCAATTTCTCTATGTGTAAGAAGAAGAAAAAGTAGTAAAATGTAAAGGCAACTCTCCGATGCAGAGCAATGTGGATTCAAATACTTAAATGTACATACAGCGATGATGATCAGGAGAAAATAGTAATTTACCAATGTACGGGATCCACTTTGCACCATCCAAAGAAATGCCATCATAAAGTAGAAGTACAGTATGGGCAAATGGTTGGAGCAAACAAATATGCTGACCAAATAAAAAGAAGTACATTATAGTTCATAAATTTAGTAAATGGTGCACCCATACGTTTGGGGGGAAATGAGCACATGATTAAACTAACAGGATTATGTAAAATACGTTTCTAATGAAATGCCTGTAATTAATCTTTCTTAGTCTTGAGGCTTGCCTCTAATCATTCTTCCTGTGCATAATTTGATTCTAGGAAAAACTAATTCTATTCAAAGGACATGCCTTACAACAATCCTCCAATTTGTGGAGACACTACTGTTCCTAATCTAGTTATACTCCAGCAGATGCTGCACAGTCCTTATGGTCCAGGTTTATCTTGGCTGTTGGCTGCCTCCTTTCTCTTGGACTATTTCATCTTTGCTTTCTTTCATTCCAAACAACATTAAAGTAGCCAAAGAACAAAACAGAAAGAGAGAGAACACTTGATGTTTGCATGTAACCCTAGGAACTGAGTACATTAAAGTCTGGAGGAAAAAAGAGTCAGCTTGCAATCCAGTACACCTGTATTTGGAACGACATTTTATAGACTTAAAGACTTGAATAAAGCTCACTTCCAAATAATGGTGCTTTGGATAAGTGCTGGGGGGGGGGGGGGGAGATACTCCAACTCATGAATAATTGTTCAAGCACCTTTCAGTGCCTCAAACATGAGCATTTTTTAATTGAGCAAATGAGAGACATCCATCCAAGCCAGGAATGAACAAAGTTCCTACCTGTATCACTTTCACTTGTTTCTATCCACAGGTCTTTTTCTTCTGTTCTGTTTCATTTCATATTTCTCTCCTTGTGCTTTAAAACCTGCCTTGAAACATGTATTTAAATTTGTATTTTGTTTAATAGTCCTAGTTCAATAACATTTTCCCATTAAATGCATATTTAAATGCAGATTCTCTTTAATATGATTTGACTAACTGTGTCACAACACTCACAAAGATGTTGGATAGCTCAGTTCTGATTTGCACTGTTTATTTGATTAAAAGTTAAGAGTGGTAGAAATGAATAGTTAAAAGTAAAACAGTATAGTCTTTCCTTTACATCCAGGGCAGAATAAGGAAGGATGCTATCTGATCATCCTTGGAAAAAGTGGTGTATCATTGGGGGCTAAGAGATATGGAAAAGGACTTTTATATATAAAAATGTGTAAGGATTAAATTCTTAAATTACCCACTTCTGAAGTCCGAGTCAAAAGAGAAGAAGAGTTGAGATTCAAAAGGAAGGGGGAAGAAAAGAACAAACATGGAAAAGAAAGAAAAAGTAAATTTGAATAAGAATGGATGGATCGTCTTACTTACCAGAAGACCATGGCCCTCAAGTAGCCATGCAAACTCAGACTAGTATGTCTTTTATTCCTGAAAGGCAAGTATCCTAACACAGAAACACACACACACAGAAAGAAAGAGAATGAGAGAGAGAGAAACATATATACATATACGTAGAAATGAACTGAGTATCTTTGCCATGATCTTGTTGGTGGCAGACTTGTATCAGTATTGGTGTCAGCAGCAGTATAGGTGGTAACAGATGATGGTTGCCATGGTGTGGTTAGGGATGGCATAGGAACTGATCTCTGTCAAGAGAAAAGGTTGCTCTGCTGGCTCCCAAGTTCTCAGAAACTTCTCAAAAGCTAGTTGGTAACTATATCTCTGATGGAAACAGCTTTCTCTTCTATCTCTTCCTAACCACTGCACCCCACTCCAAAAAATTCATTACATTAGAGGATTATTATTATTATTATCCCACCCTTTCTCCAAAATCTGGGACTTGGAGAGGCTTACAAGATTAAAACAGCACAATTTAAAACATAGAAAAGTGTTATATTAAAACAGAATTAAATTATTACAATATTAAAGCAGATTACATATAAAATAATAAAATATAGTTGAAAAGATAAAAGTGTTTAAAATACATTTAAAGGAATACAACACCCAGCCTTTTCTTTAAAAACCTTCCATTTCAAATACCTGTTTGAAAAGGAAAGTCAGCCTGTGGTGGAAGGACAACAAAGAGAGGGGCATTTTGCCCTCCCTAGGAATGGAGTTCCAGAGTCTAGGGGCAGTCACTGAAAAGGCCCTCTCTTGTGTCCCTACCAACCATGCTTGTGTGATGGTGGTGGGATGGAGACAAAGTCCTCTCCTGAAGATCTCAGAGGCCCATTACAAACGGGCCATTTTGTGCGTGCGGAGTGCGCACTAGGGTTAGAAAGGGGCGGTGCTTCTGCACCCTCTAACCCTAGTGCTCGCTCCGCACGCACAAAACGGCGGCGGCCATTCCACACGGCCGCCGCCATGAGGACGTCACGACCGTGCCACCTCTATACGGGGCGGCGTGGAAGTGACGTCCTCACTCCGCACCAGGGTGCCTAGTGCGCCCTTAGCGCAGAGCAGGAAGGAGCTCTGTTTCGGAGCTCCTTCCTGGTTTGGTCCGCTGGGCGCAGCCTTCACATGGCTGCGCCCAGCGGACCAAAGGAGAAAGGGGCCAAGCGGCCCCTTTCTCCTCCTCCCCGCCACCGTGGGGCTTCAAGCCCCAAGGACACCCCTTTTCAGACTGCGGGGAAGCGGCATTTTGCTGCTTCCCCACAGCCTGAAAAGCGGCGGATCGGGGCCTCAGCGGCTGCCGTTCTAGCCGCTGAGGCCCCAATACACCGGGGAAAGGGGCGGGTACAGCCCGCCCCAAATGAGTGGCCTGTAACTCGCCAGAGTCTGCCAAATAGCCTGGACCAGAGACAGATAGGGCTTGGTAGGTTATAATCAGCACTTTGAATTTATCCCAGAAAAAACTGGCAGTCAGTGGAGGTGTTTCAACAGGGGCATTGTGTGATCTCTGTAACCTGTCCCTGTTAACAGCCTGGCAGCAGCTCTCTGAACCAGCTGAAGTTTCTGAACACTCTTCAAAGGCAGCCCCAAGTAAAACATGTTACAACAGCCCAAATAGGATGTAACTGAGGCATGTACTTCTGTGGTTATATTTGATGTCTCAAGGATCAGGCACAGTTGGCACACAAGCTTTAAATGTGCAAAAGCACTCCTGGTCATCGTAGAGACCTGGATCTCCAAGTTCAAAGCTGAGTTCAAGAATACTCCCAAACTGTGAACCTGCATCTTCAGGGGAGTGTGATCCCATCTAACACAGGCTGGATCGCTATTCCCTCATCTTCCTTCTGACTGACCAGGAGCACCTCTGTCTTGTCTGGATTAAGTTTCAATTTATTTGCCCTCTCCCAGAAGTTTCATGTATATGTTCAACAATATAGGGGACAAAACAGAACCCTGAGGGACCCTACAAGTCAATGACCAGGGGGTCAGAGAGGAGTTCCCCAGCACTACCTTCTGGGTTTTCCCCTCCAAGAAGGAATGGATCCATTGTAAAACAGTACCTCCAAGTCCCATCCCAGAGAGGTGGCCCAGAAGGATACATTGGCTGATGGTATCGAAAAGCCACTGAGAGGTCCAGCAGAACTAACAGGGACACAATCCCCTTGTCCAGTTCCCTGCGTAGGTCATCCACCAAGATGACCAAGGTTGTTTCTCTTCCATAGACAGGCCTGAAACCAGATTGAAATGGATCTACACAATCCATTTCATCCAGAAACCCCTGAAGTTGGGAAGCCACCACACGTTCCAATATCTTGCCCAAAAATGGTAGGTTGGACATTGGCCAATAATTATTCACTATAGTGGGATTCAGTGTTAGCTTTTTCAGCAAAGGTCTCACAATTGCCTCTTTTAGGCCCACTGGAACTCTGCCTTGTTGTAAGGAGGCATTGACTACCCCCTTCATCCACTCAGCCAGTCTCCTTCTGGCCTGTTTAATCAGCCAAGGACAACAAAGATCTAAGACACATGTTGTGGCTTTCACTTCTCCAAGGCTCATGTTCACATCATCAGACTGTCCAACAGAGTAAATGAACATTCTGCTTCTGTAAGACACCAAAAGGTTTCTGACCTTATGCCAATGATTTGTAAGATTTTCTTTAACAGGCTAGGTTGAATAAAATGTCTTATAATCTGCTGCCAACCTCAGTGATTTAGGAAAATCCTATGATTTTCTGTGGAGAAAATTATAAAACAAAAAATCAACCATATTTCTTTATTATAAAAATGTATAGAATAAAGGTTACTCCAATATGTTATTTGAACATGTTTCCACTACACTTTTACCAGTTTTATTATTAACATAAATACAGAACATATTGCTGATTAAAAACAGGGGGAGTCATTCAATTTAGCAACCCAGTATGGGTCAAAATATTTTGGGATGTTTGATCACATCCTGGAAAGGTGTTCCAAATACAGTTATGTATAATTAATATGTCATATGGCAAAAGAGGTTAGTGCCTGTGCTTCTTAATTTTTTCTGGCAACAGGAAGTTAAAATTATCCAGAGGGTTTAATCACCAAGCAACAGATAAAGTAAAATGTATGCTTAAAATGAAAAAAGAGAAAGGAAAAGAACCATGAGAGACTTATGCAGGCATTTAACTAATGCCTTGTCCTGATATGTGAGTGAGACTGGAGCTGTGCTGAGTAGGCACACTGCCGATGCCAAGCATGTAAGACAAACCCACTCCTTTCAGTCTTGCAAGAAGAAATGTCTGCAGGAGCTGAGACTTTAGATGCTGAGTGTACATGCAAAGGTTCATTAGAAATGTTAGTCTTCATCTGGTTCTTTTTCAGACACTCAGCAATGGCCAGAATGCATTAAGGAGGTTATAAACGTGTGCCCTAGAGCTATGCATCTGTGACTAGTTTGTATTAATGATCCCTATGTATGCACTAGAGCCAGAATGGTGTAATGATTTGGATGTTGGACTCTGGAGACCAGGGTTTCAGTTCCAGCTCAACGTCACACACTCTCAGTCTCACAGGATGGCGATGGCAAAACCCCTCTGAAGAAGCTTGCCAAGAAAACTCGGTGACCTTAGGGTCACCATAAGTGAGAAACAACTGGAAGGCACACAACTATAACAACATGTATTCATTGCTTTAGGGAATATGTTGGGACTGTGAAAATCCCCCAGTCCCCATCTACCAGGCAGCAGCCAATATGATCAATGGGACTCTGTTCTCCTCTTGTTTGGGAAGCAGTTAACTGATATTCCCACCTCTTCTCCTGTGAGCAATCTCTGATGCAAGGAGGAATTGTGATAGGGACCCTGAAACAATCGATATCAGAGAACTGATAGAGAATTCCAGCAAATATTTGCTTTTTCTCTATTGCAACACAGTGAGGGTTGTTGTTTTTGGAGGGATTAATACTGGAGAAATTTTGTACATATCTGAGACTGAGTTTTGCATATTACTGTAAATGCAGAATACTCCAGTACATGTTGCTTTGTTGCATGGGCCATTTAAAAAAAAGTAGCACTACCTGGGTTGTTTGCATCTTTTCCATCTGTCAGCCTGCCCATTTGCAGTTGCTGCACGTGTGTCTGCTTGGCTAAAGTAAGAGAAGAAAACAGACTAGCTCCACACAAAGGCTTTCTGTGTAAATTTCAGATAATACAAGGGGGGAAACAGGATTTGGTGAGTCTCACATGATGGAAGCAAGAGTTCTCCAGGTGATAGGAGAATCCTTGACAGACTGTCTCATGTGTCAAGAGAAAAAAAAATCTTGCTCAAAGTTGAGACAGTGGTATGACCTTTCTTTTTCTACAACCCTTGGTTCAATTCCCTGGTCATATTGATCCTGGCAGCTCAAAGAACTTTGTGGCCACCATTCCCTGCCTTGTTTATAAAGTCAATGCTTATTTAAGGAAAGCAATGAGGAGACAAGAGGGCAGTGGAAATATCTTTCCTCTTCTGGATTTATACCTGCTGGGAAGACCTGTGAGTCTTCAGGCTCATTTCCATGTTGTCTTTCCTTCTCTTTGCTTTATTCCCCATTCCAGTGCCTCTCCACAGTCCTTCAGTTTTCTGTAATTACAAAAGACCAGCTTTCTCCATCTCCCACAAGAGATTTGGTTTCCCCGTTGTTGAATGTTGCAAAAGTGTGGGCAGAACAGAAGTTTGTTTCTGAAGCTTTAATAAGATGGCTTGTGCTGTGTTGCAAACTTCAGTGACTCTGGGGATTAGATGTATTTATTTAGAAATTTTGTATAATCTTCTGTGTTCAGTGAGTAACCATGGTTTGGGATTAAAAATGTCTTTTTAAAAAACAAAAACAAAAAAACCCCTACTCTTTAGCTCCAATATTCCAGAGATTTAACATCTGCTTAGTGACATCTCTCTTTGCTTTTGCTTTTTTAAATAGGGGATTCATTAGCATCAAAATGCAACTGTTTATTTTAGAAGTATTGTGAGACTTAAGGTTGACATGGTACTTCCATTGCCAAAACATTTTTTCCCTTTTTTTAGTGCTTTTGACCTCAATAGACTAAAATTTGGTATTACAAGGTATCAGCAGGGATGCACTGTGCTGAACAAAAAGAATGTCTGAAACCTATTAAGCTGTCTTAAGTCTTAGCGCTTTGACAAAACCCAACTGGGACACAATTTCAGGTTTTCATTTTTTTAAAAAATAGGAAAAATAATGCAAATAAGCAAGTGGGCACTGCAAGATGGCCCACATTAAACTTATTGTATGTTGCTGTTACAGTGAAGCAATTCTTAGATCAAATGTCAGAACTAAGCAGCCTTCCAGATGCTGTTGAACTAGAAGGCCCATCAGCCCTCACCAGTATAGCCAAAGATTAGGAATGATGGGACTTGTAGTCTAACAAAATCCAAAGGGCAGTGTGATTCCTACCCCTGCCTCCGATATCTTTGGGAAGGCATCTGAAAAGCAGCATCTATTTCCAAGTATGAGTGGATATTAACTACTGAGCAGGTGCAGTTGTTAATTTTCATAATGTTCTTGGTTATGCAGCAAATATAGCATTGCAAATCCCATTACAAGGTAAAATAGAGTCTGACAAATTTTGTTTTGACAGTAACTGCCACTCAAACAAATGGGGAGGGGGGGATCTCAGTGTACATTAATGAGAGCTGCCATGGAAGGGGAGGGAGGATTACATCAACAGCATACTACTATGCAGAAACCTTGATTAAGCTGAGAAAGAAATCAACAACAATTTTGAAAAGGAAGGCTGCATAAAGACTAGACATTTCACTTGTCATTTTAACTCTTTCCCAAATGTCTTGTATGTCCTCAAGAGATACTGTACTGTAATTAGAAAACTAGTTCAGAAATGATGGTATGCATAGCCTTGTTTGCTGCTCATGTTTCTCATATAAAACAAACATGAGAGTGTGGAAGACACCACGTACAACATAAATGCCAAAAGAAGCTGAATCCAGCCTGCCTTACTTCCCAGTGACCCACCTCCTTCTTCTTTTATCTTTTATCTTTTGTTTTTGTTTTTGACATTGCTGAGCTAAACTGGAAGGATTTAAGATGACCGTATTGAGGAGACAGGAGAAGTTCACGAGAGAGGACATGTTCACCTATGTAAACTTTGTGATGCAAAGAGTAAGGGCCTTCTAACTGTTTTATATGAGAATGATGGAGACACATTAATATGGCTACTACCTCTGTTTACCTTGGAAAGAATGAACGTGTCAGTGTTGCTTTTCCCCACACTTATTTTTTACAGAACAGTCTCAAGTACTCTCTCATCTCTTAATGAAGAAATCTGCAGTGTTTCATAGGTCCTTATCTAAAATGAACTGAATGAACTGTTAGACTTCTGTATTGGCAAAATACAGTGAGACAACTATTTCCAGTATAGAGAGTACAATAGTGTACCTCCCTGAAGTATAGCAATTAAAGATGAAGAGGCTGTCAGAAAATAAAGAGGAGGAGGAGGGGGGGGCACAACTATAATTCAGCACCACAAGCATAGTTAGATTCAAAACTACAGTAGTTTAAAGTTTTAAATGCTCAAAACCATTGATCTGGATAGATAAATCTGATAGCTACACCTTCTCCCACATTTGTCCCTACAGTCTTCCATATCCACAGATTCCTTATCCACAGATTCAACTATTGATGGCTTGGAAATATTTTAAATAAATAAATAAATCCCCAAAAGCAAACCTTGATTTTTCATTTTATACAAGGGGTACCATTTTACTATGCTGTTGTGCTTAATGACACTTGAGCATCCATGGATTTTGTTCTCTATGGGCGTTCCTGAAACCAAACCCCAGTGGATAACAAAGGACCACTGTAAATATGATTTCAAATTTCTTTCCGACAAATTTATGAAGAAATTTCAGAATTTGGGAGGAAGGGAGTTCTCACTGAGAAACAAACCAATCAAAATTGTTATTCATCTAGTTGGGCCAAAAGTCACAATGTCCTATTTCTAGAAACCTTCTGAGAAAAAAAACAGAAAGCAGTTGGCAACAATGGTAGCTACATCAAAAAGAAGAGCAGAGTGCTTCCATGAGGGCAAACACATTTCTATACAAATGGGCTACATTGGCCTCACCACCCACTCCAAATGTCAGTCATCTCAAATGATCTCACCCTAAATACCAGCATTGCTGATGTATGTTTCTTCATTGCAGACAATGATGCCAATGTGGAAGTATCTAGAGTAGCGGAAGGCAAAGCAACCTGAGGCCACCTCCCCCCCATGAGAATTCGAATAGATTAGAATGAATAGATTAGAATGAATCATAAACTTGGAGGATACCTCAAAGGTCATCCAGTCCAACCCTCTGCCATGTAGGAAGATACAATCAAAGCACCCTCAACAGATGGCGATCTAGCCTCTTTTTAAAGACCTCCAAAGAAAGAGACTCCACACTCTCCAAGGCAATGTATTCCACTGTCAAAAAGCTGTTACTGTCAGGAAGCTCCTCCTAAAGTTTAGGTGGAATCTCTTTTCTTGTAGTTTGCACCCTTTATTCCAGGTTCTATTCTCTTCAGCAGCAGAAAACAAGCTTTTGTTTTGTTTTGTTTTGTTTTGTTTTTTGGCATTTTTTTTTTTACTGTCCTTGTGGCCTCTAGAGGATCCTGGGGCAGAAAATTGGCCCCTGCAGGGCCAAAAAGAAAGCCTAGGATGGGGCCATGAGTGCCCACTTCTCAGAAGTTGAACAATCCTTTTCTTACAAGTAATTAAACTAATCAGAGCAGTGCAATGTGAATATAAAGCATGAATAATTTACATATGTTTTGAATTTTTCTGTTTACAAGAAAGCTATGTGAATAACCATTCATGAATCATTGGTGTCAACATCAGAAGCTCTGAGCACTAGAAAGATTATCTCAACCAATAGTTTAAATAACTAACTTTTATCTTTATGCTGCAGCACAATATTGGCTTTTAATAAAATGTAATTTGTGTGGTCGGATAGCAATTATTTGGCTTTATAACTCTGACTCTCATTCATCCATGAGGAGTTAATTATAAAGCTTTATTGCCTTTCAGAACAACTGTTCATCACAGTCATTTTATCCAGCACTGAGGTTTAACATTTTTACTAGATCACCCAAACCATCTTGAAGATTACAGTTCTAGGTTTTTCTTGTGACTGATTCTGACTGGTCACACTGGGAATAGATGATAAACCCTTGTGATACTGTATACAGATCACTAGGGATGCTGACACACTGCAGAATTAAAGCAGTTTGATACCACTTTAAATTTTGATGGTTCAGTGCTATGGAATTCTGTGATTTGTAGTTTGGTGAGGAACAAGAGCTCTCTGACAGGGAAGGCTAAACAGCTCACAAAACTACAAATCCCACAATTTCATAGCATTGAGTCATGGCAGTTAAAGTGGTATCCAACTGCGTTATTTCTTCAATGTGGCAGCAGCCTGAGAGGAACTAAGAACCTCTGCTAACTGGCATTATATGCCATCGTGACAGCAGCAGGGGGGCATGGCATATGCACGCCAGCCACCCCACACTGCCTCCATGCTCGCATCATACCGTGTGCCAAAGCTAACGGTGGGGGGCATCATGGTGCTCCGTTGGCTCAGTATTTAAAAGCATTGCACCAAAGGAGTGCCAAAAAGCCACCGTCACAGTGGCTAAGGCACCCTTTCCACAGCAGAAAAACGAGCTGCATTTTGTGGCTTCTTTTTTTGCCACATAAAGGCCAGATCAGGACCGTTGTGTGTAGTCTCTGCAGCCCTAATCAGGCAAGGAAAGGGTCACCTGCAGGCTGCTCCAAATGGGTGGACTGTTGAGCCCTTAAGTAGTCCATTTGGCAGGCTATGGGAGTGGATTCATTTATTGTTGTATCTACTCTGTCAAACATAGTTATTTATCTTTGCTTGATGCAAAGTCCATCTTGTTTTTTGGTATATGCTCCACAGCAATCATCTAAGCCTCAGAATGCACTAATACTCCTTTCTTGCAGCAATGAACAATGTTTTCCAAGCACAGGAAAAATGAAAGCTTTCCCAGGTGTTATTAAGAAAATAATGTTCTTAGTGCTGCCGGAAGTTTTGCTGTGGTCTGCATGTGTGTACCCTATGTGTGCAGCTGAATGCCCTAATAAAATAGAAGTCCCAGCCACAACATTTCCAATTCAGTCCAGTTCTCTCTCCTGTTCCCCCCAGAATACAGTAGGTTGTGAAATAGCTCCCTCCTTTGTTTTCCGCTGCCTAAATATAAGTTAATGGGGCTCCCTTTGGAACAGTGGAAGAGAGAAGAGTGGAGCAGGCATTGTTTAAGCACCATTGAGCATTTTGTGTGCATTCACTCTAAATGGACACAAGCATGTCTGATGCCCTCTACAGATATGACACATTTTCTTGATTCTATAAAGAACAGAACTTTCAGACTTTAAGACAAGAGAATGCAGAAAGAATGCACATATTTTAACTATAGGATGTCTATAGCTCTATAATTTCCTCATCTCCACTGCTCATGTGTAAGAAACTTATAGATGTAGGGTGTATGAGCAATGCACTCGGGGGGGGGGGGGGGGAGTAAAGAAAAAATCTGGATATTCTACCATGACTCAGTGAATGGGAAAAACTTAGAGATACTGCTTTCTAAATTGTACATGCAATGGGAAAAGGCATGTCTTCTTGAATAATCCTCACAGAAACACCTTACAGTGTTTTTTATATATACTTCCAAACAGGATGTGAGATGTTCTTCTAATGAGAAATCATTTTACATGTATCATAAGCTTCTTTCTTTTTCAGTTTGCCCAAATCCCCTTGACTTTGGCTGTATCTACATTGTAGAATTAATGCACCTTGACACCACTTTAACTGCCATGACTCAAAGAATTCTGGTGCCACAACAAACTACAAATCACAAGGTTGCAAAGAATGTTCCCATGACTGTTAAAGTCATTTCAAACTGCATTGATGCTGCAGTGTGATAGCAGCCTTAATTACCCAAGAATATTCCATGTCAGTGTCATATTGTTGACCGGTTAATGTAACAGCCTCCACTGTCTCTGTATCCAAACTGCACCAATATCCTTGAGAGATAAGTGAGCAAGATCAGTATGATTTTGTCCCTTCTGTTCACAGTGATTTTTTTTTAAAAGAAACTCAAATTGTTGGGCCCATCTGGAGATGGAGAGCTAGATCGTTCTCCAGTGTCATTCAGCTGAGGTTCAATGTTTTCTATGTAAACATGCAGCTGAGGATTTGGTCCTTAGAGTGCTCTGAGCATGAGACACAACTGTTCTAGTAGAACCTAAAGGGAATTTTTAACATTGAGATTAACTCACAGTGATATTGTGCATGTCTGTGTGCTGAAGCATAGGCAGTGTTGGATGGATCAGGGAATGTGCTGTTTGGCAGAAACATACATTTACACTGAGATACCATCCTGTTGTAGAAATCAAATAAATTGAGACTGTGAGCACATCACACAAAGAAGTTAGCAAATGATGAAACTAATAAAAGCCTATGCCCTATCATTTGATGCCATCTCCAGCCTCTGGACCAGTCTGTGGATAGACAGGAAGCTTATCAGATTCACTTTATTTTAAGAAGTTTTGAAGATGTATGGTCAACCCTCTGTATCCACAGATACTCTATCCATGGATTCAACCATCCACAGCTTGAATACATACATACATACATTCCAAAAAGTAATCTTACTATTTTATATAAGGGATACCATTTTACTATGCCATTGTACTTAATGGAACTTGAGCATCTACAGATTTAATTATCCATTTTCCTGGAAACAAATCCCAGTGGATACCAAGAGCTCACTGTATAGTTCTACCATGTACTTTTCATGCAACTTCTAAGGAGACAATAATAATAATAATAATAATAATAATAATAATAATAATAATAATAATGCAGGTGTAGCCGTGCTGACCATGAAACAAAACCCAAAATCTAAGGTGCATATTGTGCTAATACTTTTATTAGGTCAACTAAAAGGCGTAACTTTAATCACACTAGATTTTGAAGTCTACTGGCTTCTTCATCAGGCAAAGGTCATTAAAATATTACACAATTGGGGAAAGTGAATATGGATGTATTCTATTACTCTTCAAGGAAACAGGCAAGGTGCAGATCTGTGACTCTAACACTGACATTTTATTTTCCCACATTGTTTTTAACCCTCTTTCCCAGTGGAGAAGCTAGCTCCAAAGACCAGTGTGATTAATATTGTGTTTTTTTGTTGGTGTTTTTTTTTTGTTGTTGTTGTTTTTTTGGTTGACCAGATTTGTACTTTGGTTTGAGGAGACAGGAAGGGTGACCATAAATTCATCCACCCGTAGCCCATTTTTTCCATTCACATTTCCATAATTTCAGATTGGAGAATTAAAAAGCTTTAGAAATGTTTAGGCAGCTGAATAAGAGTGAGGTTTAAATTCCCATGAACTTTAATTTTGAAAGTTAATTATTCCATCTTTAATTCCACGGTAACATGCAATTCCATTTTCTTTCTGTTTAATCAAAGAAGAATTATCTCCACAAGTACTTAATGTCTATAAATAAGCACAGAAATGTAAAGCAATCATTAGCAGAGCCTGCTATTTTCTGAAGAGCTGGGCACTGCTTACGTTCTAGCCACAGAATGCCAGGTGTGAAGGTCTTGGTACCCTTTTGAAAGATGAAGGGGATGGTTCTTGACAATAGCAGTGGGAGGGACGTTTCCTTGTTGTGAAGTAGGCATTGACTTAGGTTCATGATTAGCGCTCATCATACAGACTTGATATAGCAACAGTATTATGCTTTCCACAGTGGATTTAGTCTATCTTTCATGGGATAAAAATTAGATATAACTACACAGGAAAGAAATGGCATTGGCAGATGTCCAGCTAAAGATACCCCCCCCCCATAAGCATCCTCTCAGAAACACAATTTTTATTTGTCATTTTTGCTCCAAAGCAGCTGCCCCTCCAGGATTTTTCAAAATACGTTATGATTTTATTTTTTTTAAAATGTTAGAGAGATGCTGAGGTGTTTCAATGCATCACTTTTTGGACCTATTGTGTATTTGTATGTATGTGGCTTGAGCACTGAAGTATGACTCTGGAGAACAGGGTTCAAATCCCCTTGGCCATGAAACGCACTAGGTGACCCTGGGCAAATCACCCACTTTCAGCCTTAGGGGATGGCAATGACAAACTTCCTCTGAAGGAACTCGCCAAGATAACCTGATGATGGCTTCACTTTAGGAACACCATAAGTCAGAATGACTTGAAGACACACAAAAACAACAACTGCAACAACAATGCAAATTGCAGTAGCTCATCAGTAGAGCCTATTTCCAGATTTGTAATGTAGCAACAAAGGACAGCCTGAGTTTGAAAAGTCTGCTTGATTTGCACATTTTCTTTCTAATCTGATAGAAATAAAATATCATTTTTATTCAAACAGTATGATCAGAAAATAATTGTGCTTGTAACCAGGAAGAATTTACAGTAGGAATGTCAGCAATAATTTATTGGGAGGGTGCAAGAGAAGAAAACTACCTGAGTATACTGCCATTATTAGCAGCAGTTCTACATATTCATTTGCTAGATTTCACAGTCTAACATGCAGTTTTATTTATTTTGCTTTCGTATGAATATTCCTAACCAGAACGTTACTTGGAAATGTAGAGAATGTAATCCAGATAAACCTTGCTTTATATAAGTTGTAAAGGAGAAGAGCATCTCTATGAAATTATCATTCTTAGTCACTTCTCTGATCAATTTGCTGTAAGTTGTTAATTGTTCTGCTAATGCTATTTGCCAGACAGTTCCAACACAACTATCAGCAGAATATTCCAAGGACGTTTTTAGTTCTTTCCTAATTCCTTTTTTTACCTGCCGCAAGCATAAAATGTATTATTTCTTTATATAATACTTGCTTTGGATTATCTGGAAATAAAAATAACAAATCTAGCTGTGGATCTGAATTGATTATTTGCTTAGTTGTATCTGACTCCAGGCCAAATACTTTTGGACACATTAATTAAACAACTGAGTTAAAGACAAGGGGCAAGAGGTCACCATCCATGTGGTGAAGCTCTAGTGTTGTGTAGCACCACTCAAAGGAAGGTTCTCTGGTTGCCACAGAGACTTATTTGAATGGAATTTGGGTTGATTTCCAGACAGTAGTCTGGAATAGAAGGAACTCATTAGACACCAAATAGCCCTCCAGACATCCCAAGAACAGATTTCTCTCCACGCTTATTAACACTGTGCCCAGTACAATGCTGTCACTAGTGTATTATAAATAAGTGAGATGATCCCTCCAGGATAGACACATCTTTCTTGCCATTTCCTCAATAGCTAGAGAACAGAAGATGTCATCTTAAAGTTTAGGACTTTGTGGGTTGTGCCTGTTTTTTAAAGAACGAAACGCTTGGAACCACCATTGTCTTTGCATAACTCATGGTGTCACCTCCTTGGGGGATGCTACTGTTGCTGCAGCCAGAAGGCAGGGGAGAAGGGGAATCAATAGAAGCATCTGGAGTGCGAGGCAGCAGTGACGGGGGATCATGGTGAATCTTTCCTTTTCTCCATCCCTGCTCCATCCCTCTGCTACTCTTCTGGGGGCCTGTACTACGTGTGGCCTACAGTGCCTCTGAACATGTGCAGAACAGCAAGCAAGAAAGAAGTGGTACTGCCCTATTGACACTACTAGCTTCCTTTCTAACCAGGAACTTTCCACCACTACTATTCTCTCAGCCCATTATCTCACCAAAAATCTGGTATCAACTCTCACACAGTCACTGGGCCTGTAACTATAGTGCACACAAAACCAGTAAGTCTAATCTAGATGCTATACAGGTGTTTTCTTCATTTCTAATTGTAATAATCCATACATTTGAGTTCTAAAACAATAATGTGTATAAGAGCTGCTCCCCCATTAAATATTTATAGATTTTGTTTTTAAAACTTTGAATAGTCTAAAGAGAACACTGTATAAGCCACAGAAGGTGTCTCGTCTTTTCCCCATTGCATTCCTGTCTACCCTTTGAACTCACATATCTTGTGCAGAACAACATCTTCTGTGTTTTATGTTGCCACAGAAGACTACACAAAATATTCACTTGGAGGATTACCATAAATAAAATAAAATGAAATAAAAATATCAAAGCAATTCTTTCAGTGGTACTCCAGTGTAGCTCACATCACAATATGCCAAGTATTTAATAAATCAGCTATTTCAGAAAAGAAATCAATAACCTTTACCTTGGTCAGACCTCCTTGAAAATAACAATACAACTTCTCCTTGTTGCAGGGATATTCAAGGATTTCTGCTGTAACTATGATCAACAGCACTGAGAGGCCAGAAGCCAACTGCCAAAAAAGATGATGCAAGGGGAAAGTAGTGTGTTTAGATTATTTTCCCCACATCAAATTTCTCACTATATTCATAAGATTTTCCCTTTCAGGAACATAATCCCCCTGCAGACTTATAAGACTACAAGTTTTGCATATTGAAAGCACAAACCAGTACATCGTTGACCAGAAGGACTCTCTCTCTCTCTCCATTCCAACCACTTAGCAAATCCCCAAGCAGAATTTGCCTCCCTATAAGGTGCCCTTCAAGCAACATGGGTGTTTGGGTAAAAGAACACAGGTGTAATGAATGGTGAGTGGGAAGCAACCTTTCTTTGGAGTCACTGCAGCACTTTCAAATACAGTGGACCCTCCACATTTACAGGATCCCCATGAAAGTGGAAAAACCACAAATATTTTTTTTTCCCTGAGAGAACATCTGTAGGAATCTCTAAGTTCTGTGGTCAAGATCTGTCAGATGTTGACCATGAAATTGTGCTAGAAGGCCTACAAATGCCTAGAGAAGTATTCTCTCTAGGAATCTCTAGGTCGTCCAGCATGACTTTTGGCAGAAATTGGCAATGGAATGTCTCTGGAGGACCTAGGGATGTCTTTTAACCCTTAAAGGATGTTTCCAGATTAGGTAGTGCAGGATTCCTCCCTTTTTATCTTTCTTTTCTTTTTTTCTTGAAGGCAGGTCCCCCATTTTCAATTTGAATCAAAACTGGCCACTTGAAATTGGGGGAAGGAGGTCATAAACACTGTAAATTTTTCAACATCTACAATGATGTTCCAATGGCAGAAATTGTGCATTATGCACACTGGCATAGGAGATTATCAAATGGAGAAAAGGGACAGGAGAAAAATGGGATGCCCCTGTCCTTATCATGTGATTGCATGAAAATTAGCACATGACATCCCGCAATCTTGCACTCATACCGTCTTTCTCTCATCAGTGAAGTGGAATGGTCCCTTAACTTTTCATTCACAGGAAACTGCCATGAATACAAAGTTATGGGACCATTCCACACTCATTCACAGGAGAAGGACAGAATGAGTGTGATGTCATGGGACATTGTGTGATAATCTTTGTGCAATTGCACAATAAAGATGAGAGCATCCCGTTTCTCTCCTGTTCTTCTTCTCCATTTGATAATCTCCATAGTGTCTTGCCATTGCATTATACCATGACTCCTTTTTGCTTCTTGGAATCCCCGCATCCAAGTTTGGAATGGTAACCTTAAACTAGCCACTGGCACTAGGAAGAAAATGGGAAAAATACTCTGTGAAATGTTGAGGTGTCTATCATGATTGAGATCCAGTGTGATGTAGAGGTTGGAATGTTGGACTATGACTCCAAAGACCAGGGTTTGATTCCACTTAGCTGTGGAAACTCATTGGGTGACCTTGAAGAGGTCACACACTCTCAGCTCCAGAAAACCCTATGATAGGTTCATTTCAGGGCTACCATAGGTTGGAAATAACTTAAAGACACACAAAAACAACAAGGCATAATTTCCTGACGAGGTATGGCAAGTCCCTTTTTGTTTTTTATGATGCCCCACCCTATTTTGAACATTGACTTTTTGCACTATACAAATGGACATTGCAACATGGATGACAACTAAAAACACTTTGCCAAATTACCAGTCTTTTCAGTTTCCTGAATGAGTTATGGTGCCTCTGCTTTTTGCTTCTAGTGACCCCAGTCTTTATTTTGGAGGTCAAATGCTTATTATGCATACCAGCTTATTATAATAATTACCAGCCAATGATAAAGACTTTGTATATAGTTATCATTAAAGAAGCCCATTAATGTTTCTTTAATCGCACCAGAGTAGTTGTGTCTTGCATTAACTGCTCATTTCCCATCTTAGGTAAAATAAAAAATATATATATTTAAAGTGCTGTCCACATTGCAGAAATAATTCACTTTGGCACCATTTTAACTGCCATGGCTCAATGCTGTGGAATTCTAGGAACTGTAGTTTGTTGTGGTAGCAGAGCTCTCTGACAGAGGAAACTAAGGCCTGTTACAGACTGCCAAAATAAAGCTGCTTCGGGTCTCTTTGGAGGTATGCTATTTAAATGATGCATGCGTTCTAAGAATCTGGAAGCTGCACCAAAAGCTGCACTCTGGTGCTTAGGAATGGAGTGTGGCTTTGGCGCAACCTCTGGACTCTTAGGACCCATGCATCATTTAAATAGCATACCTCCAAAGAGACCCGAAGCAGCTTTATTTTGGCAGTCTGTAACAGGCCTAAATGTCTCACAAAGCTATTGTTCTCAGAATTCCATAGCATCGCACCATGGCAATGAAAGTGGTATCAAACTGGATTTTTTCTGCAGTATGGATGTAGCCTCATTCACCATGTCACTCCCTTGCTGGGGATCATTTCGGAAGAGCTGGGTATAAATATAATTAATTAATTAAAAAAAGCTTTCTTTCCTGTAGTCTGAAAATATTTGCCTCTTGTTCAGTTGCAATAACTGGACCTTCTGCAGAAAATATAATGGTGAGATTATTGTTACATTTATTTTCTGGAGTCAAGGAGGAAACAATGTGTGTGCATTTCCTGTAATCCCCAGCAATCTTGGAATCAACACTGAAGGAAGTCTTTCTTTTTATTTTAATTTAGATTTACTTGATGTACCACCTCAGTGCAGATTAGAGCACTTGTGAAGGTTGTACCCTAAATGTAGAGGACATTACATAATACCTCCTGAACACTGTTTAGATATTCTTGTATACACACTTCCCAGTCCCCAAGTACACTGGAGTCTCTCATGTGATCCCAATATTTGTAATAATAATAATAATAATAATAATAATAATAATGCCAACATGAAGTACTTCCATAAAAATTTGAAAGCATCTAAAAATACACGCCTGGTGGGTTTCTAGTGATATGTACTTCCAGAGCTTTGGTAAGAGGAAAAAAACATACTACTGTCTTTGTAATATATGAGTCAGTATGGATACCTGTCATGCTGTCTAGGAGATTCCTCCTTTAATATAATGTGAACCTGGTATTCATATTAAAAGGATTTTTCATAGTAAAAGGATAATATAAAATTTCAAAATAATTAAAAACACACACCTGGGCTACATCTACACTGCAGAAATAATGCAATTTGATACCACTTTAACTGCCATGGCTCTATGCTATGCGTTTCTGGGAGTTGCAGTTTTGTGAGATACTTAGTCTTCTCTGCCACATCAAACTACAAATCCCAGGATTCCATATGATGGCTGTTAAAGCGGTGTGAAACTGCATTAATTCTGCAGTGTGGCAGCAGCCCTGGTGAGTTTCCAGGCACTTACTTCCTGGGGTAGGGTGCGGTGGGGATACTTTTTGAGACTACATAACATATGAACCTGTGTGGACACTTGTTATGATGACTGGTGGATTCTGGGAGGTTTATTTTTATATATTTAAAAAAACACAGTAATGACACCTGATTCTGATCATTTCATCAAGAAATACATCAACAGATTTGTCTGGTAAGAGTTTCATGGTAAGAAAGAGTTGTTTGGTAAGAGTTTCTTGGTACAAATTGTACTCAAAAATTTAAAAGCATTGGTTATGCTAAATTTGTTTTCCTCCAAAAGCAGGAGGAAAGAGATGCACAATAAGGGAGCATGCATGTTTTGAATGGCACACATCCAATGGGCTAAATAATAGTGAAGCGCGAGAGGTAAACAATCAAACAAAATGTTTTAGGCTCCCTTCCAGCGACTTGGGACTCAATTACTCTCTTAGGAGCATGGATGACTTGGGGGGGGGGGGAATAACACTCTTGCTTTCCTAAGGAAGCTGTGAAGAGAAATAGCACTGCAGTTTGGCATATATTATAATATATCAACACTCAGATAAAAAGTCACACTTTTTGGCAAGTGGAATCAGTATTTTTTTCCCTTTTTTAATGTTTAATCCCATCTCTCTTCCTTTAATATGCACCTGATCACTCAGGTTAAATATGATGAAAGGATTTAAAATATTTATTTTCCCCAAATTATCTTGAAAATAACAGTTAGAGGTTTCCATAGTAAAGTCAAACTGAATAAAAAATACTAAATGAAGTGGGGCTCTAGATCCAAAAGTTGCAGATCCATCTCACCCACTCTGTCACTCGGCCTGTATTATTTTTGCGCCGTGCTTTGAATGGTTTTGATCTATATTACTATCACATATCATTCTAATATTTATTTATATCCCACCTTCCTCCAAAATTGGGAATCAAGGCGGTTTGCAATTTTTTTAAAAAAAAAGAACAATAGAGCTAAAACTTATAGGAAATAACCACTGAAATAAAAATTAAACTATTCGCAATATTTCATTGATTTAAACCTACAGTTAAAAATTAAAATTGTAATTAAAAAGAGAAAAGGCAATTTAAAAAAATAGTTTAAAACAGTGCAGCACCATCTTTTAAAAATGTCCTGTTTTAAAAGCCTGTCGGAATAATAATAATAAAGGGTCTTTCCTTGGTGATGGAAGAACAACAAAGAGGGGCCTTTTCTGGTCTCCCCGGGAAGGGAGTTCCAGAGTCTAGGGGCAGCTACTGAGAAGGCCCTCTCTTGTGTCCCCATCAGCTGTGCTTGTGATGGGGGTGGAACTGAGAGAAGGGCTTCTCCTGAAGATCTCAGAGCCAAGGCCGACTCATACAAGAAGATACAGGCCTGTTACAGACTGCCAAAATAAAGCTGCTTCAGGTCTCTTTGGAGGTATGCTATTTAAACGATGCATGGGTCCTAAGAGTCCAGAGGTTGCGCAAAAGCCATACTCCATTCCTAAGCACTGGAGTGCAGCTTTGGTGCAGCTTCCGGATTCTTAGGATGCATGCATCGTTTAAATAGCATACCTCCAAAGAGACCCGAAGCAGCTTTATTTTGGCAGTCTGTAACAGGCCACAGTCTGCCAAATAGCCTGGACCTGAGCCATATAGGGCTTTATAGGTCATAACCAGCACTTTGGATTTCCCCCAGAAACAAACTGGCAGCCAGTGCATCTGTTGTAACAGGGGAGTAATATGGTCTAAGCAATTCAACAATGTGTGTATATGTGCCTTCAAATCAAATACTCTAAATAAATAAATAAATAATACAGTGCAAATGGATCTTGTAGTATCTTTGAAACTAAATGAGAGAAATAAGTTTGTATTATAGGATTCTGTAGACCCAACACTATATCACACTACAGTGCTATAGTGCTATTATTCCACTTTAATCTCTATGGCTGCCTCCTGTGAACTCCTGGTATTTGGAGTGTATGAAGGGATATTACAAATTCTCGGCCAGAGAGCTCTTAAGCCTCACTAAACTACAGCCCCCAGAATTCCACAGGAGGCATCCATAACAGTTAAAGTGGAATAATAGCATGACCAATTTTTTCAGATGCATGATGTCAAGTGCTTAGGAACAGGCTTTTATGCTTGTTATTTGGCCCCCAAAAGGTATCACTATTTTGTGGATTTTGCTGAATTTTCCTGCAGAGCCAACATGGCTATCACAAATATGCATCCTGGAATTTGGATGAGTGAGGGATGTTATGGCCAGTGTAGCTATATTTTCAACATGTTATGAAGTTTAACTTTCAACTGGTCAATAAAATAAAAACATTAGCCAAAGCCAACAGGATTGTTTACATGTGTAGAAAGTGCACCAGTTATAGGGAAGCTATAAGAAGTGCTAAAAATGCAACCAGATGAAAAATGGCTATTTATATGTGAAGGAAAAAATGACAGCCTTATTCCCTGATAATGACAGATACCTGGAGAGGGGTGGAACTAAGATAAAATAAGGCTTCGGTGAAAATGGATGACTTTCTATTGATTTCTTTCCATTTCCTTAGAAGTCTCAGAACTCCTAAGATATTTTGTTCAGTAATTTTAACTGTAACTTAGTAGGTCCAGTAACACATCTGTTCCTATTTATTAGGTCTCCACTTTAATATGGAATGTATGCTCCCTTCAGGTCCTTTTGTATTGATTTGTTTCTGACTGAGCTCAAGAAAGGGGTCATTGGCTTTTCAATATAAGCTGCCAACATGTAGGCTGTGCTGGCAAGATAATATGAGGCAAAGAGATATTGGATGTCAAAAAAGGAAATAGAAAAAGAAACCCTCCCCTCCAGTATTTTGAAAGTCTTTTGAATGCATACTCTCAAGAATTAACCAGTATTCATTTTCAGTCAGAAACACGTTTAAGTGAAATCATGCACTTCTGGGTAAAAATTAGAGATATAAAGATTTTTTTAAAAAATAAAACCAACCAGAATGATAAAGGACATCTCAACATCTTAAAAATATGATAAATGAACAGCAAATTTTGGGTGGGTGTTGGGTGTTTGAGATTGAAAAAAGTTTGTGAATGTTTTAAAAAATACACACAAAAATTATATGCATTTATCATGCAAATATCTAAATCTGTACATATTATGTATGCAATCTTCCGTAATATACATATTCTGCATGATTTTCCCCAATATACATTTTTGTATGTTGTTTTACCCAATGCACATATTTTTGAATGTTTTTTTAAAAAAATTCAAAGAAGCATGATGAATTATATTCTGATATGTGTATTAGCTGAGGAACTATAAAACTGAACTGTTCGTATTACAAGCAAATTTCTCATGCTCCATAATATTGTCTTTCAAAATCCTTGTTAAAATGTTTATTCTTTCTCAAAATATATTTTGCACTGCACCCACAATTTGGTAATTTAAAGTGCCAAGAACTGTATCATAAGATTTAAATAAGTGTGAAATCTGTTGGATAGCTTTTCCTGTTGGTAAGATCCAAGCGATACAGGCATTTTGTATAGGACTGTACAAAGATTGAGTTCATTAACTGCCCCAAGTCATGATTTCAGTCTGTGCACAACTGGTTGACCCTTAGACCTCTAAAAACCTGATAGCTAGTTTTGCTAGACTTAGGGGCTGTGCAGACTGCCTCTAAGGGGTGGCCTGCAGCTGCCCCCTTTAAAGCTAAATTGGGGCCGCAGCAACTGTATATCGCACATCTGATCTGGCCTTTCCATGACACAAAAAGGAGCCGCAAAAAGTGAAAAGGTTGCCATAGCCACCGTGCCATGGATTTTGCACCACTCCTTTGGCTCTGTGTCATCTAAATGCAGCACCAGAGGAGTGTTGTGATGCTGCATGCCATGTGGTGCAGTGTGCGATGTCACATGGGGGTAGAGTCGGAGCATGCATCATGTTGGACGCCACACCCTGACTCCACCCCAGGCTGGCCTTAATGACTAATCTGCACAGGCCCTCAGTGTTCCCTGCCAATTTTAAACCAAAGCTACTATAAAATTTTTTGAAGTGTATTCGTCCTACACCTCCTCCTTCTCCATCTGCAGCTAAAATTGAAGCAATGTTCTACTGCATATGGGATATCATCTGAGTGTTTTTACTTGGTGTTGGAGATATTTAAAGACTCTGGATCACATCTGATCTTGGAGGTTAGGCAGGGCAAGGACGTAGCCAAGGGGTAGGTCCATGGGGTCCGGACCCCTCCTTCCATTAGATACAATGAATGGTGTGTGCTGCTGCGCTGACACACCCAAGCCCCATTATAATGGTGGCACTTAGTCTGGACTTCCCCTCCTTCCCAAAAACCTGGCTATGTCCCTGGGCAGGGGCAAGCCTAGTTAGTAGTTGGAAGGGAGACCACCACTAAATAGCAGGTATATATGGACTTTATTGCACAGGGCTCCTGGGACACGACGAGAACGGTCCCAAAGGAGCCAGGAAGGGAACGGAATGAGTGGGGGACGCATTTTACTGCACACAGAGTCCTTCAGTCATTCCGTTTCCTGCCCTTCCGTTCCCAGCCCATTCCAGAGATTAGCAGCTTTTGGAGAACTGTTTTGAACACTTCTCAAAAATCTCCTCCTCTGAAATGGATGGGGAATGGATGAGAAACAGAACGGAAAGAGTGAGGGACTTGTGTGTGCGATTAAATGCATCCCCCACTCATCCATCACTCATTCCAGACCCCTTCCATTCCGTTCTGAGAGTAGTCCCTGGGAACCCTGTGCAATAAAGTTCAGAATCAGTTCTTCTTTAAGACATGAGATTTGGAAAAACAGCAGAACACCCCCCCATGTTAACTTCCGTATTATTGCTTCTATTGGTAACAGCTGTTTTTTCCCCTCCCTTCCTGGAAATCTGGTACAGACCAGTAGCCAAAGCTTGTGAAGGATCCATGAACCACCATTTTGAGTAGCATGGCTGTAAGCTATATTCAGAGGAAGGCAATGGAAAACTATCATTGAGTAGATTTTTGTGGGTTTTTCGGGCAAAGAGAACATGGCTACATAGCCTGAAAAACCCACAAAAAACTATGGATGCTGGCCATGAAAGCCTTCAACTTATCACTGAGTAGTCTTTGACTAAGAAAATCCTATGAAATCCATGGGGCTGACATAAGTCAACTGGTGACTAGAAGGCATTTCCCTTACTTTTTTGTTTTATTTTACTTTCAGCAGCTATAGATATTTGTCTTCTGATGACCATTCTCCCCTTGGTAGATGCCTTGGTTCTAGGACTGCCAGAATATTCTGTTGGAGTCATGCCAACCATGCAGTTTAAACTTCCAAAATTGCATTCTGGGAATTGAAGTTGATAAGGGATGAACTAATAATAATAATAATAATAATAATAATAATAATAAATCAAACATTATTCAGAAGTAAATTATAATTTTGTATTCAGTGGGAGTTATTTCTAATCTCTGCACACTGTTTCAGTACAACCCCTCAACTTATCTATGGGCCATATCAAAATCCATAATATTGGCCCCAAAACCTGCCCTTGATTTATACATGAGGTTGACTTATAGTCAAATATATATTGTAGTTACTTGTTTGCCTAACTTTACCATGAGGTGTTATACCTAAAAGTAAGCTGGAAAAGCTTATGTACACACACTGTTGTCACGTTTGCTGAGACACCTCTTCATTTTGTAACATCTATCTGTGGTTGTGTCTTCCCATGTAGTCTTGTGTCTTCTGTAGCCTCCTCTATATGCAGAAAATGCCACAATGTCTTGTTTTTATATATAATATAAAATATTGATATCCTCTTAGGACCAAAGATATCAAGACCATTAACACTCTAGTCTTCCTTTCCTCAACATGTCTTCTGACCTTAAACACTCTGAGGATTTTTCTTTTCTTTCACAGCCCCTCTCACCTCATTATCTTGTCTTCTCTACTCTTTTTCTCAAATCTTCTTTTCCTTCACCTTTAGTTCTTTCAGTATTATATTTTCAATAACTGCAGTTGCTTAAACAATCAACATGGTCAAATACTTCCTTGACAATATATTGTACATAGCATTCATCTTATAGGGGGAAAAAATGGAAATATTTCAGTTATAAAACATTTAAAAGTGTAAAGTGCTGTTGGTTCTTGTTTTGGTAAATGGAGATCCAGGCTGCATCTGCACTGAAGAAATAAAGCTGTTTAATACCCTTTTAACTGCCATGGCTCAATGTTATGGAATCCTAGGATTTGTAGTTTGATATGGCACCAGAACTCTTTGACAGGGAGGGCTAAATATCTCACAAAACTGCAAATCCCAATATTCCATAGCGTTGAGCCAGGGCAGTTAAAGAGGTGTCAACTGCATTCATTCTGCAGTGCAGATGCAGCCCCAGTGACTAAATCAAGGACCTCAAGGAAACTAGTTCTGTAAAGATGGGTGAGGCAGGGATGCTAAAAATTGCAATGCTAAGAATACTGAATTTGTGAATGAATAACTCTATACTCAATTGGATTTATATCTGAGGCACCAGGCACAGGAAAATAGGGGAATACTGACATTTTAATCTGCAAGTAATGCATCTTTGAGAAATTTCAACTTTGCTGCTCTTACTGTGAACTGACTTGGTTAGTATCTACAGGATTACTGGATCATAGTTATTCAATAATTTCCCCATTTCCAGTATGTTTCAATGCAGTTCTCAGTATAGATGGATGCATATCTATATTTGCAGCTGTACAGCTATAGATAGGTAAACATTGCTATGTTTTAAAATGTGTATTTTATTAAAAATTTGCATTTTAAAATATGTAATTTGGGAGGGAAAAATAAGAAATCTGTACTAAATTAAAATACTGTTTAAATGTACAGTTTTCATTTTTTAAAAAAAAAACGTACAGATTAATTCAGACAATCACCATATAAAGAGATGCACCTGTCCTGGTTTCATGTATATGGAACAACTTTGTGCAGTCTAGATTGGAACTTCCTGAGGCTTTACGCAGAGAACATGCTGATGGAAAGCAAAGTGGGCAATTTCAGATTCTTTAGTTCTAAATACTGCCACACATTTTTTTTGATTTACACACAGTTCTCTTCCATTAGTATATTTCTTTTCTTTCTTCCTTTTTTACAGCCTAGCAGGTTTTAGTGACTCCCTAATCATTGTACATATTTCCTGAGGTGGAAACGGTGTTTTATTTTAAAAGCACAATTTGTATCAAATGGGAGTTTGCATGTTATAATGCAAGAGCTATAGCACACAATCTTCCAGCAAGGTAAAGGAATATGGAGGAGGCAGAGAAAGTGAAGTTGTGCAAAGATCTGTTGATGCAGAAAGGAGCAGGAGTGAAATGGGATGTGAAAAGCAAGGAAGGTTTTGCTGTCTTTGCATGAGTCAGGGTGCATTTCCTCTGTGGAAATAAAGTAGTTTGGCACTACTTTAGCTGCCATGTCTCCATCCTAGAGAATCCTGGGATTTTTAGTTTTCTAGTTCTGGGATTTCTCTTTGGCAGAGAAGACTGAAGACCTTGTAAAACTACAAATCCCAGGATTCTTCACTTATTTCTTTCTTCTGCATCTTTCTTCTGCATCTTTCAGGATCCTGTGCTTTTGTGCTGTTGTTATTTACACAAAAGCCAGAACAACAGAAATAATAATATTAGAGTACAACAGGGCAGATTAAAACAGCAAGCAAAATCACCTCACATTAAAAGCCTCTTCATCATCGGCCAGTTTCTTTCCAAAATTGTGTCTCAAATGAATAATAAAATATGTCTTTGTATGAGAGGGTAAGTAAGGTCAGATCTAATTATAAGATCACTTGCCACCTTGACAATGTTGCATGCATTTTTGACACATGTTCTGGTAGTTGATTTATAGGATTGCTCTTTAGTTTTATCTCCGCATATGCATACACCTGTAAAGGTTTTCTCTGCTTCCTACCATGTCTTAAATTTCCCACTAGAAAATAAGACAGAAGCAAAGGAACCCAGTGCCAACATGGCAAGGTTCTGTATGGTCCCACTCCACTCCACCGATCTGTATGGGACCCCCTGAGACCATCTTAATCCCCAAAACAACTTGCTGCCTCCCAATGATTAACCTGTTACACTCCAGCAATGCATTGGGACATTGCTGGGCCTTTCTACTGCTAATCTACAATCAGAAAAGCACTAGCTGAGTTAAGGCCATTAAAAAGGAATTAAGAAGAGGCAGAGTACTGAAGAAAAAAGTTTGATTCTAAAGAAAGAACGTTAAAGAAAGAAAACAACATGGAGGATGACTGGTCCTCCAGGCACAAACTTAAAGTATCAATTACAAAATGATAATCATTTCAGCCAAACATAACCAAGCTGAAATCCTCCTCATCTGAATGACTAATCCCTAATGTAATAGCTGCCTGGCAATAGTGAGACTTCAACCTGTATGGAAATTCTCAAGTTGGGAACAGCTGCCCTAAAAGCATGGATTTTCACCTTACAAGGTGTGCATTTAACTTTCTTCACCAGTTTTTATCTCTCCTTCTTTTTCTATCTCTTCTCACTGTTGCCAGCATACACATTGATCATTTATCCTTCAAATGTCATGTTTATTAAATTACACATTAATTGTGAGGAAAATTAACAAATTAAGTCACATTGATAGGAAAACTCAGCAAATCAACAATTTAATGAATTATTTGACTAGTTATTTCTGACCTCTGTAACTAGTTACTTGTAATTAATTTCTTTCCATAATAACTAATGTATACTGTAGGTCTGAAAAGTAAAACTGGCTGGTGGTGTATTTGCTACATGAAATTTGAAAGAAGGTTTAGATTCAGCTTGTGATGAATCTGAGATTTCCCATCTGAATTTTGTTCCATTAATAATAAGAATTTGGAAGTTATTTATAGATTTTTAGTATTACTGCACTAAAGCTAAACAATGGCCTTGAAAAGCAAAAATAATATATGTAACAAAATACGTAGTTTTCCAACTGTGCCGAAGGAGAAGCAGAAGGATTAGGCAGTCCAATAGACTCAAAGTACAGTGCTTGTCTTTGAGAGAGGACGTTGTGGGATTGGGGATATTAAAGTCAATGTTTGGAAGTAAGATGCTAAATGATATTACCTCTAACACGTTATGCTTAAGTAACAAGGTGTAGAAATAGTCTTTTCTTCAGTTATAACATTAATGTTAATACATTTTTTAATGTAATGAGTAACAAATTGCTACTTCCAACAGTAGCTTTTTATGAGTCATACAATGGTAGAGGTCATTTTACTATATATTTTTTAAAAAGAGGATGAGGAGGAAGGATGATGATAGTGGAGGAGGAGATTGTTGTTTAGATAGTAGCTAGCATCCTGTTAGTGACTTACATATGCACACCTTCCCTTAGGCATGTGGTTACATTTTGGGGGGCTGTGGCATGACATCCATATTCAGGCAAAAGCTACAGAAACAGAGTTCCAATATGGCAGATCTCGTCCAGCAGGTCATTCCAGAGCCTGGGAGTGACAGACAAAAAGGTCCTCTAGGTCATCGCTGACAGTCTGGTCTTCTTAGGTTGTAGCGGGTTCTTCCCAGAGGACCGAAGTGTGCAGGGTGGATTATGTGGAAGAAGGTGCTCCCGCAAGAAGTCTGGACCCAAGTCATAGAATCATAGTATCATGGAGTTGGAAGACACCACAAGGGCCATCCAGTCCAACCCCCTACAATCAAAGCATCTCCGACAGATGGCCACCCAGCCTCTGCTTAAAGACCTCCAAGGTAGGAGACTCCACTACATTCCAAGGGAGTGTGTTGCATTGTTGAACAGCTCTTATTGTCAGGAAGTTCCTCCTAATGTTGAGGTGGAATCTCTTTTCCTGTAGCTTGCATCCATTGGTCCAGGTCCTGTTCTTTGGAGCAGCAGAAAACAAGCTTGCTCCCTCCTCAATATGACATCTCTTCAAATGTTTAAACAGGGCTAACATATCACCTCTTAACCTTCTCTTCTCCAGGCTAAACATCCCCAGCCCCCTAAGTTATTCCTCATAGGGCATGGTTTCCAGACCCTTCACCATTTTAGTCACCCTTCTTTGGATACGCTCCAGTTTCTCCACATCCTTTTTGAATTGTGGTACCCAGAACTGGACACAATATTCCAGATGGTGCCTAACTATGTTAATGATTCCCTACTTTGTGGGGTCATGCATGAAGGAAGGTAGACAAAACTAGTTCCAAGCAGCCTATTTCTCTAATTTCTTACTTCATGGCTGTTATGTTTGGCCTTTTTTAAAGGTCACCTTTTCCAAAGTAAATTTCCAGGTTCTGTAAGTCATTCACACTACAATAAGTAAAGTGTTATTATCCCATTTTAGCTTCCATGGTTCCAAGTGGGATCCTGAGAGTTGGTTCAGAGGCACCAGAAGAGAATTCTCTGGCAAAGGATCCCAAATGCCCCTCCCCTCCACTGCCAGTCCCAGGATTCCATAAGTCATTGCCTTGGCAAATAAAATGGAACAAAATTGTATAATTATTTTGTGTGAATGAGCCCCTGGTTAATACACACAAAGGCTCACGTTTCTCCATTTGTGTTTGCTTTCAAATCACTTTGCATACATTATATTGGTTATGATGAACCTTGCAACCATCGCATAAAGTAATAGTCCTCCACCCAAATAAATAAACAAAAACAATCCCTTGTTTGTTTGTTCATTTATTATTTAAAGCATTAAAAAGGCTTTGTATTTAATTTTATAGCCTCTGCCTATAGGCTTACAGTCTAAGACACATGGCAATACACAAGGGCTGCTGTCACAATGCAGAATTAATGTGGTTTGAAACTATTTTAACTGTCATTGTTACATTAGCCATCTTATGGGCATTCCTCAGTTTTCAGATACAACTCAAAATAGAGTAGCCAGATTTTTTTTCATAGCATTCAACAAAAAAGATGTAGATTATAGGAAACCTAGCAAAACTGGCATCTGTTTCTCCTCAGCACAGACCTGATTTCAAAAGGAAAGAAAGAAATGGTTTTCATCCTACAAGTGATTGAAAATACTGATCAGCTGTAGAAAATTGAAGCAATATTGATCTCACTGGTCGTTTCACCTGTCTAACTCTGATTAATTTCTGTACTTTTTTCTGTAGACATTTTAAAATTACTCTTACTTTGTTCCATGAAAACTGCCTGCTTAATCTAACAGCATTTTAGAAGATAAAATTTCATCACACAAGGGCTGCTCATTTAAGCATTGCCTTGGCTAACATTCCTGTCTATGTACTGGTACTAAGAAAACAGTGATTTAACAAACAATGTATTATGCAGTAGTGACTTAGGTTGTGTGATATTGACCCTGGTGGGAGGGCAAGAATAGTCACATTAAGTGGTTCTTTATTGTGTCCAAAGCTTGGTGATCAAAAATGTGTGACACCAGTGATTCTGAGCCCTTGAGCATTCAGTTCTATTACATCCAGAAGTATGGCTAGGGAAATGTGGAGCAGCAAGTGATGGTTCAAGACCTCTGTTGTTGTCATCACAATTGTACAAAAACAGGGAATTTCTCTTATAAATCCAAAACACACTACAGAAATTATCTATTTTGAGACTGCATTAACTGATGTGTCTTAATGCTGGGCAATTCTGGGAACTGCAGTTTTATGGGACATTTAGCCTTCTCTGTCAGAGAGCTCTGATGCCACAATAAGCTATATTTCCCAGGATCTCCTAGCACTGAACCAGGACAGTTAAAGCAGTCTCAAACCTCATAATTTTTTCAGTGTGTTTTGAACCCTAATCTACCGCATTCCCAAATTGATTACCATCAGTGTCTCCGTACTAGGGAGATTATCGCATGGCCATTTTTTCCCTGGCCGTACACAGGATGGGATCAGGGTGCAATGGGGAAAAATGGGTGTTATTGCACAGAAAATTGCTGCTACGCTGCTGCTCGACCTTCACCTATCCTCCAGGAGTGCTCTGCCAGCATATTTTGGTGGTACAGAAATTTTCCATATCTCCAAAAACGGCTGGCAGAGCATGCCTGGGGGACAGGTGATTGTCTGGTGGCAGCATAGCAGTAATTTTCTGTATGATAATACCCTTTCCCCCCGTTCTGCCTCGTGCCATGCATGGCCAGGGCAAAAATGGCTATGTGATAGTCTCCCAGGTGTTGAATGTATGATCTTCTACATGCCTAAGAGGTATGCTCTTCTACTAAGCTCCAGGATCTGTCTCCTAGTTCTTTTAGAACACACATGTCAGGTCTATTAGATTCAGTGGAACAGCTCTGGAATAATTGGATTATGGATTGCAACTTTTGTTACTGCTGTTTGACATTTTTCCTATTTGTTTTTCATTCTGTTTCATAAATCTGTGGTTCACAATCTTTATACCTTTTGAGGCAACCAGCAGAATTTTGATGCTGTTCAGCCCCATGCTGCCTCATCATTTGATCTCCAAAGTCCTGCCCCCAGTTGCACTGTGTCCAGCCTCAGCTGTCAACAGCCTGCCAATGGATTCACAAAGCTCCTGTGACTTGGCATTTGGAATGGAGACCAAGCACTGAGGTGACTCTGGGATTGAATTTGCCTTAAACACAAAATAGTATTTTTTTAAAAAAAAAAAAATAAATCTGATTATACAATCTCCCATGGGCTTCTTATGTTTACCAAGCATTAAATAAGGAATTTCTGAAGCTTATGTAGATCCCTGTTTTCAAGTATCATTCTATTATTTTTGTCATAACATATAAGCATAGGAATTTCTACCCATCTCCAGAATAGCTCCGTCTACCAGTTTCATCTGATCATCATAATGCCTGTCTGCCACTGCAAATGCAAGATCACCGAAAATGAAATGTTCCACTTCATTTGACCTTTTCTTGTAGAAATATATTAAACATGTATAAAAATTGTACATTTTTCTCTCATTGATTCCAGAAAGTATTCAACCTGAAAAGCAACAGAACACGGATTTCAAGAGCTGTCAGACACTCAATTTACCACACTTCTCTGTACAAAAATGTGCAGGGCTAAAAGAACATCAAAAACAAACCTACAGCTTACATGCTCAGCATACAGAGGACCCACAGGAAAACAACATTGGTTGCCAAAGACTTCTTTAATATGAACTTTACTTTACTTGGACATTTGCAATGCACAGTAGTTTTGAATAGGGAAGAAATCTGCACATTTTTTTCAACTACTTTTTAGCCCAATCTTCATATTTTACCATATGTACACTTTCATGTACAAAACACAAAGTGAAACAAATGACGTGGTCAATAGATATTTATATACAACAAGGCATTGTGTGATATGGTGAGGTTAAATCTCTTCAGATAGGAAGGTAAGAAGTGAAATCATTGCTTATTGTATTCTCATACACAACAACAACAACAAGAAAACAAACAAAAAGTCTGCCCTCCACTGGATGAGCTTATGAAAATTTCTGCACATTTTCCCAATGGCGTTCACCCCTCCTCCATTTTGGGATGTATTTGTGGAAAACTTTCATGGACAAAAAAAAAATGACATTTTGTAATGGGGAGGGAGAACTATTTTGTGCAAATACAACATATTTTGCACAAGAAGATGGATTTGTGAAAAAATACAATCTCTTCTGGACAAGCAAAAATGTTCACACAGACAAGTTCTTAATTGGCAGAAATAATAAAAAAATGCCCCTAATTGAGAAAAAAAAATCAACAAGCATGTGCAGAACCCCCATGTCATATCAAGTCAAGATACACTGAGCCACTTTTTCACGCTGAGGACAATACTGTTTACATTCTTACCGCAGAGATCCTTGGATCTCACAGTGTCATGGCCCCATCCTACAGAATCCTGGAATTTGTAATTTGGTGATCCACCAGAACTCTTTGGCAGAGAAGAACTAAAAGCATTGTAAAACTACAAAACCCAGGATTCCATAGGATGGAACTACATCAGTTAAAGTAGTGTCAAACTGCATTATTTCTACAGTGGAGATGCATCTCTTGTGGCTTCCAATAAGTTTAATATACGTACACTTCAAGAAGATAAGATTTATGATGCAAAAAAGGATGGTTTCAGAAGCATTCCTAATTACTTTGAAGTTTTCTCCCATTTTTTCCCTCTGATTTACTTCCTTCCAGAAAAATATTTGTATTTATTTTATTTTATTTACTTATTTTTATCCCGCCTTTCTCCCAAAAGGGGACCCAAGGCGGCTCACAATATAAAAATAAAAGAAATATGAAAAGTGGAAAGGGGGAAATGGTGGTGGTGGTGGCAACAGCAGCACTTTAGTGGCACCTTAAAACTTACAAATTTATCATGTCATGAGTATTTTTATACCAGAGCTGCCTTCATCACATGCAAAGGTCTTTGGCATTTCTGTATGTTTTAAAACCATGATAATAACTTTGGCCAAATGCATGGTCTATTCTGTACAAATAGGGGCTTGCACCACATTAAAAGCAATGAAATAATATTTTCCTGTGAAACCTTCAAGAGACTTGACAAATTTGAACTTTCAATTCCTGCTCTGAGTCTCTTAGACTAATGTGCAGACAGGAATTTAGCAACTCACCAGATGTTACAGTTCTTTAAATGCTGCAAACAGCAATGCAATTATTGGCACTTTAAGTACATTAGCATACGGAGATAAAGAATGTTTGTTTTTCTGTAGAAAATATATATTTCTAGAGAAAATATGCATTAAAATACATATTTTTAGAGGAAACATTTCAGAGGCATGTATATTAAAATCTTACTTTGAGAAGACTTTTAAAAACAATTCACAGATTAATGTGGACACACAGTAGAATTATGGATAAAAGCTGAAAAAATAATGTAGACTTGAAACAGATGATTGACAAGATTTGGCTATGGCTGTATAAATAGATTCCTCCATTGTCATAGTTGTTGTTTGTTGTCAACTGCCTTGAAGTCATCCCTGACCCATGGCAGTCCTCCGAGATTTTCTGTCCTCCTCTGTTCTGCTCAGGTCCTATAACTTATACCTGTGTCCTCCCGATTGAGTCCATCCATCTAGTATGTGGTCTATTTCTCTTTCTACTCCTGTCCACCTTTCCTAGCATCACTCTCTTTTCTAATGAGATAAGCCTTCTCATGATGTAACCAAAGTACAATAGCTTGTTTGATCATTTTGACTTCGAGGGAGATTTCAGGCTTGACCTCTTCAAGGAACCATTTGTTTGTCTTTTTGGCTCTCCATAGTATCCTCAACATTTCTCCCGCACCAGATCTCAAATAGATTAATTTCCTTCTTATCCTCTTTCTTCACTGTCCAGCTCTCACATCAATACATAGTGATGGAAAATACAATGGCTTGGATGATTCTAACTTTAGTGCTCAGTTTTATGTCTTTACTCTTTAGGATCTTTTCTAGCTCTTTGATGGCTGCCCTTCTCATTCCTAGTCTTCTGATGATTTCTTGACAGTAGTCTCCTTCCTGATTGATGTTTGATCCAAGGTATGGGAACTCTTACTATTTCAGTTACCTCATTGTCTAGGTCAAATGTATTTTGGCCCTCTGTGGTCATTATTTTTGTTTTATGTTCAGTATTAAGACTGACTTTACACTTTCTACTTTGATCTTCCTTAATAATTGTTCCAAGTCATTGATATTCTCTGCTAGTAGTATGGTGTTGTCTGCATATTTCTATAGATAGTCATTTGAAAATGTGTTTGATTTATGCCACAATTCCTAAATACAAGGATATTAAATATATTCTGTCAGTCTTTCACAGACAGCCATAGCTGTAGGATGGAAAAGGGGCATCAGTATAGTGTAGTAGGTTGGACTACAACTCAGGAGACAGGGTTCAAATTGCTGCTCAATCAGTAAGTGACCTTGGACAAGTTACACTCTTCCAGCCTCAGAGGAAGACAAAGGCAAACTCTCTCTGAACAAATCTTGCCAAGTAAATCCTATGAGGGTTTGGGGTTGCCATAAGCCAGAAATGACTTGAAAGCACATAACAACAACAATAGGTTAGGAAAAAAAGAAAAATCCATGAAAATAAAATAACAAATTTCCCACATCTATATACAGTGGGGCCTTGTTATCCATGGGCTTGCCATCCACAGATTTAAGCATCCCTGGACAGCAAGCCCCCATTATTCCCAATTGTGGCAGGTGCACATGGGGGCACCATAAGGACAACAGGATTTCAGGACAATGGAAGCTTACCTGAAGTCCCATTGTCCCCAGTGTGGCTATGTGAACACACCACCATTGGGGACAATGGGACTTGAGGTCTCATGGTTTTCAGTATCCACAGGATGGTCCAGAATGGATCCCTCATGGATACTGAGGTCCCACTGTATGTGATACATTCCAGCCTGATTTACCAGAATGGAATAATATATCAGCTCTCATTGGAATTATGACATTGTGACCAGACCTGATTGACACTTTGAGAAGTGATCAGGTAAAACAGGGTCCTGTAGATAGGGGTAGAAAAGAATACTGCCTGAAAAGCTGGAAGGCTGCTACCAGTCAGAGGTGGAAATACTGGACAATATGGGCCAGTACTTTGCCTCAGTATCAGGTTGCTTCCCATATGCTCCTGTGGTACTTGGGAGTAGGACCTTGAAGGAACCATCGAGAGCTTTGGTCTGAATTTCAATTCACTGTTTCCTGAGACATCTTCAAAACTTAGCAGTAATGGCATAAATATTGAAAGATTATTGGATTTTCTTAAGGTTGGAGATGCATTAGCCACAGTGGTCCATGTGTATGCATATTTATTTATTTGTTTATTTATTTATTTATTTATTTATATTTAATTTACACCCCACCTTTCTCCTAACAAAGGACACAAAGAGGCTTACAAAAATATAAAACAAAAATCAAGCAAAAAACTTTATTTTGCAAAAGTTAAAAACAACTAAACAAGCAATTCTACTCAAAAAGCACATAGTTACAATGGTTTAAGACACATTTAAAATATAGTTAAAAAATAAAAAGTTAAAAGATCAACACACCACATGCAAAATACACTTTTGTCCCAGAATTTAATTTAATTTAAGCTGCCAAATCCTGATAAAATAAAAAAGGTCTTCACCTGCCAGTAGAAAGACGACATAGAGAGGGCCAACAGACCTTCTGTGGATGGAAGTTCTACACTCTGAAAGTAGCCATTCAGATGGCCCTGTTTTCTGGGTCTGCATTTGAGTCCGACATGGTGACAGAACTGAGAGAATGCTCTCCCTGAAGATCTGAAAAGTTGGTTGGGCTCATACAGGGGGATACAGTCTTTTAAATATTCTGGTCCCAAGTTATATTGGACTTTAATGGTCATAACCAGCACTTCAGGTTCTGCTTAAAAATGAATCAGTAGCTAGTGAAGTTGTTTTGACAAAGGACTTATATACTTCTTTTGGCCATCCCTGATTCTGATGAGGCTATGGGATCAGGTTTTCAGTTCTTAAGAGGACCTAGCGCCAACTTGAACAGGTTCAATATTTTTCCTAAATGTAAATATTTTTCCTTCCCATCTGCTGGAGTTTGATTCCATGACCCTCCGACGATACCAAAGTGTTTGGATGCTCAAGTCCCACTAAATACAATGGCCTAGTGAAATGGTGGTGATTATTGCACACACCTTATTCCGTATTTTCTTCAACATGTTTAACTGTCAATAATGGATCTTATTGCATTCTCCTGAGGCCAGGCGTATGCAGCCTGTATGCAGCCCATATGCAACCCAGGCTTATCCCATGACTTTTCAAGGACATTTTTGAGAAGCCTGGGTTGCATACAAACTACACCCGCTTAGCATCAGGAGAATGCAATAAGTTCTGTTATTGAGACTTAAATGTGTGTGTATGCCATCAGAGAAAAAACGGGATAAGACGCCAATAATCTCTAATGTCATTTATATAAAATGGCAAAATCAAGGTTGGCTTTTTGGATTTTAGATATTTTTAAAATATTTTCTAGCCATGGATTCTTAAACCCATGGATAAAAAAAAAGGTGTGAATATTTATGGGATGACTGTAATCTGGTGTCATAGAACTAATTACAAATGGCCAGAATCCTCTATGACAGTTAAGAACATGTAACCTAGAATTACACACTAATGACTGTTATGTATTCACAATTCCCTAATTCTGGGAAAGTCTCCCAAGCACATTTACTGGTAAGCAGCCATTGTGAGCGACAAAGGTCTGTTCCCACCTCAACTGGGAAGCAGCTGACTGACAGTTCTACCAGCTTCCCTGCATGAATGATCTTTTGCACAAGAGTGTATTGTGAAAGAAATTCCTGTTTTTGTTCGTTGCACCAGAGATTGCTCAAAGGAGAGGACAGAAACAGCAATCAGCAGCTTCCTGAGTGTTAGGAGAACAGATCCCATCAGCTGCAGTGGCTGCTTCTCAGTAAATAGGGATTGCAGGGGTTGGACCAAGATTCACTGCACAGCGCCATAACTTTGGTGTTTACACATGTATCTCCCATGCAGGAATCTAGCCATACAACACTGGCCGTAGAACAGACCTATCGAAACACCTTTAAATTATCTTTGCAAGGAACATGGATATTTTTATTAATATGCAACTGACTATGTACATGTGGTTCTATTTCTGGAAGGTGGCCTTGGATCATCATGTTTCCAGTGAATTCCATCTAAGGTTGAAGAAATAGATCAGGAGAGGAAATCATGTGGTTCACCAGTTGTTGTTGGCTTTTATATTATCCATTAAAAAAGCAACAAAGATCAACATGAAAAAGAGCAAAAAAAAAAAAAAATGACAGTGCTTATGTAAGACATGACTTATGTTTTCATGGCCTTGAAATGGAAAGTGCATCTCTTTGTATTTTGTTGCTGTTGTTCTGTTGGATTAATCCTTTCCAGATGGAACCATGGGTCAGTAGAATATGGCTTCTTTTCTCATTAATCTAATTTGCATAAGAAATACATGAGAACCCTGTTACCTCAAAGATATTATTTTTCTGTTCTTTTGCTTGTCTTACTTGCTATGTTAGTCTTTCCGACAGTGCTAAATTCCAAACCTTTTCATACCATAGGTCCAAGCTAAGTGCTGTTGTGTTGTGTTCCAGCAGCCCTAGCCAGCTTAGCCATTGGTGAAATTGATTCAGATTTCTTGAATATGGTCTTCATCCATAACATCATGGATCTGGCACTTTCATGAGTCTTCAACAGTAAACACTTTTTTTCCAATACCTTACAGAAATCTTTTCTTTCCATGCTGGGCCACAGAGATAATTATTAAATGGGGCTTTAATTCTTTGGATAAATTTGCCAGTGGGGTAAACATTGCCACTTAAAGACTCAAGGTCATACAAATTTAGAACCATATCAAAGATATATCTAATCTCACTTTCAGTTCATATAGTGTCCAGCAGTTTTTCATGAGAAACTCACCAATAGCCCAGTTTATACATTCGGCAAAATCAAACAGTAAACTGCCATTTGAGTCACATCCTGGGAAAATAGGCAGGAAATAAAGTTAATAAATGCATAATTCCTTTTCATGTACCTACAATATATTAGCTTTAGAGGTGAAAGCAAATTCTGGGGTGGAGCTGCTGCCTTCTTCCTAGGGCATGGCCATTGTACTAGAACAAACATCCGAAAAGTTAAATAGTTTTCACTGCTTCATTGTATGTTCTATCACATCAGTTTCAATGTATGCAAAAAAAAAAAAAAAAACACCTTGTCATCAGTTGTCCTGCTCATGTCTTTCAAACTCAGAGCTGTGGCTTCTTGGCTTGAGTCCATCCATGGATAGAATCATAGAATCATAGAGTTGGAAGAGACCACAAGGGCTATCCAGTCCAACCTTATTCAGCCATGCAGGAACACACATTCAAAGCACACCTAACAGATGGCTATACATCCTCTGCTTCAAAACCTCCAAAGAAGGAAACTCCACCACACTCCGAGGTAGCATGTACCACTATCAAACAGCTCTTTCTGTCAGGAAAGTATTCCTAATGTTTAAGTGGAATCTCTTTTCCTGTAGTTTGAATTCATCTTTCTTACTGCCTTCCATTTTACCAATCATCATAATATTTTCTAATTAATTATGTCATTTCATGATGTGTCCAAATAGAAGTCTCAGTTTAGTTTCTAAGGAGGGGTTAGGCTTGATTTGTTCTAAGACCCATTTATTTTTCTGATAAGTAGCCCATGGTATCCGCAGACCTCATGGCCAGCACCACATTTCAAATTAGTTCATTTTCCCCCTTTCAGTTTTCTTCAGTGTCCATCCTTTATAACCAGACCAAAAATATGGAAATATGATGACATGGCCATTCCTGACTTTGATACCGAATGGCATATCTTTATACTTGTGGATATTATCCAGTCACTTCCCTTCCAAGTCCCAGTCTTCTGATTTTGTGAGTACAGAACCCCTCTACATGGTGTGATAAATCTTGTACATTCAATATATCTTTCAAATGTGAGGGAATTCAGGCTTCAACTCAGTTCTAGCAATCTGAAAAGCTAGGGGGAAAGAAAACATCTTCCAGGTTTCAGGCCTTGTAAAGACAAATTTGTGATTTTTCTGCAAGACAGCTTTCCCACAGTGCCACACCAGATCGACTGCTTCATATAGCTATATGTGCCTCTGTTATTTAAACAAAATGAATTCCTTGCAGACCAACTTCATATACACCTTCAGAAGAACCAAGTTGGCATGAGATGTTGAGGCTGCAGAGTGGAATGAATCATTTTAGATTCCAGGAAATACGCAATACTTAGGGAAGTGCAAGAAGTTCATGGTATGAAAGCTTTTAATTGTCTTATAGGATTCTGCACCTCCTGAACAGAAGAGAAAACCACAAAACTACTCATAATCTGAGGTCAGAAGTCCATCCACCCATAACTGTTTTAAAAATACACAGAAAGTAGATGCCTTAAAAAAAAGAAACATGAACTTATTTTACTCAAGGGGAGCACACATCCATTAGCAGGTCTATGATTCAATTCATATTAAAAACATGCAGAAAATCCATGCATATATTGCCATTAAAAATAAAAATAAAACCCACATGAAGCGGCTGCAGAATGGAATTGTAGGTGAGAAATTTTGTCACAGTCTGCAGAAATTGACTTGACAGCTTGTCTCTGGTAAACAAAACAAGGCAAAATGGCATTATCTGTAAATAACAAATCAGGCTAGCTAAGAACCCACTCCCTCAGTTTATAGTGTGTTGAGTATAATTATCTATTTTAAATTAGAGCAGCAATGAAAGAAACATCAGCCATCTACAGTCTGAACTGGTACAGTCCATGCTCACCCCCATCCAGCTGTATGAGTATAACATGTTAAGTCATACTTTCTCATGTGCAGAAACATCTCTTCATTAATATGCTTCCTAAACAAGAATATGCTGTTTAAAGATAGACTTTTCTAGATAGGTACTTTTCCAGTTTGGGCTGTAGTAACCAGGTTGCCTCTTCATCCCTATCTGTATTCTAAACCCTACAGTCTCTGTGACACTCAGCTTTCATTAGGAAAGGTTTTTAAAGGGGAGGAAGGAGAGGAAGGAAGAGCAAGTTTCTCACCCTTTTCATTGTGGAGAAACCGATAGCCTTCATAATGAAATAGCCTTCACAGATAGCCTCCATAATGAAAACCGATTGCTAGCACTGATAGACTGTCATGGTGATTTTTCTTAAATCTTTGTCTATATGTGCTTCTATTTTATAGCTGTCCAGAGGCAATCTTCAGAGCTGTGAAGGAGTTTGGTCACAGGCTGCCTCTGATTTTTTTCCCAGAGACACCTGGTTAATCCATAAATTGAATTGCTAAGGAAGCTGCATACTTGTGTTCAAAAAGCACAATATTCTCTGTAGATCTCTGCAAGAGACAGTTCTTCCTTAAATAACCCAAAATGCATCATTTCATCTAAAGACATGCCTGCATACCATTTGAAATTATATGTGGATCCGCTTGCCATGTTATGTCTCACACCACACTGGTGAACTAAATGAGGGTGAATAAAATAGACTTGTTCCAAATTAAATTGTTTAAAATTTGAAAACATTTGTCCAATCTAAGGATACATTCTAGAATATTAAGTCATCTTTTGAGAAGATGATATGTTATCAAGACTCTGAAACAGTGGTTTCATAAGAATAGGAGTATACTGATCTCTGCAAGGAAAAAAGAAAAGCCATTGGGCAGTTTGAAACAGCCAGAGCTTCGTGCATAGTAACAAGTTCAATGTTGTGGTTGTTGTTGAGGTTGTTTTTGCATGGCTTCGAGTCATTTCTGACTTAGGGTAATGCTAAGGCAAAACTATCACAATTTTCTTTACAAGATTTGAAGTCGAAGGTTTTCATGGCCAGCATCCATGGTTTTTTGTGGGGTTTTCAGCCATGTTCTCTGAAGATGCCAGCCACAGATGCTGGTGAAACGTCAGGAAGAAAATCTTCTAGAACATGGCCACATAGCCCGAAAAATTTACAAGATTTGTTCATAGAGAATTGCCTTTGCCTTCCTCTGAGGCTAAGAGAGTGCAACTTATCCAAGGTCACCCAGTGAGGTTCCATGGCCAAGTGGGGATTTGAATCCTGGTCTCCAGAGTGGTAGTCTAATGTTAAAACCATACACCATGCTGGCATTCTAATAACATGTTTCACTGTAATATTTTCCAGAGAGACTTCATGGATGGAGCCTGATATGTTGGGGGAGTCACCAAAATTCTCTGTACATTTATAGTATAAGTAATTATATGTTCTCATAAGCCATTTGCTAATAAACAATACTATCAGCACATATGAGGCTCCCACACTACAATCTAACACAGCATTGTTTTGGGATTTCTTTTTTGTCATCTATGTCAGAGGGTTCACTATTAATTTATCTCCAGCCTGTGTTCCATTAGACTCATCACTATTCTTCCTCTACCATCACAACACCATCTGTTGTCTTTGCTGTTTCATTGCTCACACCTTCCCAGAAACTGGTGGGTGTGTAAGAGAGAGCATGATCTTGCAAACAGGAAAGGATGTTCATGAGGATAGTATCAGTTATCTGAGTCATTTTGTAAGTCTTCCATAATCTTGAGGAACACCAGTCATGGTAAAAAGATCTAGAAGTAATCCTTGCTGAGTCAGTTGTCTCTGGAGGTTAGATCATTTGACTAGATAGCCCAATAACCCTGGAAAAGTTGGTGACCTATGAAACTAAAGTCTGCAGCAAGAGAGAGGAACTGTTAGTCCCACAGTTATTGTTTTACTTTAGTTCTCAGCAGTCCCAGTGAGCAAGATAATGGAATATGTAAAGCAACAATTCTGGAGGTCCACAGGTTTCTCATGCCTCATAAGCAATCCTGGCTTCTGAGGGAGAGAGAAGGTAGGCCAATGCCATCAGGCCTCCCCAAAGGAACTGAGCCCTTCCCAGAATGCATCTGGCTCCATCCTGGCTTCTGAGGGAGAGAGGGGGTGGGCCAATTCCATCAGGCCTCCCCAAAGGAACTGAGCCCTTCCCAGAAGGCTTCTGGCTCCATCCTCCACTCCCTTCTCCTTTTGTGTCATGTCTTTTTAGATTGTAAGCCTGGGGGCAGTGAACCGTCTAATTAAAAGATTGTATGTACAGTGCTGTGTAAATTTACTGCGCTATATAAATAAAGCATAATAATAATAATAATAATAATAATAATAATAATAATAATAATAATCCTCATTCTCATAAGCAATTCATTCAGGAAAAGGAACAACACCATTTCCCTAACCATAGTTCATTGCAATTTCATCTAGCTTTCTCTTTCAGCCCATCCATAAACTACTAAGTTTCTTTTTGTTAGGAAAGAAAATCTAGTATTCCTTTCAAATCACTTTGTTGTTGTTAACCACCTTGTTGACTTTGACTTAAAGTAACCCTATGAATGCGAGACCTCCATGTCACCCTATCATCAACAGCTCTTCTCAGACTCAGGGCTGTGGCTTCCTTGATTGAGTCTGGCCATCTGGAATGCAGTTGTCCTTTTTTCCTATTGCCTTCCACCTTACTAAATATTCTTGGTTTCCCCTCCCCCCAGTGTGTCATGTCGTCCTGAGATGTGTCCGAAGTACAACAATCTCAGTAGAAGAGCGAAACAGACTGTCCCTTTGTGCTGGCTTCGGGTGGCATCAGAGCATGGCATTTACACACCACATGCTCTGATGTCTCCCTAAAGCTGGCATCACATCGCCCACCCAACCACATGCTCTGGCTTTGCAGTGCTCCGGCGGTGCAGTGTTTACATGCTGCACACCACAGGAGCACCCCAAAGCTGTGGCAGCACCAGAAAAGTCAGCTTTTTGCCGGCTCAAAAAGGAGCTGCATTTTGCCGCCTCTTTTTGGCGGTGGCAAAAAGCCAGATTGGGGCTGTAGCATGTGGCTGCTGTGGCCCCGATCTGGTTTTCTCATGGGTGGTTTGAAGCTGCCTTTCAGGGCCATTTCTTTCGGCCCTTAATCACCTTGGCTTCTAGGGATAATTTGGGCTTGATTTGTTCTAGCACCCATATATTTGTCTTTTTAGCAATCCACAGTAGGCCTAGAACTCTTCTCCAGCACCACATTTCAGTGTTCTTCCTATCAACTTTCTTCACCATCCAGATTTTACAATCATACATAGAAATTGGAAATATGGGCGGGTTACAGACCGCCATAAAAGTACGCACAGAGCGCGTATAGGGTTAGGAAGGGGCGGTGCTTCCGCACCCCCCAACCCTAGTATGCGCTCTGCGCGTACAAAATGGCAGTGGCCGTTCCACACGGCCGCTGCCATGATGTTCCACACGGCCGCTGCCATGATGGCGTGACGAAAGCGCCGCCTCCAAACGAGGCGGCGCGGACGTGACGCCATCGCTCCGCGTGAGGGCGCTTAATGTGCCCTTTGCGCAGAGCAGGAAGGAGCTCCGTTTTGGAGCTCCTTCCTGGTTTGCGTCGCTGGGCACAGCCTTCAGACGGCTGCGCCCAGCAACGCAAGGGAGAAAGGGGCCAAGCGGCCCCTTTCTCCTCCTCCCCGCCGCCGCAGGGTGTCCTTGGGGCTTGAACCCCCAAGGACACCCCTTTCCAGGCTGCGTGGAAGCAGCCTTTTGCCACTTCCCCGCAGCCTGCAAAGTGGCGGATTGGGGCCTCGGAGGCTGCCAGTCTGGCAGCTGAGGCCCCGATACACCGGGGAAAGGCTCGCCTACAGGCTGGGGCGGTCTGTAACGCGCCATGATGACACAGATAAGCCTAACTTTAACATTCAAATACACACACACACACACTTTAGGATTTTGTCTAGTTCCATCACAGCTGCCCTTCAGAGTCCTCGTCTTCTTATTTCTTGGCTGAAGTCTCCATTCTGATTAAAGATTGAGCCAAGGTATGGAAAACCTTGAACTATTTCATGCCTTCATCATATATTTTAAAGTTATGTAAATCATCTGTGGTCATTATTTTTATTTTATTTGTTTTGTTTTCTTGATGTTCAACTTTAAATCTGCCTTTCCACTTTCTTCCTTGACTTTCTTCTATATTTGTTTCAAATCTTTGCTATTTTCTGCTAGTAGTATGATGTCATTCAAATCAGTACTTACCATTAAATTTGCCTCAAATATAATTTGTAATGATAGGCCTCACATAAAAAAAGAAATCCCAAATCTTCATGCCTAGTGGTTTTCCACTGGCATTTCTTGTGTGAAACTTCTGATGTGCCAGACTAACATTGTCTTTTGACAGTGAGTAAATAATGCTTCAAAACTCTCCCTAGAGAACTAAAATGTAGCTGTCACATTGAAGATAATGCATTTAATCTCTCCACTATGTTACAACAATTTTAATACTCTTTACTCTGTGGTGTTCTGTAAAACAAATCTTAAAAAAGTCTCTTCATTTATTAAATAAGGTGAAAGAAGACCAGAATATTTTAGCCTACTTAACAATTAAATTACAGCATTCAAAACAGTAAAGTTCTATGAGTGATTTTTTCCTTCTTGGGAAAAGCTGAAATACATATGGCAGTTTTTCTTTTTAAAAATCTTCAAAACAAATGAAAACATAAAAGCAAATTGCGTTTAGACTTAAAACACTTAAATAGCAATTTGGAAGAAAATCGTGTGTATGCGCGCATGCGCATGTGTGTGTGTGCCTGTGTGTGTTTTATATATAAAACAGAAACACTGGCAAAATTTAGCACATAACATTAAACTAAACATGATTTACAATCTCATCAAAGGCTGCAACTATACTGCAGTATAAATGCAGTTTGATATTGCCTTAACTGCTATGACTCAATGCTCTGTAATTCTGAGATTTGTAGTTTTGTGAAATATTTAGCCTTCCGTTTCAGAGAGCTTTGGTGCCACAACAAACCACAAATCACAGGATTCCATAGGTTGGAGCCATGAAAGTTAAAGCAGTGTCAAACTGACCTAATGCTGCACTGTGGCAGTAGCCAATGGCATATACTGTAACTGTATGTGGATGAATGCCAGCACCCTCAAGGCAACATACAATATATTTATTTAGCAGATGTTTATATACCAGATAGACCCTGGTGGTCCTTAGGGAATGGATCTGAGTAGATTTTTCTTCATTACATTCTGATCATTACTGACATCTGTGCAGCTGTAGCAGCACTATGCCAGGACTGAGGACAGACTGAGGAAAAATAGCCGATCCTTCCTCTCAGGCCATTACTGAAGTGTGATCTAACCATCAAGGAAGGTATAAAAGGTAAGAAGGAGTTTGAAGGAGTAGATCAGTTGGTAGGAAGGAGGAAAGGCATGGAGAACAAGAGGTGGTTTCATTTCTTTTCTGGCTCAGATTAAAATATGTACATTAAAATAAATTGAAATCTGAGGCAGAGAATAATTCAGAGTTGTAATGTTCACCATATAGTGGAGGAGAATGCTACAGCCTGTCAAGAGTTGACATTTCCAAGACAAGAAATGTAAAAGTCAGCAAAAGTATTAGAGTTTTGAAGAATTTTATTTTAAAATAATTTTGAAAGCCTCCCCTCAGCAATCAGAATTGATATAATCCAGGCACAAATTTGCAATCTCACAAAGCTGTGTTGATTATGATGATGTATCATAATATCAAATGTAAAAAGCATTTAAGAAAACAGTCTAAAGTTTGCTTATTCCATATTCCGATTGATCCTATTGCAATTGCATCGACTCAACTCCCATTACATGAGAAATTTCAGCCCACCCAAAGTGATGCAATGTTATGTCTGGCTAACGTTTTGGCCAATTTTTAAGATTTATTTTGTGTTTTGGGGAGGATTGGGAATTTGGAGAGTTTGGGCATAGTTTGGGTAGTTTGAGGGCAATAATCAGGCTCCTTTGCTGGGAACAAGGGGCAGGGTCTTCTTGGTGGCTGCTCTCAGACTTTGGAACTCCTGTCCCAAAAAGGCCAGGACAGCCCCATCCCTGCTCTCCTTTCGGTGGCAAGTAAAAACATTTTTGTGCTGTCAAGCTTTTTCCACCTGATGAGGGTTGGGCTTTTCTATGCTATGCAGTTCAGATTTCAAGGTTTGCATATAGCTGTAGATAGTTTTTAAATGCATTTTACTAATTTAATATTTAATGTTTTTACTCCATAAATTGTATAATTGTTTGAACATTATACTAACACGTGCTAAAAGTTTTGAATTGTTTCTAATTTTGTATTGTTTTAAATTTGCTGTTAGCCACATTGAGTCCCCATATCATGAGAAAGGAGAGATATAAATAAATAAATCCTGAAAATTAACCCTATTTTTTGTTATTTTTAGCATTTGCACTTTGAGAGGCTTCTGTAGAGCTTTGGGGTCGGTACTTAGGGGTTCCAAGGGCTGCACACAGCCCACAGGCTGGACTTTCCCTACATTAGACCACTGTGTATCCACAACTCTGAATATTACAAGAATGCTCCTTAGGAATTCCAGTATAGGTAATGTCTGTGATATGTAAGGTATGAATTATCACAGAGGTTGAAAATGGGAAATTTCCTGAGTGACCTGGGAGCATCATTAGGTAGGATGAGATGGCTGCTTTAGATGGTAGCTGGTGGAAGATTAGGACTGCCCAGTGAAATAAGTGATGGGCCTAGTTTCCCTTGAATAACTGTATAAAAGAGGGAATTTCTTCAAATGTTACTTATCTCTGTGTCTTACTAAGCAATGCCTACTGAAATTCCTTTCGGCAGTGAAATATGGACGATATAATAAAATGGCTGGACTTTCCCTAGCTTTGCATTAGACTGCTGTGTATCCACAACTTTTTAATATTAATGCCTCCTGAAATTCTTTTAAACAAACATTAAAGGAACAGAACACTTGTCCCTTATTTCCCCTTGCTGTGAAATATGGAGGATACAATACAATTGCAATGTGTTCAAAGACAAATGCTTATAAGACAGTCTGCCCTGTACAGTGGAGGATGCTACCTTGTCAACAGAATTAAAAGGAAGCTTTTGCATATTGAATGGTGGAATGGGACAACATGTGTGTTGCCTCAAATGGAAAATGTCTTGTGACGTCTTCATCCTGAACCAAAGCCTAATGGTTGTTGAATTCTGTGTTCAATACTGCAAGCTGAAATACAATTTCCCACATTTAAAAAAAATGTTTCTTAGGTAATGTCTATTATTTAACAACCAGATGAATCATAATCCTGCATCCTTTGTGCATAACACCAAGAGTGACTGAGAAAACAGAACATAGTAAGTAATATGAATCTAGTGTGTCTTCAAGGAGTTGCAAAAAAACAACAATCCTGCATCAAATTGAGTTCATTCCAATAAAGACTGAGTTTGATCATAAAGTTCATGAGCTGTCAACAAAATCATTACTAAGAATCATCAACAAGGACAAAATTAGGTTAGGGATTGAGGCTTCCCACTTGTATTTGTATGTTTCCAAATAGATAGTAAATAATGTCCTGTTAAAGTGAACTGAGTCTCTATGAATCTCACAGGTAGAGTCATTCCCATGGTGAAAACATGGCTGGCATTTATAAACAGCTCTTTGAATAAATTGTATATACTAATAACAAACTCAGTACTTCAAGTGCTGGTTCTTATGCAGGCATCCCAGAGCCATCCACACATATAGAAGAGAGATCATCAAGTTAGAGGCAACATAAAGATTTACAGAAATAATAATAATAATAAAATCTTGGAGTGAGGGAACTCAAAGGAAGGAGGAACCCAAAACAGCCTAATGAAGATTGGATGCATTCAATGAACATAGAATACTGACTGCTGGGTGGAGAAATGGATTGTTTAGCATACTGAAAAGGAGAATTTCATACCCTACACTTTTGTTGCTAGTCTCATTTATGGAATTTCTAATACAGGTGAACTCTCCTGCCAGTCTTTTCACTGTCCGAAGGCAACTGTGCATATGCACCAACACAGTATGGAGAGGAGTGACATCAGATCCAGCTTTGGACATATCCATGCTAATTATCCAATTATCCAGTATTCATGCCTTGCACTTTGTCCCATTGACATATGACACATGAGCTTCAGAGAAGACATCCAGGATCATGAAGTTAGTGCTATTTTGCAATGGCATGCCCAAGGCAGAATGTAAGCTGAATTTAATCATGGAAATGTAAGGACCAGGATAACCATGGACACATTGAAATATACAGCTATAGTGTTACCATTTCACTATGTCATGGCTCTATTCTTTGAAATCCTGGAATTGTCAGGTTATGGGGGCATTTAGAAGCTTCAGCTGAAGAGCTTCTCTGGTGCTTGTGCTCTGATCAAACTACAGACCTCAGGAATTCGTAGAATGAAACCATGGCAAGAAAAGTGGAATCATGGTACTATAATTGCGTAGTGTGAATGGGTTCTTGGACTCAAGTTTCCATTTGACCATAAGGAGCACTTTAGGGCAGTCCAGGTTCAGATGGTCAAAGTTGTTCAGATGGTTCAAATGGTTGCTACTCTTTGTTTAGCAGACCCTCTTCTGCCACCCACTAAACCTTCCTTATTTTCTCTATAATCTTCACAGCAACTGAAATGGGAGGGGAAGTGGATCTTTTCCCAGTCATTAGATATTGTTGTGTGAGCTACCCCTACTTGCTGTGTGTGTGTGAGAGAGAGAGAGAGTATGCATATGTATATAGGTGCCTTCAAGTCACCCATCGACTTAAGGCAACCCCATGAATTTCACAAGGTTTTATTAGGCAAGGAATCCTCAAAGGTGGTTTTGCCAGTTCCTCTTCTTCTTAAACATAGCCTACAGCATCTGGCATTCATTGGCAGTCTCTCATCCAAGTACTAATCAGCCCTGATCCTGCTTAGCTTCCAGGATCAGATGGGATCTGGCATCTTTACGGTATTTAACCCTATAAAAGCATATATTTGCAGTATACACAAGACAGAATAAACACATGTTTTCTTTTTGGTGTTCTTTTTGCAGGGCATGGCTTTGGGGGCTGTTGCAAGATGTACCTGAACTGCAGAATTTACCATTACACCAATGTGTAACCTTGGAGCCAATGGCTTTCTCAAAGTTGTTGTGAAGATAAATCGGAAAGGGGAAAAATTACATGCCCCACCCAGATTTTTATTGAGGAATTGGTTTATGGTTTAACCATGTCATAAATAATTTATTATTGAAGATCTCTAAAAGTAATGGAAGTTTCAGAAGCATGGAAGTCTTCATTGCCTTCAGAGTTTATAAGAGTTGGCAACTTTCTTAGCAAGGAAGAATCTCACATGTTTTTGCTTCTGAACAAATTTCAAGAAAGCCAGTCAGCCTTCCACAGTCACAGACAAGCATTTGACTTTAGGCTCTCAATGCTTCAGTTGCTCCTCCCTTTAATCAGGTGTCCAGTCTGTTTATTGCTTTACAAGCTCTTCTACCATGAAGATTATTACTTGATACTTAATTTCATTTTGTCATTCAAAAGGAAATGTGGCAGGTTTCCTCCGTAACTAAGAGAATGAGATAAATGATGGTGGCATTTGATCATTATGCTGTCAATAAAGAGTTCTAAGCAGAATTTTTATGTGCTAGAAGCACAAAACCATTTCCCCCAACCTGGCTGCTCTTGAAACAGCAGCTTTGGTATTCTGTATGTGTGTGCACTTCAGTGCAAGAGCCTGTAATTTTTCAACCCCATTTACTATCTTCTTGGAAACAGCATGTTAACAAGACTGTGTTAATGATCATGTTTTGAAAATCAGGCCCTTTGAGTTCCATTACTTGGCTTGTAACTATTATAACAATTCCCTCAACAAGACTTTCCCCTCCCTTTTTTTGCTTACTCTTTTCAATTTCATAGTTTATGTACAGGATGCCTGGTTTAACAACTTCTCTCCTGGGCTCCCATGGTCTTAATTCAGTGGAAAACTCTACATAACCTATATGCCATCTGGTAACTTTTACTGCTAAATTGCCTTGATAAATATATGCATGTTATTAGACACCCCCTTCTCATTTCAGAAGATTCTGTAACCATACTCAAGTTAGCTTTCCTCTCACAATCAGCAGCATACACATTAAAATTCATATCTTCTTGCAGCTTAAAAAACAACAACCCTATAGCAATATTTTATTTTATTTTATTGCAATATATAGCTTGCTTTAACCAGTGGTTCTCAAATGGTGGGGTGGGCACCCAGAGGGGTGTGAGAGTTGCTCAAAGGGGGGGGGGTCCTGACCCCTTCCCCTCCTTCTCTTCTCAAACTTTTTAATGCCTACAATTTACACATGCTTTCAGCTAAATATTGAATTAACCTAAATAAAATTGTTCTGATTTGAACAAAGTTATATCCTTATAAATCATTAAAATATGAATACACATGAATGTGTGAATAGCAAATATGCACACTAAATAAACAAAATATTTTTTATTTCTATACAGTGTGCGAGGGGAGTGACATCCACATGTAGAGTTAAAGGCAAGGGTAAAAGGGTAAAAGGTTTGAGTTATTTTAGGCAACTTTGCTCATTTACTCATTGGAAGAGTAAAATAATAATTTAAAATCAAATCATCATCATCATCTTCTTCTTCTTCTTTAAGGTTATTTAATCTGAAAAAGGATCCTGAGACTTGAAAGTCCTGGCCAGGTTGCTTTTTCCAGAATAATTAATTTTAATGAATTAAAAGCTATCTGTGTCTGCATTACTGCACTGAATCTACCAGCAGTTGGCAGTCACCAGCCCCTCCAGCTGTCTGTGCCCTGTCAAGATTAGATGTAAGAAAGCACCCCAAGGGTAGGGAACCCCTGAAGATCAGGATGCCTTCAGGTGTGATTTAAATACTTATAGTTGGCTTTAGGTGAAGCTAGAAATAGATTACATAAACCTGGCTTCTCAACCTTTTGCTTTTCCATTGCTAGAAGTGCACAGGCCCTACTGGTCTGCAGACCAGCTTCCTGGTAGACATTGCCTGTTCTCGATTCAAAGTCTTCATGTGTATGCCTCAGAGCTCAGAAAAATTATTTTTGAAAAAACTACACTCCCAAAGGAATGCTAAATCCAACTGTTAACTCTAGTTATAGTTATATACACTTTTATTAAAATAGACGCTGAGTGAATGGTCTTATTGAGTCAATACATATGTAATTTTCATTGACTTAGGGCTTTTACAGACTGGCCTGAAAGGCCAACCTGGTGGCAGAGTCCTGACACATGCCTGACTCTGCCCGCCTGGGTGCCCTGATGCTGCATGCTGCTCCAGATGGTGAGCAACATCATGGCATGCCTCCAGTGCTGTGTCCAGATGACGCAGCGCCAAAAGGGTGCCATATAGCCACGTTGCCATGGCTATGGTGCCCTTTTCAGGGCACAAAAAGGAGCCACTTTTTGCAGCTGCTTTTTTGTGCCCTTGAAAGGCCAGATCGAGGCCATGGTGTGAGGTTGCCGTGGCCCTGATCCAGCCAGGAAAGGGGCGGCATCCTGCCACCACTTAGGGGTAATCTGTAGAGCCTCTAATTGTGTCTAATTTTGTTAGGGCTAACAAATGGATTTAACTCATGGCAGACACCATGAACTCACACATCAAATAAATTTCCCTTCCATTTCTCAACCTGTAGTTCGTTTGTTTGCTTTTGCTAATGTCTTACCTGAGATAGAAATGCAGAAATCTCAAAAGCTTCCATACTTTTTTGAGTCTCTTTGGCCCGAGATAGCTGGGCCAAAAGCACCGTCTTGCCGATGAAACTAGGGTTCTGGAGTGCACAGCTACCACACGCTCCAGAATCCTAGTACGTGCAGGCAGCGGCCTAATGGCGGCCTGCCATCCACAAGTTGGGCACCATCTCTATGTAAGTGACATGTACCATCCGCATGTTTTTGTGCATCGCTTATGTCATGAGTGTGCCAGTGGAGTACTCATGACATAACCTGGGCGCCGCAAAAAGAACCTAGAAGACCCGGGTTCTTTTTACTCTGGAAGGAAGTTGCACGGTTGGCGGCTGCGGTGTCCCTCTGGAGGTAAAATGGGCACCTGCATACCGCAACTTTTGGGTGGTCTGTCTTAGCCGTTTTATTAACTCAGTACAGGAATTGCATTAATATGGATGTTAGACCCAGAGAGAGTAATAATCTTCAGCATGGTAGACTTTAACATATAAAGTCCAGCATCACCAAACATTTGCCCAAACAGTTGAGCATACAAATCATCTCCATATTGACATGGCTGATTATCTCCCCTTCCTACCCCACATCCAATCTTTTGTATCCATGTGAACTTACTCTTTGAACCAGAAAAAGTGTTGACTAGGATCAGGCAACTTGGAAGGTCTGGCTCCAGTTTTTGAAGATTCTCTTTCTACTGTTCTTGATCTCAGAAAAATAGTGGCGGTGACCTCCAGAAGTGGCTTCTGGATCACTCTTGTTGTAATTTTGCATGCCATATGTGGGTTCAGGGTTCTGACAGCTCTGTGTTCCCCCCTTCCCCCAAAAAAACAACAGAAACTGGGTAATGGATGGAACAAAACAGTAAAACAGATGTGGGATGCATGCTTGGTCTGTGTAAGCTTGTATCATGAATTAGAGATGATGTAGGTACTATAATTACAGAGGTCACTTCCATAGAGTCTGATGAATGTTATATTCCCCCTCCAAAACCATGCTATGTCCTAGAAAAAAAAATACTTTAAATAATTTATACTTTTCCTGTTAGTATGGGATGAGGAGTGATTGAAGGTATATGTAGGTTATATAGAGGGTGAGAGTGATGAAAGTAGAGAAGGCTTGTATGGCAGTTATGAAACAATTGATAGTTTAGATGAGTCTAGATGAGTCAGGAGGAGAAAGATTAAGGAAAGTTGAGTTATGAAAGGAGAAGGTAAAGAGAGGGAGAGATTAAAAGAGAAGACTGAAGAAGAGATCCTCCAAGACGAAAAGAAGAGAGACATTTTCCTTAGATAAAAGTACATTCTGTTTGATACTCTCCACCTCATTTATTGTACATATATAACTTGAATGTATGTTTTATGTTCTTTGTGTTTTTTGATTGGAATGATAAGTATTTTAGTTAATAAAAAATTATTAAACAAATAATAATTTATATTTTCCCAATGTATCAGTACATCTAACCTTTAATAGTGTTATTCTAAAATATTTACCTATGTATGTTGATGTTCTTATTGTTGTTGCTTGTCTTCATTTGTCATTTTTGACATGTGGAAATCCTAAACTGAACCTATCAATCAGCAAAATTCATGATTTAAATCAAGGAACTTAAAAGGAACTCCTCATTCTACATAAGGGTTTAGAAATAGCAAAAGAGTTATAGGAGATTATCACACAGACAAAACCTGGCAGGAGAGAGGTGGGATGTAAAAGACAAAAATGGGTCTTTTCGCATTTACCCGAGCCTGAGCTGTAAGCAGCCCATATCCACCCGGGAAGCTCATCTACAACTCGGACTTCTCCTGCAGCTTTTGGGAAAATCCTCGATTCTCACTTCCCTAAGTGAACTATGACATCTTCATGTTGGGTTGTAAATCTTTGTTTTTTTCCTTCCTGTATTTGAATTGTCAAATTCAGTCAACAGCTGTCTGCATTTTTTTAAAGGTTTGCTGACCAGTGTACATGTTGGGTGGAACAGACATATAAGTTTTTATATGAAATTGATACAGGAGTTTACCATACTGAAGGCAAAGTGCCCAAATCCCATGGATAAATGGGGTTTAAATCCCGTGAATATCTTGCAACAGCAGGATTGTTTTCAGACACGTCGAAGCACTTTGGCATTAACTCATGCAAAAAGCAGCAAAATAGTATAGCTTGTTAAATTCAGGATTTAAAATGTTAAAAAGCGGTGTGATTTTGCAGCTTTTCACACAGGTTAATGTTTGGTTAACATTAAAGTTGCACAACGTTGTCTGAAAACAATCCCACGCTTGCAGGATATGCACATATTTAAATCCCGTTTATCCACAGGATTTGGGCATTTCCCTCCCATGTGATAAACTACAAAGACTGGATATAGATTGGTTTCACAGCCCTGTCTCTCTCTGTTAAACAGGTACTGTTGAAAAGTGTTTGGAAGGTTACTGTTTTGTTCTATTAGAACTGAGACTAGTTGCAAGAACTCAACAAGACCAGTCACTTCTTAATTTATCAGGTTGTCCAAGTACGTGCCAGTATCCCTCAATTTTCCTCCCCATTACTCTTAGCAGCCTGTCTAGTATTGCATTACTTTTAATTAAATGTCTGACTAGAGTCCCAGTTCTGTCACAGCCACATTCAGCAAAGCACCACCTATGCAACCACCCATTTTATTAATTTTAAATTCCAGCATTTTTTCCTTGTATGCCCAAGAACCAATCAACCTTGCCAATGAAAAGTTGTATTAATTTTAGAAGCAAGTTTTCATACCTCAAAGGGAGCCTATAAGAGTCTCTCCATTCTGCATAAGAGTTTAGAAATAGCTGAGTTGCCTTTGGTACATGCTTGACTTCATTGATCTGCTTCTTTATTTGGCTTTCATGGACCAGGAACTGTATCTAATGACAACTACTTTACCTTATGTATTCTTGCAAAGACTAGTTTCAAGACTTTTCAGTCATCCAAAGAAAGAGAGAGAGAGAGGGAGTGAGCAGCACAGAGAGAAGTGGTTATTTAGAAAGCCATAAGTAATTTAACAAAGATGGAATTCATAAAGAAAATGTAATTCATTTGATTTTGAAGGCTGGAGCAGAGCTGTCACTAGGAGGATGTGGGAAGGGTGGACCACAACAGGTGACACTTCAGAGGGAGAGTGGCACCACTGTTGCAGCTGCAGGGGGGGCTGTGGTATTGCTGCTACCTAACAACACTTTTGAGTCTGGCAGAGCTGCTGGCTGGCCATAAAAGGGAGATAGTGGCAACAGTGGTTCTACTGACCTCTCTGCTTCCTTTTGTCATCATCTCCTTTTACCACTTGGCCAGTTGCTGGGAGGGGTGTCATATTGTCCCCCAGGGAGCAAAATGTTTCTGTCCACCCTGCTCAGAAAAATGTTTGAGAAAATGAAAGTGTCAAGGTAACATGTGGAACAAGGTTGCATGAATTGTTCCCAACCAGGCTGAATATATCTGGTTTTTATTTGCATTGAGATAACTGAGAAAGGGAATCCTCTAATGTGTACAGTCTAAAGTGATTTATTAAATATTTGTATTGATACCATGACAGGTCAATGTTTTTGCTTTCTCCTTCATGAGTGACCAATTGTCCAGGCCTAAGCTCAAGGGTTTGGTTCTATGCTTGAAAATATCTTACTTCAACCTCCTTCTCCTTTGCTTCCCAAAATAATGAACAAGGAGAATCATCCTAGCTATGTTGCTGGTTATTCATACAAAGGCTGTATAAGATGCTGTGTTTGCCAGAGAGTGGGAAGTATAACAGTATATTTTCTGAAATAATGGAATTATACTGGAATTAAAACCACACTGCACTCCACAAGTAGATGGATGACTTTTGCTCTTCATGTGAATCATGTCTTTTCTTCTTGGGATTAGCAAATGCTTTCATTACATCTGCCAAGTACTTTAAAACAAAAAGAAACAAACAAAAAACCAAAAGCTTTTTGGCCTTAACAGCCATTGTTCAAACTGGTGTGTTATTCTTGTGGGGGGTTTTTAGCAAAAAAGAAAAAGAAAGGACCTCCGATTATGGATAATCAAATATATTAGAAAAGCTTCTTTCAGCCACCAAAAACCTGTGTTCCATTTTGAGGTGTGTTTTATCTCACAAGATATTGTCAAAATCATAACTAAGGGCTGGAACAGATCGGCAATAAAGTGTGTATAGATGACTCCGACACTGCCCCCAAGCCGGTGTCACGCCACCTTCCCAACCAGACAGTGCACAGTGTTGCAGCACTCCGGCAGTGCAATGTTTATATGCTGCACACTGCAGGAGTGCCATAAAGCTGCAGCGGCAACGGAAAGGGTACCTTGTTGCTGGGTCAAAAAGGAATGCCATTTTACCGCCTCTTTTTGAGCTGGCAAATAGCTGGATCAGGGCTGCAGCATGTGGTTGCCATGGCCCCAATCCAGCACTCAAAGGGGTGGTGTCACACCACCCCTTTAGGGCTGTCTATATCGGCTCTAACTTGTTACACTCATCATTGTGCTGTGTTTGCATATGTGCACAATTGAACCATGCATGACTTCTTGAAATATAACATATGGTACAAATTATTTTCTTGAGACAAAAACCGAAAGAGAAATCTAAAATAAGAAAAGAAGGTGGATGACTTGTCTTACTGTTTGTTCACGGAGCCCAGTATTGATTGCTCTTCAGAGAATAGTGAGTATATTGGCAAAAAGAGAAGTACTAGAAGCTTTTCCACCTTATCTCTGTTCTGTCTGATAGAGTATTATGTATGCCTGACATTATTCTATTTGGACTGCATAGATTAGAATTGGATTGACTAGATAAAGAATATACATTTTTCTGGCCAATGTACAACAAAGAAACATGAGCAAATTAAAAACAGAATAATCTGAAGCAACTGCAGGTCTGCAGATGTTAATCCAATTGTATTCTATTGCTACCAATGGGATTTGGGGCATCTCTATGGAGGTTTTCAGCAGACCATGCCCTTGCAACCCTAAGCTGAAGTTTGTTGCTTGATATCTATTTTGAACAGCTACACCTCTCCTTAAATCTGATTTTGTAAAGTTCCAGGAGACTCACAAAATGCTGAATGAAAATAGTGTCTAAAGCTATATAGATATTGTATATCCTTGACTGAAGAACAGCACCCACCTTCTATCTGGGATGGTTGTCCTTTTTCACTGAGTGCACAGTTTTGGGAGGGACACACATGGAGCAGTGAAGAAGGAAGGGGACACCATCCTACCCAGCCATATCGGCCAAATCAACCCTGTTGATCAATGGGATGACAGATGTCACAGACAGATCGCCCTCACGTCCATAAAAGTAAATATTACTGAGATACTGGGAGAGCATTTTTAGATGAACACAGAATGATTAAAATTCATTATTATTTATGGCCTGAATCCTGTTGGCCCCACATGGGTAAATCTCACTGATTTAAAGAGTCCGTTTTAGTTGAGACTATCAGCAGGATTCAAGCCTACAAGTCTAGTTTATACAGGTGAAGAGCTAGATTTTGTCCAGTTTGGAAAAAGAAAACCCTTCTCTTTTCTTATCCTAGTACAAAACTGGTATGAACATATCTTTATCAATCTCCAAAAGAGGCCTAACAGCCAAAGACCAAGTGAGAGAAATGCATATTATCCCCCCTCTGTTCCCAAACCGGTGGAATACTTGGGACTTTCCTCAAGGACTGTTGCTTTTGAAATCCCTGGAAACATATAGGCCAGGATCCTGTCACATCAAACTGCTTATGCAGTGGACCTTAGTTTGAGCAGTTTGACAGTTTCTCAGGTCACACCTCATTGCATGAATGGAAACCATGGTTTCTGAATTGATATTGCTGTATGTGCAACAGCAAAGAGTGGCCATCCTATTTTACTATGCTAGTAGGCCTTTCTGCTCTGCATCAGAATGGATGCTTTTGTAACATAGACAACTCCAGAGGCTGGCAAGGTGCAAGACTTTTCAGGGCCCCAGACTAACTGTTAGGGATCTACTTCTCTAACAGCACTTCCTATTTTTGTTCTCTAGGTTTGGCTCTTTCCAGGCATAAAAACCTTAGTATTTTGTTAACACATTTTATGAACTCCCAGATCTAATCTGTTGGCATAACTGTTATATGGGGAACATTTTTTATCATGTTGGACTACTATTATGTTAATAACTGATGTTGACTTTGGAAACTATAACAGTGACAAGAAAAATGACATAAAATGCTGTAGTTACCTCAATTTCTCCCAAGTGGTACATCGTGGAGCTATTGGTATGTGAAAATGTCAATTCAAATTCAAAATCCTTTGTGTATGGAAATGAAATGGCAAGCCCAGTTATAATGATTATCATTTCTGGAATCCAAAGGTGTTAGGTCCCACTTAATACAATGGGTCAGATCCAATTCTTATCTTCAGCTAGAGCAGACCCACTCAATCAATGGGAACTTGTTAAAGTCATAGGACTTCATCAAACTGGCGAAGAAGACGGGAGCATTGCGATATGCTCCCATAAATATTGCACAATAATGCTAACATTTTCACATGATGTTGCGTGAAAATCCCGTGAATAAAAAAAAAACTAGAATGCCTTTTTAATTATGAGATAATTGCAGGATAACTGTGACATTGCACAATGATGTGTGAAAATCTTAGCATTAGTGCGCGATATTGATGTGAGCACATTGCTATGCTCCTGTCTTTTTTGCCAGTCTGATAAAGTCCATAGTTATATTAGTTCCATTGATTCACTGGGTCCACACTTGGTTGGAACTAACAATTAGATTTAGACTTAAGTGTCCTCAATTCCAGTTAGAGACAAGTTAATATACCTTTTCCTAAGCTGAACCTGATATGCCAATACTGTTAGCAGCATAATAAATGTAGTATCTTTCTGTCAGGGATGATGGGAGTTGTAGCTCTTCACCTCTGG
>NC_056522.1:199726355-199767109 GCF_019175285.1 Sceloporus undulatus | reverse complement strand
CTCGAACTCACCACCTGGTTGTGCACCGCGCTGACCAGTTTTGGCCAGTGGTTATAGCTTAGCAGAGTTACAGAGAACAGGCTGAAGACCCTGACAAACTCTCCAAGCCTTCTCACTCTTGCTTCCACAGAAGTCTTCACCCTTCTTCAGGATTCAGCTGGCTCTTGTAGCTTCACCCAAGACACCAGACAACTCAGTAGTCTTAAATAAAAGATCTACTTTATTCTACTATATACAGCTCCAAAACTATCCAACACAACAATACTCTACTCCTCACTATCCACTACTACAACCCACAAAATACATTGGGATCCATAGTCATTATTATAGTCAATGCAAGATACCACCCACTGTTGTCTGTTTCCACCCAGTAGGCGTGTACACCATTCTCATTGGTTCTCTTGGTTCATCCTACAATTAATGATTTCATCATCTCAGCCTTGACCACTTAACAATTGTCAGGTGTGTCCAATTATTGACTTTACATTTCTGTCCTTGGCATTCAGGACTTGTTAATTGTATTATCATTTACACCTGTGTGGTTCCCAATTGGCTTCTGCTGAGTCACCCTGACTCTCACATACATGTTTTATTTCACTTACTGTATATCCCATGTTGCTTTTTTTCTTGACACTTTCTCCTTCCTTTCCCCACAAAAAACCAAGATACATATCTCTGGCACATTTTGTCGATGCAAAACAGAATGGAAGATTTCACAATTTGATTCACCACTGTTTGCCTTCATAGTATAAACTGGGATTTGGGGACAGACATTTATTTTTGATCTTTGGAACAGACATTTCATTTTTCTCTTCTGATATCTGAATTGTTATCTCTTATGAAATATGCTCATTACTGAGGCCAGAGCCAGTGTGATCTTTGTTTTCATCCTGGTATTTACTTCTCTTTCCAATTAAGATTCTTTATGCTCCCTGAAATGCTTTTCTCCCCTCCCAAACAAGATTTAGCACAATTCTCTTGGGCAGCCCACGTTACTTTTAAGATTGGCAGAATGATGGAATGAATTCTATGAACATTCATGCACAATCCTATTCATTAGCTCTTTGCAAATAGCAAACTGGAGAGAGAGAATCTCAGAGTTATAAGAAAACTTGGGAAAGAATAATTCCATCCCCTTGGTAACTAAGCTAAAGATATTCTTCCCCTTAGTAACACCTTTACAAGACTAATAAGCTTCATTGTACCAACTCTGTTTTACAAAGGCAAGGAAGCTGAGCAATACCATTGTCTATCATTCAGTATAGGCTGTCAATCAGACTCAGTCAACTGGCATAACTTGGTGTGAAGCCATATGCTAACATTGGAGGAGTAGAAGTGAGATAACCCCTATATAAAAGTCAGTGCATGGTTCTTCTGCCTTTTAGGAATAACACAGGCCCAGAACCCCATTCTGGACATGACCCTGAGTGCTTCAACTCCAGGTTCCCTTAAGAGATTCCCCCCCCCCCAAAAAAAATCAGGAATGATGGGCAGAAAAGCCCAAATTCTTCTCTCATGCCAAAAGGACCTGCACACATATCCATAACATAAGCAACCCAGAAAAGCTGTAACTCCAGGGAGAGAGTGAAACCTGCTCCAACGCTGGCTGAAAGAGTGTATCTCATATGTCCACTTTTAGACATAGGCTGCATCTACACTGCAGAATTAATGCCATTTGACACCTCTTAAGTGCTATGGCTCGGTGCTCTGGAATTCTGGGACTTGTAGTTTTGTGAGATATTTAGCCTTCTTTGTAAGAGGGCTCTGGTGCCACAACCAACAATAAATCTCAAGATTCCATAGGATGAAGCCATGGCAGCCAAAGCAATGTCAAACTGGATTAATGCTGCATTTTCATCAGTCAGGCCATCCTGGAGAGGCCATTCTCTGTAAGCCAGCTGACATTCATCATGGCTGACTACTTGTTCCTGCCTGCGCCAGAAACTCCCAAATGTGTGGGTTTCCAGGAAGGAAAAGTTTTAGTACATAGCCCCAATAGGGAATCTGACACAGCTCATTGCTCACCTACAAGCAGGTGAATCTGGGTATCCATGCTATTGTTTAAAAGGTCCCAGTGAATGATGATGCCAGATGCCAGTAGTAATAGCAGGAGTAGTACACAGAATGTATGTGAAACTTCATTTACAGGGTTTGTTCATATTGTATGTTTGATTCCCTCCCTTCTAAGCATGTGAGATGAGGCAGAGGATTTTAATTAAACAATTTATTCTGTGCATTGCCTCGGGAAATAGTTTAGAAATTAATTTAATGAGAGAGAAGGGAGTGGGGAGTAGGAAGACTTCAGAAAGATTAGAAATACTTTAGAATGGTCAAAGAGGCCTTTAGTCTCCCAAGGAGCAAAGCCATGGTGAATATGATATTAAGGAGCAAAGGTGGTTGTTTTACTTTTAAAAGCACCATGTGCATCAATGGCACTATATAAATAACAACTGCATTGGCAGAGGTAATGAAAGGTAATGAATGACCACAGGGACAGCAACTATTGCAGAAGGCAATAGAGAAATATACTGCTGTTACTGGAAGGTATTGTCCGCCTTCCTTACAAATGCTATATGACCCTGGGAGATGTGAAATTATTAGCCTAGGACACCAACAAGATTCCAGCATCAGCAGTGTGAGATAAGGGTCAGTTATACATGAAACAGTTATCTCATTATGGCACTGCATGAACTACTTTGCAGTTTGGTGAAATGCTAGAGCCCTGCATGGCTGAGAATTGTAAATGCTACTCCCTAGTCTGCAAATCCTATGATCCAACAGGGTGCAGAAGTGGCAAATTAAAGTGGAATCACAATGTTATAACTGCATAGTGTGAAAGAACCTAAGAAATCAAAACCTGAACATTTCTGTCTAAAGTGCAATCATTTAACATTCTTTTTCTCATGCCTCCAAACTTATTAGTTAATCACAAATGTAAATAGCTAATTGCTGCTCATGTATAAGTTTAGAAGTTTTTTGTCAAAAAATTTACCCCAAAAAGTTCGGTCGACTTATCCTCGCATCAATGTAAGTAGTATATTTTAACTGTTCTCCTTCTCTGAGCAGGGTGGCAAAATGTATGAGCCTACTTCATCTTGGGAGCACCCAAAAGAAACACTAACCCCCTAAACTCTTTCTACCATGGTGTTGCTTCTGGCATTTTTGAATGCTTGTTTGTGAAAATGGCAGCAGTGGCATCTCTTTGATGTTTACCCTCAAAAGAGTACCAAGAGGAATTGGTCTTAGAAGGATATGAATAAGGCATTTCTACATGAAGACAGTAAACTTTGTCTTTTACATCCTTTGTTGCATGTCCCTAGGTTTATCCTCAATTTATCCACAAGTGGTATTTTAAATCCATAAATTTGGCCCCGAAACTTGCCCACGACTTATACATGAGGTTGACATATAGTCGGGTATATACGGTATACCATCATTCCAACTTTAAAATTAACTCTTTCTTTTCCTGTTTCTCAAAACTTACTTTGAGTTGATTTCAAAAAGAAAACACACCAGAATGCCATGAGTGACTATCTGGCGGTACAAAACATATTTTGCTCCCATCACTTCATCATCACCTCACCACCCATATGGAAGTACAAAGCACAACACAAATCATGCCAATTCAGTTGTTAACCATTATGAAATACAGTAGTATTTTAGCTAATCCTTTATTTTAAAATATTATCAACACTTTGTATCCCATGCCAGAACAAAAATAAGATATAAATTGAATAAATGAACTGTCCAAAAATGAAATACTACTAAAAATGATGTAAAAATTAGTTTCAAGTCTGACACATCTTTAAGATGCCCAAAATATTATGTCCTCCCCCTCAAAAAATTAAAAAAGAGCAATGAATACATCACAAAAATTGATATAATTATCTCTCTACACACTTGAAACATAAATTAATGTGTTGTTGCATGACCCATTTTAGTCTATGGCAAAACAGAGCAAGAAAGCATTCTTAAAAACAGGTTCTGTTGCCTTATAGTTGTGCAGTGGATCATTCTATTACTCAGTTAAAGTCCATGCCTGCCTATAACCTTGTATTTCTGAGACAAATATTCTAATGTTCACAGAGCACTCTAATTGGCTTTCAAAGCCGCCTCAAAGCAGCCCTTCAACAAATGATTCATATCTAACCTTGTAAATTATTTAAGCTTTTTTGAGCCTTTTGAAATATAATCTGTTCTGTAAACAGAAAATCTCAAGATATTTCCATATATACATATATCCCAATCCTTGTGTGTACACACCACCATAAAATATATGCAGATTTCTATCTGTGCTTGCTATTTAAATGAAATGTAAGGTCAGCATCTTAGAATCAGGACGCCCAAGCTATGATTTTAATACTCTCACTCTCTTAGGCTTGCCATTTGCTACAATAAGGCTTTCCCTAATTGGTTCTAACTTTACTGTGTCATAAAAAATGTAAACTATATAAAAATACAAAAACAAAAAGCAATAAGAATATTCAAATGATTTAAAGTTATACATACATTCAAGACCAGCTTCTCCCATGCTCTTTCCATATAATTGTTCTTGACTACTTTGTAGTAGTCCCAAATTTGGAATTAGGCAATTCATATAATGGCTGGGGGAAAATAACAGCATGATGTATAAATTTAATGAATTATAATATCATCCTAACCTTACCTACACAGAAGAAATATAAATGGAGTAAATAGAATTTACTCCCAGTTAAGTGTTTAAAGACTGATGCTTTCATAAATGAAATAGTACAAGAAAATATCCTACTTCTCTACATATTCTGGTTCACATTTCTTTTTCAGACCTTGGAACATCTGTTGTTGTTGTTGTTGCCATTGTTGTTAATATTATTTTGAAAACATAACCATTGTTACCCATTGATATTTTAGTGTTTTGGCTGAAAGAGTAAATGTGAAACTTATAAAAGCATTGCTTTCTATTTTTATATCTCCTCCCCCCTTGTTTAAACATTTAATACAATTAAAACATAGACAAAAGGGTCTGAAACGACCAAAGATATCTCCAATGAGTCCCAATGCCAACATTTTAGATAGGTACCAGCCCTTACCCTATTTCCCAAAAAATAACATTATTACATACCGCTGTTAATCTAAAAAGAGAAATTACAAGTAACATATAGTGTATTAATACCAAGGAACTATCTTCATATCTTCTTACTGATAAGTGACTTTAGGGACAATTTGTAAGAGAAAGTGGGGTGAGGTTATGTCAAAATCTTTTAAATGTCCCAGAAAGTCATATCTAGTGGATTGCCTTTATCCGTATGCTTGTTGGCATGGTCAGATAATGCAAAGATAAAACAAAACATCTGTTGGCAGAAACTTCTTTGTTCTCAGTGAGGCTAGCTCTTTTGTATTTAGCAATTTTTGCATTTGATCATGTTACTTACTGAGTTACCTGTAGCAGAAGTTATGCTTAAAGATCTGTAATTGCCAGATGTTTCCCCATGCCCACGCATACCCTTGCATCACTTCTAGTGGGAAAATAACTGTCTTAAAGCCAGTAAGGAGCCTGGTTTTAAATATTTTGTTTTTTTTTTCTTAAACAGTTAGCACTTTCTAATTTAAAGTTCTTAAGAATTATTAGCAGATGCCATCCAGCCCAACTGGCCTATATATCTAAAATATCATCGTTTTGTCACAGCTCCTCAAATCAGTGATATGTCAAGCTGAAAAACCAAGTCAAAGTCTAGGAACATGGAACTTTGTAACTAAACGCAGTATATGAGACTAGACTAAATCTTCATTTTCTATGTGGTTTGGAATCTTCATTTTCTATGTGGTTAAACTCAACCATGAAACCCACTGGGTGACCTTAGGCACATCACATGCTCTCAGCCTCAGGGGAAGGCAATGACAAACGTCTGCTGAACAAATCTTGCTAAGGAAATGCCATAGTAGTGTCACCATAAGGTGGAAATTACTTGAAGGCACAGAAGAAGGAGAAGGAGAAGAAGACAATAGCTTACAGTTCCCTTACTATTTGCAAGAGGGCTGAGAAATGTAAGCACCTTGATTTTTACCTTAAACCAAGGAGGTTATTTTAGTATGGAAGACTTTATAGTGTGTCATATCATTTTGTTCTGTTGAAAGATCTGATGGGTAAATCAACAATAAGCTAATCAGTAAATGGCAAAGATAGGAGTAATACAGTTACAATTAAGAAGGAGAGCTAAAATGGGTTGTCATTGATGTACATATCAGTCGTTGTTATCAGTAGTACAGTGCGCCTACCCTTATGCAGGGATCCGTTCCAGATCCCTCCATGTAAGGGGAAATCAGCGTATGCTGAGGCCCCATAAGAAATAATGGGGCTTGAACCCATGGCGTGCAGAGGTGCGGCGGCGCACACGCACCACAGCCGCGTGCCCCATTAGTTCTTCTGGGGTGCACGATGGGCTCTTCTGGCGTGAAGTGAATACCAAGGGCCCACTGTATCTGTATATGTAAAATAAGAGAACTTCACTCTCTACAGAATCTAGAAGTTAACACTGTGGGGTTTATCACACGGGAGGGAAGCAGCCAAATCCATTGCATAAATGGATAATCCTTCTTGGTTCTCTGCAGCACTCTGTCCCCCCATCTGTTCTCGAACATTGCAATTGGATTCTGGATCCGCCAGACGAAAATTTGAGTCAGCCCAGTGGCTAACAGAAGGGAGCAGGGAAATGTGAAGACCCACTGAAAAAAATAAATGTCACTTGCAATATTGGATCTTGTCCATTGTGCCCACGTCCTGCCAATTCCACCAAAAAATACTTAGAAATAAATTTTCTGAGATTTAATGCCTAATGAAGCATTGCAAACTTAATTAAATGCAGTGGGCCTGTGGAATCTGCTATGCTTTGGTTCTAGGAACCCATGTAAATACAAATATCAATGAATTTTCATAGTCCTATTCAATACAGTGGCATAGTAAAATTGTGTCCCTTATATAAAATGGCAAAATTAAGCTTTGCTTTTTAGAATTTATATTTTAAAAAATATTTTCAAGCTGTGGATGGTTAAATCCATGGCTAAAGTATCTGTGGCTACAGAGGCCTGATTGTATCACACAATATATCCCACATTAAGCTCACTGTTTACTACAGTAGTGCAATGAAGAGTTAGGAGTTGCACTGAGGAGATGGGTAGACTAAGGCTGCTGCCACACTGTGGAAATAAAGCAGTTTAACTTCCATGGTTCTGTGCTATGGAATTCTGGGATTTGTAGTCTTATGAGATATTTAGCCTTTCCTATCAAAGAGCTCTGAGACCCAGTATGACATAGTGGTTTGAGTGTTAGACTGCAATTCTGGACACCAGGGTTCAACTCCCAGCTTGGCCATAAAACTCACAGAGCAACCTTGGCAAGTCACATGCTGTCAGCCTCAGAGGATGGCAATGACAACCCCCCTCTGAAGAATTTATCATGGAAACTCCATGATAGGTTCGCCTTAAGGTCGGCATAAGTCAAAAATGACTTGAAGGCATACAATGCACACACATACACACATCAGAGAGCTTTGGTACCTCTCCAGTTTCCAGAATTCACTAGCAGTCAAAGCAGACAAAATGCTTTATTTCTGTGGTGTGGCAGCAGCCTAGGTAGTGACCAAGGCACCTTCCCTTTCGGGGAACTTCAACATCTATGTTTTAAAATATATATTGTTAAATAAAGAAGTATTTGAATGCATGTATATTAATATCAAATGCAGATTACTATTTCAGGAAATTTGTCAAGGCTCCATAACTGTCTCAAATTCTGAATTTTTTTTAATCACAAAATCCAGCTGGCAGAAGTCTCTGTTAGACTTACAAGCTATTCATTCATCTCTGAGCAGGTGTGGGATATGATTGAAATATAATTTGGCCTTTCTAGTGAAACTGATGGGAGCTGTCATCTACAACACAGATATGCTACATTGTTCCAGTCAGACTTGATTCCATCACTTTGTGTACTGCCTGCTGGAGAGCTTCTGAAGTCAACCGACAGCTTGAAGGCAGCCTTCCAGGACTCTCCTCTTGGCCTTTTAGAAACCTCTCCTGACTCATTTTCTTTTAACAAGTTGGCAGATAACTCTGACCTCTGAACTCTGGATATCCCAAGCTCATTAGTGGCACAGATGGTCACATTCCTCGTAGAGAATTGGAGGTGGAGGGTCCAATCGCCTTTGTTCAGCTTGGGTTAAAGCTAAGATTCTCTTTCATTGTGATATAATTTAATATGGAATAATGAAAAACATTCTTTCTTCTTTAATTTCTTTCTTCCTTTTTTCCTGGATTGAAACACATGGTGTCAGCAATGTGGTGAACAATTATTTCATACTATAATCAATGAAGAGCTAATTAATTAGCGAAATGGCAGCTTGCCATTTTTTGCTTGAGTTAGGAAATGAACCAATAGGTCACTGGATGAAACAAGGTGGTTTTGATTTAGTTATAGTAACACAGTTGCAGCCCTACATTAAGACTCATTTGAATGAAATACACTTCACCATTATAACTAGAAATGGTGCCTGTGCTGGTGGTACCACTAGAATGCATGCCTTACACTCAGGAAATGGTTTAATAGGCTGATCTGAAACTCAATAGTACAGGAGAGAATTCCTATGAGAAAAGTCTGGGCCAAAGCAAATGTAGAAAGACTACAAAATAGCCACAACATAGCTATAAGACTATGGAACTCCACCCCATCACTAAAGTGCACTTATGAAATATGCACATTATAGTATGTACACTTTTCAAAATATTACCTCTTTTTTGATAGTGTTACCTGCTGAATAGATCAGTGGAATGCCATGGATGCTGTGCATTCTGCTGTCAGTAAGACTTTTAACAAAGTCCGCATGATATTGAGACAAATGGATAAAATATGATCTAGATCAGTGGTTCCCAACCTGGGTGCTGAACAACCCTTTTATAGGGGTCGCCTAAGACCAACACATATTTGCATGTAGCAATGAAAATAATTGTATGGTTAGGGGTCACCACAAGATGAGGAATAGTATTAAAGGGTCACAGCAGTTGAGAACCACTGATCTAGATGCTCCTACGGTTAAGTGAATTTTTAGCAGGGTGTGAGGCCAAATCCCCAAGAATGCACACCAATGATTTCATTTCAGTCTGGAGAGAAGTAACAAGTGGGTTTCCTCAGGTCTGCCCTGGGCCCTGAGTCCAGTGGCATTTTTATGAATAATGGAATAGATGGCATGCTCATCAAAGAAAAGAGGACACCAAACTGGTAGGGATAGATAATGCTTCAGAAGGCAGAATCAGGATTCAAGATCACTAAAACAGATAGAGAATTAGGCCAAAAATGGATTTCATCAAGGATAAATAGGTGACTTCTGGTATGACAGCAGTAAGAGTGAGAAGGATCTAGAGGAGATTAGAATACTACAAGATAAACATGATTTAACATGTCCCCTATTTCAAATAATCTGGATAGCCTTGGCAACAGGTCCCCTAGGCTGCTCAGTGCCAGGTCGGTGAATGAGAAAACATCTCTGATCCAGGACTTGATCCTGGATGAGCATGCCAACCTGACTTGTATTACAGAGCCCTGGCTGGATGAAGCTGGGGAGTTTAATATCTCCCAGTTTTGTCCACCTGGGTTCTCCATACAACAGCAGGTGAGGATTGGAGGGCCAGGAGGCAGAGTTGCAGTGGTCTATTGGGATTTCATCTCCTTTACCAGGTGCCCTGTCCCACAGTCTACTGGGAACAAGTATGTCTACTTAAAGGTGGCTGGCTGGGACAGATTAGGGATTCTGTTGGTGTTCTGCCTGCTGCACAACAGTCTTCCTGCCCTAGCTGGTCTCTGCAGTGGCAGTGGAGTCCCCTCAGTATGTTGCCCTGAAGGACTTCAACATCCAGGCAGAGACTGCTCTGTCAGGAGCAGCTCAGGACTTCATGTCTGCCATGACAACTATGGGGCTCTCCCAAGTAATATCTGGTGCCACCTATGTTGTAGGACACACTCTGGACCTGGTTTTCTGTTCAGGCAGGATGACAGTGATCTGGGAGTGGAGGAACTCTCTGTAGTTCGGTTGTCATGAACTGATCACTACCTGGTAGGGTTTAGACTCACTGGGACTCACTGGGGGAGGACTTTTTCAGTAATGGCCTCACCACAGCCTCCTTTAGGCAGGATGGAAATCAGCCTTGCTGCAGTGAGGCATTCACCACTCCCCTTACCCACTCAGCCAGTACCCCTCTAGCAGCTTTCTTGAGCCAACAGTTCCAAACTGTTTGGAAAATTTAGCATGTGAAAAATGCCACAGCTAAAATGCTAACTGGGGCCAATTATAGGGACCACATGCTGAAACAGCTTCACTGGCTACCTATTCATTTCCGGGTACAATTCAAAGTGCTGGTTATGGCTTATAAAGCCCTACACTGCTTAGGTCCAGATTATTTGAGAGATTGTATCTCCCCATACAAACCTACTAGAGCCCTAAGATCTTCCCGTCACTGTCACAGGCTCACCAGGTGAGGACACAAGAGCGAGCCTCCTCAGTGGCTGCTCTTGCCCTCTGGAATGCCCTTCTTCAAGAAGCAAGGTTAGCCCTCTCTTTGCTTGCCTTTCATCAGCAAGCAAAAACAGCTCTAGTCAGGCAGGTGTTTGATATATAATCATGAGGTGGCTTGGGTGTTTGTTATATAGAGTGGATGCCATGGTTTTAGTGTGGTTTTTTAATAACTGTAATTTTATAACGTTTTAGATGATATGTAAATTGTTTTATTGTAGTTTGTTTTTAGATTTTATTTGTGAGGCGCCTTGGGTCCCTTTGGGGAGAATGGTAGGACAGAAATTAAATAAATAAATAAGAATGTGATGTAATTACAAGAAAGAAAGAAAGAAAGAAAGAAAGAAAGAAAGAAAGAAAGAAAGAGGGCAAACTCAATGCTGTTCAAAGCTGCATCAATCAGAAATGATTTAGCTGCAGATATCTGCACTGACAGGACATAGGACTAGATGATCATTAGTGTACCTTCCAATTCTATAATTCTATTATTGCATTGTATACCATTTGAAAGAACACATTGTCTACAACCATCCATTGCAATTAATGTGTGGATTCCAAGCACAAACCAGGAAGTACAGATCAGGCAAAGTTCTCAAAATAAATTAGCCAGAGTGGATTCCTCACACTTTCCCAATTCACATATTCAGCCAACAACCTGAGTAGCAAACATAAATCTTTACCTATCAACAGATCAATGATGCCTTTATGTATCCATAGACTAGCAGAATGACACACATAAACAATTTTGATACTTAGTTTTACAACCATTTTCAGATTGCCAAATTCCTTCTAACTTGATGATTAAATACACACAATACTTATTTGTATAATGTTGGTTACAGATGAATATCAAGTCAGCAGAAGACAGAAGGCAGAAGGTAATTGGTGGTGGTGGTTTCTAGCTGAGAAATAGCAAGAAGGGGCAAAAAGCAAACTCATCTTGAAAGCTTCCAAGTCTTTGATAAAATCGGAGGTGTTTTACGTGTCCTGCAAACCTGCTGTAGCTTGGTGTCTGTAAGGCTGAGCTATGCATTTCCAGGCAACTTGAATCTTGTCTCTGTTCTTGTGTGTGCATATGTGTATCTTTACATCACCTGTCAATTTATGGTGGCCCCATGGAAACCTAACATTCAGAACTCAGCAAATCTGAAGTAAATACTGAACTACCACACTATCACACATTCTGCTGCTGCAGCTCAGTACACCATTATTACTTCCGTACTAATGTTCATTCAATCTGTGCTTGACATTTCACAGTGGAATGATTGCTCAGTGCTGAAAAGGGAAACAAAAGCAATCAAAGCCAAACAGGAATTTCCAAAAGCAGAGAAGCACACTGTTTTAGATGATGCAGTGATGGATAGGTTATAAATACCTAGACAAATAGATAAATCATGCTAACATTGGAAAATGGACATTTTTATGAGTACTTTGGGAGATCTTTACAGCTAACCTGCATGTACATTTTACCAAGCCTAATCACAACAAACAAGATTCACTTTTTTATATGTAAATAGCCCTAATTCTCATTCACTTTCCAACTGTTTTATAACTCATAAAACCACAATAGCTCACTGTTAATTATCTAGATTTCCTCATTATCTCAAATAAGTATATATCCCCCGGTGTAGCCCACATCAATGAAAGCAGCAACTGTGATATCCAAAATTGTGTTTTTTGAACATTCTAGATGCTAGGACAGCATACAAATAAAAGAAAGTTTGATGTGTTTTATCATTTATAGTTTTATGATCTCTTCATAAAGTTGATCATAAAACTAGAATAGATATATGTTCTTTCTTCCTTCCTTTCAACTTATTACTCAGAAAAAAACAGATTGGAACTTGGTATTCAAAAATCAAGAGTTGCATGTTAAATAAACCAACAAAGGAAGCAAAACTATGGAAGTACTGCAAGTCAAAGATAGACACAGAATAACTGGTTGTGACTAGGGTAACTGGGGGTTAAGTTGGTGAATCTCTATTTTCCAGCATTGCGTAATGAGGCATTAGTACCACCTTCTGCAGTGATTTGCTCAACAAGGCAGTGTAGTTTAATGGCTGCCAGATAATCCACACAGATGCTGCTGCTGCTGCTAATCTGGCCATATATGATCCCTCACCACCCCCCTAACTTTAAAATACACTGGTGGAGCTATACATTCCACAAGCTTCAAAGAGGATCTCAGTCTATGGATTTATTAAACTGTTATCCTACCTTTCTATCAAATGATGACATTACAGGCAGTTGACAATAATAGCATTCAAATAAAAATACAACTGAATAATAAAAACAAGTTAGAACCACAGTTAAAACATGGAAAAAAATAGCAGCCACCTTAACTAAAACTGCCAGATGGCAAAGACCTAACTGAATAAAAAAAGAATATGGTAAAAATGATAAGAATGATGTCAACATGGCTTCCTCATTCCATCATCTTCTTCTCCATACCCTTCTATATTCCTGCCTCTATATTATTCACTTCACTGTTTGGTGAAGCTGACTGGCATCTAAGGTGGTTTTTGGGTGGTTGAATCAGGAGACATAGCTGTGATGATGGAGCATCATAGGTGTAGCTATGTCTAACAATGCAGGATCTTGGCCAGTAGGTCCAATGATTCAGTAGTCTTTTGAGGTAATTATAGGATTTGGTCCTTGCATATTTTTCTTACAGAAGAACAATCCACATATTTATGTTTATTGTGTGAAAATGTTCAGAGCATTCTTTAACAAGCAGCCATGAAAATAAGGAAAATGCAGTATGCTTCTGAATGACATGTGTGCAGGGAATGAAACACCTTCCTCATTAGCCTAATTGAGGACTAGACTAGGTAGCAATTGTGCAGATGTCACTAGGAATTCTGCCCGAATGACATGCACAGCTGTCAGAATCAAGTACAATGTCATTGTACTCGATGCCTACATTATCTGCATATGACAGCTTCAATAATGAGATGTTAGTCTGAGATGGAGAAGAAATAATTTCTCTGCTCGTTCCCAATGAGCTAGATAGATTCCTTATTGCCTTGGAGAAGCAGCCTGAAAATCATCATGAGTTTTTCAGAGCTTCAGGGGGGAAAGGATTGGCTGCAGCCCAGGCAAAGCAGAGAAGCTACAATCAGAAACGGAAGCAAGGCAACATTATTAGGAAGGGGTAATCACTGCATACAATCAAAGACAGTAATGCAACCAAATTATGTCCCACAAAAGGGAAGGAAGAGAGACTACTTTAGCAATTGTGGAGAGCAGACAGCACAGCAGCTTCCACAAATCTCAGTCATGCACCTTAAACCAGGAAAAAGGTGAAATATAAATAAATATCATTTTATCATCAACATCATCACCACCATCAGTGACCAAAAAAAAAAAAAAATCTTCAAGTGTTGGACTTTTGCACAGCTTTCTTGATCCTCATCCCTAGAGGTTCCCTGGAAAGTTCCCTGCTTAGAAGAGATAGAAAAAATGGCCTGTCTTTGACATCTTCAATTGTTAGCAATAAAAATGGCAATTTATTTGATCGGATCCCAATTCAGTCAATAAAGCATTTGAGGTCTCTTGCTCACCATCACAGAGAATGTTACAGTGTAAATTACCACAGGTTCCAAGGGATTTTCTCTTTTTCTTCTGGAATACCTGAAGGAGAGACTCCAAACATGTACTACTGAGCTTGTTACGTGTTTTTTATGTGCTACAAGATCTATATGGCTTGAAGGAAAAGAGGTCAAACGAGACAATACACTTAGCATATTTTATGCAGAGGTGCTTCCCCAAGTAGTGAAAATTTCTATTACAGCACATGATTTTACTCACCTACGTATTTTGCATTTAGCATGTTTCATCTTCTCATTGATCACTGCAAGGTTAATAAGGACTTAATCTGCAGGTCTGATTGCTGAAATACATATCTCTGATTGTGGGAAGGGAAATGGGTCAATCATTGGGAATATGCATTCCCTTTAACATTTCGTTTAACTTCCCCACCCACATGGCAAAATAGCAGTTCCGTACTCTGTCCTGCAATATTAGCCCTTCTAGCAGCCCAAAATGGTAGATAGAAGTTAGAAGTCTAGCTTGGGGTGGCAATCCCATTGACACACAGAGGAGCACAATACTCCCTTCCTGTCAAATAAAAAATGGTTTCCAATGAAACAGGACCTATAGTTGCTTTTAAAAAACACTGAGGGTGAGAGAGAGAGAGAGAAGGAGGGAGGAAAAGAATATCTTTATACAGGCTCATTTCTCGGTGACAGTTGTCAAATACATTTCTCAGTTAAGATGGTATGGAGGGATAGTGCCTCTTTAGAAATTCAATATTCTCTGTCTAAGCCTAAAAAGGGTCAAGGAGCCAGCATGGTGTAGTGTTTTGAGGGTTAGATTATGACTCTGGAGAGCAGAGTGTGAATTCCTACTCTGCCATGGAAATCCACTGGGTGACCTTGAGCAAGTCACACACTCTCAGCCTCAGAGGATGGCAATGGCAAGCACCGTCTAAAGAAACATGTCAAGAAAAACCCTGTTGTAGGTTTGCCTGAGGTCACCATACATCAGAAATGATGTGAAGGCACACAAAAACATCAACAAAAGAAGGGGGAAAGGACAGAAGCAGCCTGGATCTCAAAGAAAATAACTTTTTGTTTTGCTAATGGTGTTTAAATTTTATTTCCTGGACTTTACAACTCTTGTCTCCCAGAACTCACATGACCTAAAGGTCAAAGTGGTCTCTCCCTACATGGATGTCCTTCCATACCATCCTGAGAACAACAACAATATCTCAACAAAATGTAGACAGGTGACTCTAATGTCATATCTTTCTTTCTCCTGTATGATGTTAAAGATCATTTTTCTGATGAAGAAGCCAGTGAAGCTTGCATGATGCATTTTGTACATAGGCCTAATAAAGGCCTAATAAAGGCATAGCTGTTTTATGGATTTTGGATGTTAGTGAACAGCACTAGTTTTCCAAAGGGACACGTGGAACCCACAGTGGTCCAAGTGAGTGAGAAATAAAGCATTTGAGGTCTCTTGCTCACCATCACAGAGAATGTTACAGTGTAAATTACCACAGGTTCCAAGGGATTTTCTCTTTTTCTTCTGGAATACCTGAAGGAGAGACTCCAAACATGTACTACTGAGCTTGTTACGTGTTTTTTATGAGCTACAAGATCTACATGGCTTGAAGGAAAAGAGAAGATTGAGGAAGCACTTAACTGAATTCCATGTTTAAACAAAAATCTGGCACGTAGTAAAAATCTTAATAGTAACCAATTTGACAGAATTAAGAAATGGACAACAAGAAGATTAATTAAGCAGAAATGGATAATGGTTCTTCAATATTGGAGCAACATATATAATTATTTGACTTAACATCTTTGCTTTCTTTACTGATTAGTTAATAATTGCTGTAATTATAATTTTGCTTTTTGAATATTAAATATTTTAAAATGTGGCATAAAAAAATCTGGTTGCATAATAAGTGGGATGGAAGTTAGTAATAGTAATAAAATTTATTTGGTCTTTGACCAGTATAGGGCTGGAAGGTATATAAATGCCTCATTAACCTAAAAACAACAAGGGAAATGTGAGTGAGTGAGAAGGAAAGGGCTGTGAATGAGTTCAGATGACTGCTACTGTCCCATCCAAAACCCTGCGCAAATTATTTCCGTTGCATGGCTAGCCATTACAGCTCATGATTTCTATGTCAGTACAAAAAAGTTAAAAATACTGTATATGAATATGAAGAATATGAATCCAGTGTGGGTTTTGGTCTGAACTATTCCAGATGTGGAACCTTGAAGATTATCACATGGGAGTAAGAAATGCTAGAGATGAGCATTGCTACCGTCATTATTGCACGATCAGAGAAAGATTTTCACTCATTGTCCACTTACTGTTCGTGTAACATCGTGGAAGCATCATGTTAGTGGAATATCTCATTGATGATAAAAAATGTCAATGGCTTGCCGATAGTGATTCATTAGCGCTATTGCAAACGTGTGAAAGGCAATCACATTTCAATAGCACTGTTGAGAATTCGACCTTCTGGAGAATAGATTATCGCACTACACTCATTAAAATAGGGCTGCTCTATTTAACTGCTCTGACTGTCTCCTGTTGCATTTTGGGATTTGTAGTTCAGTGAGGCCTAAGAACTCTCTGGTTGAATATTCTAAATGTCCATTCCAAACTACAAGTCCCAGAATGCAACAGGAGGATACCCTTCAAAATTGAATGCCCCAGACTCCTAGTGTGGCTGTTTGGCAGAATCACTTCTGGTGTCGTGCTTGTGAGTCACAGGAGAGTTCCTCAGTGGTGAGAGAAGACCCATTTCTCTCTCTACTAACACAACCCCTTCTGCCGATGTGTGGAATGTAAAAGCGCTTTTTTACTGCTTCTGGATCGTTAATGCCCCCTTATTGTAAGTGTTTTAATATTGCCATTGCATCGTTCTTGCTTAATGTTAGAATAGAACTACAAACTGTAAATAGCCCTTGTGTGATAATCTTCCTTATCTCTCAACTACAACCACTTCCTTCAAATTCAAGATAACACTATTGCTGTGATTTGTTATTTGATACTTCCAAGTTGTAGCTCCCAAACAGCATGATGTGTGTTACTAAATCAGTTCTTCTTCAATAAGTTAATTGGAAATGGAAAACTTGTGGTCAGTTCATACAGCCCTGGAGGCTGCACCCCATGTTGGTGGGGTAATGATTCCACTCTGGCTGCATCCATACAACCCAGGTTGGCACTACTTTAACTGCCATAACTAAATGCAGTGGAATTCTGGGATTTGTAGCTTGTTGTGGCACTAGAACTCTCTGATAGAGATGGCTAAAGGTGTCAGAAAACAAGTTTTTCATTTCTTATTGAAAAAGGACTGATTTAGTAATACACATCACACTGTTTGGGAACTACAACTTGGAAGTACAGTGGTACCCCGAGATACGAAATACCCACGTTACGAAATTTCCGGGATACGAAAAAATCCCATAGGAAATAACTGTTCCGGGTTACGAAGGTTTTTTCGGGTTACGAAAAAAATTTTGGTGCTTTTCGGCGCTATTTCACACGAAATCGCGGCTTTTCCCCATTAGCGCCTATGGGTTTTCGGCTTGCGAAGGCTTTTCGGGTTACGAAAGCGGCGGCGGAACGAATTAATTTCGTAACCCGAGGGAGCACTGTATCAAATAACATAGCAAAGCAATTACTCGGGGAGAATAATAAAGGTGAGAGGAAATTACTTTTTTTAAAAAATGTAATGCATATTTATGATTTTTTAACTTTTGTATTTATTGCAATTTTATATTGCTATAACCAGATGGTTTTAATTGTATTTAAATGTTTTGTTATGTTTTTATCTCTGAGCCACCTTGGGTCCCTTTCCAGGAGAAAGGCAGCATATAAAATGAAGGAATGAATGAATGAAGTATAGAGGTGAAGTCACTCTACTGACACAACAAGTAATTTTCTAGTTATTTTTAATTTACTTATTAAAGAAATTTTTAGACATTTAAAACTTATTTTGATAGGAATTTTTCATGGTTTATAAACACCAAGGAGTCCCTCCACCACTTCAACTCTGTAAGGGAAAGTATTGAAACAGTAGCAAATAACAAGATAATTAATGTCATGTGCTACTTTTCAACACACTGTAGCATGTATGACAATACTTTTTAAATCATAACAGAGATGAGCACTGGTGTCACTAAGGTTGATGCCACCTGATGCGGGGTGAGGAGGAACAGCTTGCTTTCCCCCCAGCACCCTGTCTGGCCACCCAAAGCACTGCTGCGGGTGAACATTCTGCAGTGCTGTGTCTTCTGAACTGTCTCCTTTCACCAGAAAGGCCTTCAGGATTCAATGCAGCTATAGCCATGTCCACGTTCCACTCTCCACAAAAGGCCTTCAGGGTCCAGCACAGCTGCAGCCATGCTGGACCCTGAAGGCCTTGGCAAACCCCACTTCCAGCAGAAAGGCCTTCAAGGTCTGGCATGGCTACAGCCTCACCAGGCCCCAAATACACTCCCCCCCCCCGCCAGCGACCCCTGCTACTAAGAGGGCCAGTGCTGTGGCCCTTGGAGGGCTTATTTAGGGATCAGTGTGGCTGCTAGGTGAGCTGAAAAGCTCCCTTTCTCACTCACCCAGTAGCCATGCCAGTCTCTGGGTGTGCCGCTCCATCTTCTGGGGTGTTACCTGGTGTGATCCATACCCCCTGCATCACCCTAATGATGCCACTGGGATGAGTGACAGGAATTTATGTATTTTAAAAAGTAACCTTCCCAGCTCTGCTTGAGGTACCACAGTAAAAGGACTTCATTCTCCAGAGGGGTTCACCAAAGTTTCACGGGAAGTTGCCTTACATTGAGCGAGGCCATTAGCCTAACCCAGCATTATTGACACCATGTGACATTAGCTTTCAAAAAATTTTGCAGCCTAGGGCCTTCAGCACATACTCTCAGCCACTGAACCAAATTGCCTTAGTCAAGTCAAAAGCCAATGTAGGAGTGTTGGTTCATTATTAAAAACAAAGTCCTGAATCCTGTTGGTGGTCCTAAGTGGAGGTAACCCATTGAATGAATCATATTTGCCTGCATGTTGAGTCAACAATTGATACAGTGATACTACTCTTGATGATGCTACCAATAGGATTCATGCTAGTATTTACCTAGGCAATACCATTATTGAGAGATCAATCAAAATGCCAAAAAAAGAAAAAGAAAACAAAAAAAGCTATTGAGTCCTCCAGTGGTGCAATCTACACTGTAGAAATAATGCAGTTTGTCACCACTTTGAGTGTTGTAGCTTCATCCTATGGAATCCAGTGGTTTATAGTTTTACAAGGTCTTTACCCTTCTCTGCCAAAGTGAGCTGGTACAAATCCTTGGATTCTGTAGGATGGAGCCATAGCAGTTAAAGTGAGGTCAAACTGTGTTATTTCTATAGTGTAGATGTACCCCAAACTCCTGATTGTGCTGTATGGTTCAAAACATGAGGGAACGGTAAAAAAAAAAAAACAGAATTAGGCTGATGTTGTGGCTTTGATACTCGCACGCAAGCTCAGCCCCCCCCCCCCCCAAAAAAAATACTGGGAAGAATGAGCAGGTGATAGGCATGTGGGATTCCATGTACACCTAGCAATGTATATCTGGATGAAGAAACTATAGCCTCTTTTCATTTTTGAAAACACAAGGATTGCTGTAGCTCAGCAATCTGTTCTTACCTTGGGTGAAAGACACAAGTTTGTGAGTCAACCTGAAAAAAAAAAGATAAAACATAAACAATGAAGGTGGCTAAAAGTATTTGGGACAAGGACAGGATGAAAATCATTGTTTCATCCTCAGATAATTACAGTAGCTTTCATTCTGTTGTGGAATAATATATATATACCTCTGCAGTATTCTCCCTGTATTCAAACCTCACACAGTTGTGTGGAGGAAGTACTCTACAGAGAAAAACATGTGAGGTTTGCATAAAACCTACTCTTCTTCTCTGCAGTAAGTGGCTTTCCTCTGCAATGTTTTTGTGTATTTTTTTTGTTTTGTTTTGTCTTGTTTTGTTTTTGTGCAGAAAGCAGGAGGTTCTTGTGCAAACAAACAAACCACCTAATTTCATCCACAGAATAATTCTTCTGAAATACTTTGAGACACTTAAATACTAGGAGGACATTTTATATAATTCTCACTTTCTATTATTATTATTCCCAGTGGGGTTTCTCAATTGTTGGGACACTTGGAAACAAATAATGACAAATATTCTTTCCATTCTTGGTCAGAGTGCTGTTAATATACTGCATTTTAAAATGACAGATCCACAAGAACATTTTGAAATCCCACACCCAGCAGGCATCTTCTTTGACTTTTTAGCAAAGTTTTGCTAGTAAATATGAAGGCCTATCCCCTGTTCAGTTAACATAAACTGCTGTTGACCTTGCACTTAGGCAAATACTTAAAAGCTACGCTAAATAAAGATGGACTTAAGTGGATGCTTGAGTGCTTTGCTGACTGTGGGAGCTGCAAAATACAAGCTGCTGAAATGATCCTTACAATGGTGCCATTACATTTACTACTGTTACAATCGTTTTACATGGGCAGCTGTAATGAACCCCCCTGACCATTGTGTGAACTAAAAGCCACAAGAGCATTCATTGAAACTAAAAGGATGCACTAGCCAGCTTTTTTTTTAAATGCAAAAATGCTTTCCTTTGTAATGAGCTTCCTTTAAACTACTACAGTTAGAGTGTGGGAAGGTTTCTTAATACTATGATTAACAAACTTCGAAGATGTACATTTGGATTGTTTAAAAGGAGCAAATTGTTGGCTTGGAGGTAAAAAAAAAATGACACAGAGCAGATCAGGTGGATGCCTTAGTGCATTAGTGCCCAGAAGCCCAGAGGCAAGAAGAACAGCATAGTTGTGACTGCCATTTTGCTGTCAGAGCAGGCACAAAGTGTGGGGTAGGCAATGACAGACAGTTCTGATTGGCTGGATGCTCAGGACCATCAATTGTCATCGTTCAATAGTAGCTACTTTCCTGGAACTCTGCCATGCTCTCCAATAGTCCCTTTTTCACTGGGGGAGTCCTGGAGAATCCTCTGTTGTCCCACATTCTTAGCTGTTTTTAAAATGTCCCAGATTCTCTTTCCTCCCTCAGCTTTACCCCTTTGGATTTTGCTTTCTTCATTTGCTGCATATTAGGTTCAAAGTGCAAAGGTAGTTGCAGTCAATTAACTCAGCAGGTGGCAAAGGAAAGGTTGTTGGGACAGAATCTTGTCCTTCCCAGTAGGATCAAGCAAAGGCAAACCTTTTTCAGCCTCTCCTAGCTTGTGCGTTCTTCCTCATCAAAAACTTTTGCCATCTTAGCCACACTCTGAAGTTGCTTGGCCACACATGTCCTAATTTTTATCTGTGAAATGTCTGAGGGTCTGATACACAACAAAGTTAAAAATCACATGTGAGCGTGCTCCAGCCAATTTCAAGCACTGCAAAAGTTAAAAACCTAGACATATTTAGTTGACAGTAAGGTTTACAGCAGCCTTTTTCTAACAATTTACCTTGGAAGAACCCTTGAAATAATTTTCAAGCCTCAGGGAATTCATTCATAAAAAATATTATTTCTCTCCAATCACAATCTCTTATAGAACCAGTAGCAACTGCTCATGGACCCCTAGAGCTCCAGGGAAGTCTGGCTGAAAAATCATGGAGGATGCATTTTATTTTACTTCCAATCAAACAAGCCTAAATCAGGTTAGAAGTACCATTGATTTCAATCAGAGCTACTCACATGACTTAAGTATCTCCCTTGACAATCAATGAAACTTTTAAAGTATTGGCTGAATTCTGTCCCATGATTTTATGTTATTTGATTATTTGGCATGGAGAGCTATGTGCCTTTGTTCTTACAAGATGCATACACACACCATTTGGAGACTGGTGGACTTGGCAGAGAAACACGTTGTTGTTTCTGTTCCTTACAGCAGTATTTACTGCAGCAAGAAAGTAGCCGACAGGACTGCCCACGAAGGTCACCTACATTAGTGATGTAGTGGATCCAGGTCTAAGCTCTATGGCTTTCTGATTAGGGGGGACTATAACATTTACTTACAATCCCCACAGTAGCTAGAGGGCTTGCCCTGTTGTAATCCAAAGTATTTGAGGGATTACTTGGACTTGTTCTGACAAGATCCATCCACATTGTAAAAGAGTAGCTCCAGATGAACTCTTACTATAGAGACTGGTGAGGGCCTGAACTTCAAAATTTACCAGTACAGCCTGAATCAAGAAGACAGTTGATCTGGAGAGCCACTTTACAGAGATGCAAGTCATCAGACAAATGGATTCTCTTGCAAATGCTGCAACTGAATGGAGTCAACTGCTTCCTGGCTGCAGAATTTGCTGGAAATTGAGAACAGCCATTAACTTCAATAAAGTCATGGTGACGTACATGATTCACTGCATTCCCCACTCCACCACCTGAGGCCATGGATTTACTCAGCCTCATAGAAGGACAAGTCCTGTTATTCAGTAGAACACCATCCTTAAACCTTTTCTCTCTAGTGTAACATTGGATGCAACCCGCTGTGTTTCATATATTTTTATTAGAGGAGGTGGTGGAAATGAATCACTAGGAGAGGATCTTAAAACTGCACTTAGAATTGTCACGGTGATCAGAAAATAAATCTTGATGATGTTATAATACCATGAGTATGCAGTTATCTAATTCATCTTCTTCATGTCTCCCTTCCTATCCCCATATTTTGTGGTTTCCCTATGAAAAATGGCTTCTTTCGAGGCCTGTCAGTTGTAAAGTGTCTCCTAGCAGGGTTTGGCACAGCAGGTTGTTAAAGGCACTATTATCTTGACAGCTGCTGCAGGTTTTACAGTTTTATAGAGTGACAATAATTTGCTTCATATTTATATATTAAAAAAGGGAAAATATATAAACTGATGCATTTTTGATAAAGCAAATTATTTAATAACAAATAAAGTTCAGCAAACTTCTCATATTTCCATATTAGCTATGCAAATATTGCTGATCACCCACATAAATTAAATAAGAACTCGGATTTATATTTGTATACTTCCTGAACAACAGCAGCAGCAACAAAAAATCAAGCGTAGAATTTTTGGAGGAATAATAACCCGAATAATTTGTAGGCTGACATCCTATTGGTAATTTACATAGGTTTCTTTTGTTATAGTGGAGGTTGGATTTATCTGCTGATCTAGTGTGGAATGCAACTTCCCCTCAAAGAATCCACCCTTTACCTGCTGCAGACCTCTCACCAACAATGCCATTAACTAGCTGATAGAGAGTTGCTGGTGGAGACAGAGAAACATAAAGCTGTATTTCTACACCTGGACACAAGCAACCATCCTTTGTGACTCCTGATGCCTTGTGACTGTGAGTTTATCTATAGCTACATTGTCTCATATGTCTTTGGCTCCCTTGCCAACCATCCCCCAACCAGTAGTTGGCCATGATGGGATAGACGGCTATAGCAGCAGAAAAGTAGGCTTGGTGGGATGGGAGAGTAGCCATAGTTCCATCTGGTGGAATTTGATGCTTATGTTTCCCTGATTTCAGTTGTAAAGGTGGATACCTGGCTCAATGGCCCAACCTATTTGGTGGTGGTGGGGAGCTGGGATGCTGCCGCAACTTCCCAACTCCAGCCCCAGCCCCAGCCCCTTCCTCGGTGTCATCCCAGTAGACACTGAGGCCTCTGCTTTGCCTCCATTGGTTGGCTGGGGCCTCCTGGGGGTGGGTCTTCCACTATCAGCATCCCATGGGGCCAGAGCTGGCTCCTGATTGGTCCAGCCACTGGAGGGGGTGGAACTTCCACCGTGTCTCATTGGCCCCAGTGACTGGAAGGGGCAGGACTTCTGGCTCCCCTTCCGGTTGGTTAGGGGCCATGTATAAGGCCACGTGGCCTTGGTACCAGTGCCATTCTGGCTTGGATCTACCAACCCCCCCCCCCTCCACCTTGGGCTTTCCTGGGAGATTTGTGGATCACTGTCACAACTCTTAGGGGGTGGTAACATGGGTTATGGGTCTGGTGGGCATGGCTATCTCGGTTGCAGTGCACAGATATTGGGAGTCCCAGGGGGACCTGGGAGCTCTGGGATCCAAAAGGCATTGCCAGTAAGGGGGCTAACTCCTTATCAACACCCCCCAGAGATATGTGAACATGCAGTTACTCCCTTTGTCATCCCAAGGCTCGGCTGTGACCAGCAAAGTGTTTATTGACGAAAAGTTGGGTTGGTTGATGCCAGATCCGGATCCGTGCTTTAGGCCAACCTCACCTATCAGCTGTACAGTGTGCCTGCATCATACATGGGCACGCCTTACATGGCTTTCAGCATACGCTGAAAGCCGCACTGGGAAAAGGGGTGGCACACCCCATAGGGGGTAATAGCATGTGTGCCTGTGGTGCATGTGCACTGCCGTGCTGCTGCACCGCCACTTGCTCAAGCCTCATTCATTTAAATGGGACTTGAGCATACACACAGATTTCCCCTTATGCGGGGGGGGGGATCTAGAATGGATCCCCCGCGTAAGGGAAGGGCGGACTGTACTTAATAAAATTGTGGCCTTTTCCTTCCATATTATTGTCTTGTGTGTTCCATCTTCTGGTGCCCCCTCCACTGCAATATATCTTCATCATTTTTTTCACCTGCTCTTTACATAGCTCTTGAAAACCCAAGCCTATCCAATCTATTTTGGAAAATTAAATTTGTAAATCATAGGGAGAGCCCTCACATGGAGAAGAAAATCTGCCTCTGTAGACAGTTGCCCTCTAAATGTAGAAAATAATGACCATAGCTATAGGGCAGAACTGAGATAGCATGTAGATTTTCACTTCCATTTCTTGTATATAGAATTGAAACACATTAATGTCTTAGGTGGTCTTTTCTATGTGTAGTCCTTATCAATGTCCATAGGGCAAGCTGGCTTCTACAAATTAATACTGCCATTTGGACAGAAGGGAAACGTTCCCTGGGATGTTTACAACAAAAAAACACTAATTTAAAAGGTATACAGTGATGCATAGTAAAACTGAATCAAAAGAGAATTGAGCAAAACATTGGTCAAATTTTAAGGATTTTAAAAGGCTTTGGACCAAACCAGACATTGTCAGGACGCTGCGCTCTGACTCTGCCCACAAGCCAGCCTAACTCTCTGTATTGTGCTCAGAAACAGACCTCCTCTCTTAAAGTAATTATAGAACATCACATCTTCAAAACACATTGCCATACTTATTTCAGACCCTTGACTTTTCAGTTCCACTCTACAAATATTACAAATATGTTATTTTAGTACTATGTCAAATTCTGTCCTCTAGGATTGCAAAAGATTTCTCCCCCCCCCCCCATTCTAAAGCCCCCATAGAATTTGTATGTATGATACATTTGAGCTTAATTCATGATTACGAGGTGGACAACAGACCAGTGTGTTTCTTGCTTTCTTTTGCACATCATTCCAATGCTCTCTAATCTGCCTGGCTGCCATCATTTCCTGATGTGAAAAAGCACAGCTTTAGTATTATTTCCATGTCCTTTCCTGGCCTTTCATAGAAAAAAAGGCAGCTAAGGTAGCTCCAGATGATCAGTAAAATGACATGGGAGTTACCAGCCCCCCATGAAAGAAAGGACACTCACACACAACTCACAGACACCTCTTTAATAAGGTAAGAACCAGAACCTCACACTTTATGTGAGAATTCAACCAGAAGTGTATTCTTCTTCACCCTTTTTTTTAAATAGAAAAAATATTTTCTATCCAAATGACTAAGGATGGAGGGGGGAAAAGTGGAAGGCATTTTCAGCAGAGCACCAGTGAATTCTTTAAAATGGCAATTGTAATGTATATCCTGCTGGGTTTTTCACAGTGTTAAATTGTAATGGATGGACTCTGGGTGTCTTTTTTTAGCACCACTTTAAAAGATAGCTATTATGGCACAAGGAAGGAAGTAAATAGGCAACAGTTTAACACTGATTGACTTCTTAATCAGACTTGATGAGGAAGACCTGCATTACATTTCACAGCACCTGAATCTAGCTGAAATGACATTTATGAAAGAAATGATGCCTGGATATGTTTTAGGAAAATGTTATTTATTAAATTTAAGTGAGATATATGTATGTATATTTTAATTATTGATACATAAATTGCCAAAATATGTTAGATGCCAGTACTTTGCCATCAGACTTCATGCTCTGGAGAGAATCTATTTAAAATGCTTGGGATAAAAGGAATATTTTCAAAATGTATAAAATCTGAATGACTTGCTTGGTCATTTGTAACATCCTGACAGTGGGAGGTAAAATACAAAATAAAATGTAGAGTAAAAAAGGTTATCAGTATAGAATGATAATACTGGTTTGGAAAACAGAGAAAATGATGGGAAATGCAGAGAATGATCATAACATTCCCATCTTATACAGAACAATTCTAGAGGTACTGAAGCATTTTAGGTGAACATTCCTGACTCATATTTCCCAGAATAGATTATAAATGATAGGTGGATAGATAAAAGTTATGCAAGATTCATTATAAGATTTTGGGTTCAAAAATGTGGACAAACATTCAAGTATTCAAGAGAATACAGTAAAATATGTAACGGGGGAGAAAATTCCATGTAAAAATTCATATGCAATTCTGTGTGAGATGAAACTGGTGTTTGGAGAGGGCAAGCATTGGCTGATGTCATAAAGATGATGTTACAAGAGTGGTGCCATGGTTAGTCTTCTCTACTTAAACTGATTTAAAACAAAACAAAACAAAAAAAGCTCCAATATCTCAGTTCCGTGGCTAGTTCACTTATTCCCTGTCTCCCCATCCGAACACATACACATCAATATTCTCACGTCAGTCAGTGCTCCCAGTGTTAGATTTGGAGTCAATGATATTGAATTGCTTTTCATTTATTACATTGTTGTGTACTCAGAAATGGAAAGTACACCTCTGAAGATTACATAAGAGCTTGAAAGAACCTTGGAGCAAGTACTATATCCTTCACACTGCTCTTTGTCAGAGAAATCAAAGGCAACTAAAACATTCAGTAATTGCTACTAATGAAGACACCCCACTGAAAACAAGGGCACATCTGAAGGGACATGCAAAGAATTGTTCTATAATTTGAGCTGGATTGAACTCAGGGAGTTTCATACTCCTAACATATTATAAATAAGAAAACAGTCCAGTTCAAATGTTTATCTTATGTGAGTAGACATAATGAGGAGGATCTAAGTGTGCCATTCTTTCTACAGCACAATAATAATTCCAAGATGGTCTTTGAAATATGTTATCAAAGCTAATGTGCTCCTCACTAAGGACTTGAGTACAGAAAGGTTTGATTCTGGCACTACATTTGAGGCTACAGTTACAGTCATTATACAATACAGGAATAAGCAGCCTAAGTGGCCATGCAAATATTGTTGGATTCCCACCCCTAGCTAGGGATGGAAAATATTTTTAAATATTTATAAATAATGGTCAAAATGTGTTTCTTGAATGTTGAGAAACCCTGATGAAGAAGATCCTGGATTAATGAGAATCTCTGCAGTTCAACTTACTCTGTGCTAACTTTGCACACTTACCCTGCACAAATATGATCTTTTGGTTTTGCACTTCCAGCACAACAATGCTTTTTACTGCACAAAAACCATCATCAAAAATAAGTCCCAAACCATTAATAGTCTTCAAAAACTGCAGTTCTCAGGGGTTTTTTTCACAGTGAGAAGAAACTTTGCTAAAGTTATTTGTTGTTTTCTTCATAGTGAAGAGTTACATTCCTAGTATATACAGGCCAAGATCCCCTGAGATTTGTAAATCTGAACATATTTTCATTAGACACAGAGTTGTCATTTGATAGAATATTATAACTTCTTTTTCTTCATAAATCTGGAATAATTTCCCAACAAATTTCCTTAAATGATTACCACTAATCTACAGAGTTCTAATTACTTAGTAATGATCAATGGACTTACTTTAGGTCCACTTTGATAACCAAGGCCAAAAACACATTGGCCAAAAGCACCGGCTTCAGGCCATGTTGGGGGTGTGGTGCTTAGATGACAGAAACCGCACCAATGCTGTGCCATCCCAGAAGAACTGGGCCAAGAAGGAGCAGACAGAATCCACTCCTTTTGGTGGCCTGGTTCAGCACCGTGGCAGCAGCCTGGGTCAAGACTGGGTGCGTGAAGTCACTATGGTCCTAGTGTGAATGGCACCAGAGCAGCACAAGACTGCTCCATCCAGGCTGTCTGTTTCACCCCCCCTATATCATGTGGTTATGGGTTGCCTTTATCCCACTCTCTTGCCCTGGGGCTTCTTTCATACACCATAAGGGCAAGATCCCCCTGAGACTGCATAATAAAATTGGAGATCGTGATTTTAGGTTCATTAGTTGAATACTTTTAAAGTATTTCTTAATATCCGGCATGATATGATGCCCCGTTTCTAGTCGGGAATCATGTCTGATTTAATACATGGGTTTTGATATGGTTATAAGACTTTATGTAATTGTCTTTTCCTATGAAAAATCTTTAGGGGAATAAAGAGAATAATTGTAATGGAATATACTATTATGGTGGAATATTCTTAAACTTGTTTAAAAGGAGCTGGACCTTACTGAAGTCCAAGATCCAGGTGCAGAAAATGTCCCTGAACCAGTAGCATGGATGACACATTCAACATCAAGTATTTTATCATGTGTGTATGAATTTCTGTGGCTGACGATTCATATGGAAGTATGCTGATGCTAAAGGATCTATGCAGAAGTTGTTAAGAAGCTGTCCCAGAATAACTGCCTGATACTGGAAATCACTAATGCCAGATTTTCTTTCCATACACAGGTTTCAAATTGTTCTGTATGAAATTTAAGAATGTAAAGCTGTGGTTGAATACCCATTTTGGAACAAGTCCCATTGCACTCAGTGGAGTGTACTTCTGAGTACCCCTGTATAACTGCACAGATATGAAAACTCCTATTGTTTTCTTCTGTAATAATCAATATTTAGTTGTGTAGCCACTATGTCCCTTTCAAAGGGGAAATTGGCCAGAGATTCTAATGCTCAGCAGCAAACATTTGTTTCCGTATCACATTCACACACATGCCTCCTTTCTGGCCATATCTCTCCTGCCAAACAGATGGTTGGCATTATTAGTGATCACCTGTTGGGTCAAAGGGGAGAAAGGATGCTTAGTATCAAATCCTCTACTTCCTAAGCAAGTGAGTTGACTGTGCTGACCATCTGCTCATTGACATACCTGTGTGAGAATGGAAAGCTAAAAGGTAGATATTGCTGAGATGGATGTCATATAAATGTGACAGCACAAAGCAATGGAAATGCTCACAGCATCCACTTGGCACAGTGACAGCCTATTTTCCATCAGACCTACAGAGAATATGCTTCCCCATTGGTACACTGAGGGGATATATACTAGAGATTTTTTAGCAACAGCAAGACACAGTTCAGACACCTATTTGCAGTTTAGAAAATGGTGGGCTGAATTTCAGACCAGTTCAAACCAGTCCACTTTGATTCAGGTTCCAAACCCATGTCTAGGTTTGGAAACCTGTTGACTTGTCCTTCCCATTGACTATGATTAGGAATCTAACATGCCTCCTCTTTATCAGAAATAGCAGAAATCTGAAAGAGTGGATTATTCTGTGTGTGTGTGTGTGTGTGTGTGTGTGTATAATGTCTAGAAATTTTAATCAAAAAATTGCCCAAAAAACCTGGGTCAACTTATCCACAGGTCAATGTGTATAAGCACATGTATATCACTATATATGTATGTAAGTACTGTACTTTAATTCTTATATAAAAAAGAATCCATCCCCTTTTCTGAGTAGAGTGACAAAAGGTGAGAGCTTAGTCTGTCCTGAAAGCACCCCAAAGAAGCATGACCCCTCTCTACTTTCTCATCCATCCAGCCTTTAGGGTAAGCACAAACAGTTATGCCTGTCAGAATGCTGTTAAATTCTTTGGCCTCATTTTCTTTTGCTTCATCCTTTGCATCCTTTGTTACACACCCCTAAGCTTTAACCTCTACTTATCCACGGGTTATATCCAAATACATAATTTTGCCCCCCAAACCTGCCCTCGACTTATACATGACGTTGATGTATAGTTGAGTATACATGGTATGTCTTTGTGTGAGAGTTTAAGTAAGGTCAGGTTTAGTACAAGGGTCCCGATTACTTGCCACCATGAAAAGGTTGTATGAATTTTTTACATGGGTTCTATTGGATGACTAGTTGGTTTGCACTTCTGCTTTCTTTCTGCATATGCATGCATCTTTTTGAGACTGACTTATAGTCAAATATATAAGGTATATCTTCTAAATTGTTCAACATAAGTGGGAAGAGGGGACAGTGCCACACACCTTTCAAGTGCCTTTTTAGTGGACTTGTCAGTAACTAATTTCTTGTGAAAATAGGGGGAAAATATATAAGCAGAGGTTTAATTTTTGCTGAGATAAGCAGGGCCATAAAATTTCAGGTGACTATGGGGTGAAACAGACCACTCCTTTGCACCAACTTTGGGGTGGTGTCAGCGTGTGGTGCCAGAATGCAGCCACCCACCTGACTAAACATATGCTGGCTTTGCCACAGGAGCACCGCCACTGCTGGAAAAGCCGGCTTTTTGCAGGCTCAAAAAGGAACAGCATTTTGCTTCCTCTTTTGAGATTGGCAAAAATCCGTGGTGGTGCCATGGTGTGTGGTTGCCATGGCCCCAATCTGGCTTTCTTAGGGGAAGCTTGAAGCTGCTCTTCCAGGGCCTTCTGTGCAGTAGTATCCTTTTCAATGAGAATATATATTTTTTTTAAAAAAAGAAAGAACAAATGAAAAGGTAAGAAAAGAAGAAAATAAAAGAGAAAAGAGAAAGAGAGCAAATGCATATTTATGACACCCAGATTCCTTGTTCTGAAGTAACTAACAGTACAAAGGTGGTACTAGGTAACAAAGTTCAGAGTTTCAGAACGATAAGTGCCAATTTATGTAGAAAAGGAGTCCTAAACAGTTGAGGTGGGGAAGAATAATTAGCTCCTCTTTCTTTATTCTTCTGCTTTTTGGGTTGGGATTTATTCAAATTATGCATCATAAAGGTGACCCAATGCCAGAAAGTTTCAAAGTTTTTAAAGTGCAAGTTCAGAATGATCAGGATAGAAAATCTAAGGCTTTTAAAGTAGAGGAATATAGTGAAATTGTTAGACTGTAACAATGACTGGAGAGCCCATTGTATAAGGTACCTTACATTAGAGGCCAAATCTGTCAGTAACTCAACCTCACTCATTGCACATCTCCTTATCCTGGGATCTTACACTGAGACAGACAGACAGACAGGCAGGCAGGCAGGCAGGCAGGCAGACAGACAGACAGACATAACACTACATTTTACCCTCTACTTTTTTGAAGTTCAAAGACTAGGAAAGGTTTGTCCAGGATCCAGGTCAATTCTTCAGTTCCAGAGGAAAGCCCACTTCACCCTAGGAAATGCCAAGGGTTCCAATTATCCAATTGTCAGAGACAAAGAGGAATTCCTATAGATTCCAAATACATGGGGGAAAGTATCTGTCATGGAGGAGATAGGTGACTTCTGTTGGTGTCTTCTGTCTCCTATACAGATGAAATATCTCTAGAACTTTTCAGCTTCCTTTAATTCCCAATGGTATATAATCCTGGAAGCTAATTTATTTATATGCTGGTCTTGAGTTTCAATTTGCTGCATTCTTTTGCAAAATGTGACATCCAAAAAGGTGATCTGAACAGTATCTTTGGCTGGTGTCTTGCACTGTAGCAACAGCATACACAAATCATTTGTGTGGGAAGGAAGTGACAGGCATCATTAATCTACAATAAAACTGAGAAAGAAAATTGCAGGAAAAAGAATTCCTCCTAATAATTTAGATAAACCATACTAATTAGTCTACTGCTTCTGTGAGTTTGGTTAAATGCTGCCCTTAAATTTTATTGAAAGAATACTGCTGGCTGTATATTAATTTCCTTCAGTATATTAACAGAGCTCATAAATGAATCTAAAATATTAAGGAAACTGTAAGAGCCAAGGGAGTTGTATGCAATTCAAACAAGGATATTAACAAGTTATTTGGCAGAAATCACAGGGACATCATGGAATAAGGTAAATTATATATGTACATATTTTCTAATTGCCCTGTATATCGTATGCAGTGCAATACTGGCCAAACTTACTTAAATTCAATCAAGTTGTATTTTAACAAATGTAATTACCTTCCTATTGAAGTAACACTGTCAATTTTTTGATATGAATTATAAACGCAAATTTAAAATTAATAAATAATAATTAATTGAATTCATTAGTGTATCATTAAGTCTTAGCACAGAAAATGGAACACGTGCCTCACCAAAATAAGATTTTTGTACAAAGCAGTGTGTTTTATATAAAAACATTTTTGTTGTTGGCAAAAAGTCTCAAAATGTAAAATATCTTGTGCCAGTTGTCCATTTTGTCAATCCTGATGTGTCTTGATGGACCTGGACACACACTTTCTGATCAATATAAAGAACATTTTTGAGTATTTTTTTTTTCATCCCTGTCATATTCTTTAGCTCATCACCAATACTGGCTGTTTGATTAAACGAAGTAATTGTCCATCTTTATGTGTTCACTTTTTCTTTCTTGTTAAGCTGAACACCAGAAGCTGTTAATTGGAATGGCTCACTTCTCATTCGGACAGAAATGAGGCACGAGCTGCTATTTCCCATGGCTTCTTCAACGTTTGGATGTATTTTTCTTTATTTATTTATATTCACATTTACCCATCAGTTAGGAATGGAAAAGACATCAGTTGGATTTTCATTTACACACACACACACACACACACACACACACACATTTTATACCGCCTGAGACTGGCAATGGAGTTCAGAAGCTCTGGGACAATTCTGAGGCAAAGATAACACTCTCAGAATTTCAGTTTGAAACATAGATCATCTCATTGTCAGATTCCTCTCCAGTCATTCTTGTTTCACACCTCCTCTCCTTCCCACAAATACATTTCAAAGGGAAGATGGGAGCACTATAAACAGTAGAGGACCCCCCCCCTCTCTCTCTCTCTCTCTCTCTCTATATATATATAGATATATTGTCCTAGTGTTTCTAAAAGTTACAGACATTTTCAAGCATAGATTTATATTTCCAGATGTGGATCTATATGGCTCTGATCCTACTAGAGGTAAACACTTTAATTTCCATTGATTTTACTATGAGGATGACTTAAACCTGCATTTAACTCTCCCTTTGAAAACAGAAGGATTTACTTGGCTTAATTTTGATTGGATTGTGTTCTGCATCTTCCAGTACAAGCTGTTCTGTTCTCTGGCATAATTAATAACAACACTGTCACAACAAGACTAAGTACCATAAAATGTCTGTTTGGTGGTTTTGGATCAAATCCCTATGTCTATACTAGGAGCTGCCTTAAGAATATTTGCCTATCAGGCAGTACAATCCTAGCTGTAGGTGCTAGAGAAAGAAACAGTAGCCTCTTGTGCCCAAGGAAATGACCTTTTACTGGCCTTTTATTTCGCTTCTGGATGCTGAGATCTGTTGGCACAACTATTCTGCTGGCTGAGATTGGCTGGCAGAAGAGCCAAACTGGAGAAGAAATGGAATCAGATTGTGCCATATGCCTCCACCAGCCCAGCAATACAGCCACAAAGTGAGGTCAGGATCAAGTAATCCTAAATTATTTCAAAAATCCTGGAATTCAAAAAATCCTGGAAAGAATTTGAATTCAACACAGCTTTAGCTGGCCTACTATGGATTCAAGTGATAGCTAGCTCATTTGAAGAGTTAAGATTACACCCTAAAACAGGAGATCATAGTGAACTACAGCCACCATTACCTGTAGGAAAGACTGGATGCTTTTTGGCTCACTGTTTCAATGAAAGCTTCCCAAAATTCATTTTTTTCCCTTGAATCTGAAAGACAGATTTAAAATTTTCTAATATGTGGCAGGGAGGCATGCAATTCCACATGTCTAAGCAGAGATCTTTCAGTACTCAGCTATTAAAGTCTGGATTTGAATCCCTGCTTCTGATGCTGAAGCAAACTTGCCAACTTTTTTTTTGTTTTCCCTCATCTTTAAGCACTGGATGCAGGACAGATAATAATAATAATAATAATATTTATTTGTATACCACCCTGTGGCGAACCAATCCGGGCGATTGACAACAGTAAATATAACAAGAGTAAAATATAAAATTAAAAACATTATAATCCCTCCCCTCCTTAAGAAAGTATTAAAAAATATGACAGATTAAAAACACAATATCAAAACATACAACATAATTAAAACAAACTAAAAACCCTGGTGTCCCTCTGGAGATCCTCAACCATCACTAAAGATGGGGCCACGAGAGGAAAGAGGGGATCAGGGAGCCCGGGCCGGGATGGTTAATCTGGAAAGGCCTGCCGGAAGAGATCCGTCTTGACAGCTTTTTAAAAGCTGTCTAATGATGTCAACTGATGGATCTCATCCGGCAGGTCATTCCAGAGTTTGGGGGCGACAGCAGAAAACGCCCTCTGGGAGGTCGCCACAAGCCTAGATTTTAGAGGCTGCAGTAAGTTCCTCCCAGAGGACCGGAGAGCACGAGGAGGATTATACGGGAGGAGGCGGTCCCTGAGATAGCTTGGACCCAAGCCATTTAGGGCTTTAAAGGTAATAACCAACACCTTGTACCGGGCCCAGAAGCTAATAGGCAGCCAGTGGAGGGACCTCAGAACCGGAGTAATGTGGTCCCTCCTAGATGCAACATGCAGATGCAATGTGATCCAGTGATCCTTGAATTTGTACTTTGTTCAGATAGGTGAGATTTTTCATTTAGTTCATTTATAACAAGAGCTTGCTGCCGTGGTAAAACACTGGAAAGATTTTGAAATGGGAGGACAACAACTTTAGATGTGAAAGAAGAAAGTGAAACTGATGGATCTATCCATGCCAGAAACAAATGTCTACTTGTACAAACAGTGGTTCTCAAACTTTGGTCCTTCAGATGTTTTGGACTTCACCTCCCAGAATTCCTAACCATTGGCTAAGCTAGCTGGGGCTTTTGGGAATTGAAGTCCAAAAACCTGGAGGACCAAAGTTTGGGAATCACTGTTGTGCAACATGAGTTCCCTTTTCCTTCTTCCCCATGTAGCCCAACTACCCACTGAGGAAAAGGTTATAAGTAGAGGGGGGATCAGGTCCATCCAAAGTATCAATTCCTCTAGTGAACAGACACATTTGAGATATTACAAAATATCCTCATTATCTGAAATTATGAAGCAACAAGTTTAAATCATAGTGTTTAATTCAAGTAGTGGTTATCTGAGGGGCTCAACAGAATGCCCCTTTTAGTGTCAGATTGAGGCTGCAGCAACTCCATGCCATGGCTCCAATCTTGCCTTTCTGGGGCAAAAAAAGGAACCGCAAAAACAGCACATTTTTATGCCCCAAAAAGGGCGGCATAGCTGCCAGTGTGCAGCTTTTCAGTGTCCCTTTGGTGCTGTGTCATGTAGTGCAACACATGGCATCATGCCAACCGGGGGGTAAAATGGAGGTGTGCATCATGTGGGTGCCATGCCCTAACTCTGTCCCAAGGTTGGCCTTAATTGCCGGTCTGTACAGCCCCTCATTTGGGGAGTTAGGGAGTTTTGCCTCATGTGGTGTTTTATTGAGATGTGCCTCCAATCTTAGACAATTTTGCCACAAACATGTGTGTGCACTAACAAACACATACTAACAATATATCAAATAGTTTGCCATGAATGAAAGAATTTCATGAGATAAAATGCCTATCTTCAAAATAATTGCCACTGCACTCATATCTCCCACTTTTAGTAATTACAAACTTTTGCAAAGTTTTGAGCAATAAGTTGTACTCATTAATTTATGCAGCAATAACACTTTTGGCATGAGGTTAGCTCTGCAGGCCAATAAAACAGATGAGCAGGCAAAAATGTCTCTGCTAAAAAGACAATAGGCCTCAGAGGGCTTCATCGCAAAGCCCATAACTAATAAGTATTTACACAGTGATTTTGATTAGGAAGCCTTTCAGAAATCCCTTTGGGTAGGAGAAAGCTGTTTGCATGTGTGGATAAATGTGTAAGGCAAGATTCCAGGGGAAAGGGGGAAAGAAAAGAGATTTGCAAGTTACAAATGCATTTTCTAATTTGGCTACATGTAGAGTCGAACTAAATGACAATAATCATTACTGCCTGCACAAAGAGGAAGGAACCCCAATCATAATAAAAACCATGGGAAAGAAGGAAAAGGAAAATTGTATGTGAACTGCATAGATACCTGGATTCACATGAGAGTATGGAGATTTAAATGAATAGGAAAATTAGAACTTCCAAATGTGCCAGTGAGCAGAAATTGGCAATAACTCAAATAGCCTGATTTGAACAAAACAATAAACAAAGGTTTATCTGCCCCCTTCCAGAGCAGAGAGGAGCAGCACAGAGGCTTCCTCTTCCAATTTCAATTAACCACTGTTTAATGCTATATCTAAATTCTTATACATTGTTAATTTTATTGCTAGTCAACTTCACAATCTGTACCTTAGAGTTGGCTTGTTTCAACTAACCCATAGCTGGGACAATCCACACTTTGGGTTCAGACATAGCACTCACAGCTCTTTCACACTGTAGAAATGAAGTGGGTTGACACCATTTTAACTGTCATGGCTCCATCCTGTGGAATCTTGAGATTTGTAGTTCCATGAGGTATTCTCTGTCAGAGCAGTCTAGTCTTGCAACAAAATGCAAGTCCCAGGAATCTGTGGGATAGAGTCATGGCACTTAAAATGGTGAAAAACATCTTTATTTCTGCAGTGTGGGTATACCCTGAGTTTAAATCAGAAACTATGAACTTTTTCTCCTTGTTCCATTAATGGAGAACTGAAGGAGGAGGGCACATGAACTACTCACTCTCTGCCTCCAAATGATAAACCATTGTTTGTTGTTATATCAAAATACAACCTTTTTCAGTGGAATGCAAAATTTCTGTATTGGCTGTGGAAAGAAAGAATGGAGGGAGACTTCCTAGCCTCTCTCAGAAAGGAGTTCCAAAGTCTGAGAACAGTAAGTAATAAATCCCTTTCCCTTACACCCACCCAGCTGGGTCTGGAAAATGGTGAGACTAACAGAAGGGACTCTCCCTAAGATCGTAGAGCTTGGGCAAGCTCAAACAGGGGCATAGGGCTGTGTAGGTCACTTTATATTATATCTACAAATGGACTAACAGCCATTGAAGCTGTTGAAACAAAGGCATTGTATGTTCCCTTTAGCCAGCCACAGTTAACAATATAGCTGTGCTCTTTGGACCAACTGAAGTTTCTGAGCACTCTACAAAAAACAGTTTCACAATACAGTAATCCAAGTGGGAAATAAAAAATCCATGTACCACTGTGGGCATATAACTTATTTCTAGGAATAGGCACAAGTGGCACACTAGTTTAAACTGTCCAAATGCACTTGTGATCAGCACCAAAACTGGGGCCTCTGGGCCTAGGGCTGAGTCCACAAGAACACTCAAATTGGGAACCTGTATCTTCAGGAGGAGTGTAGCCTCACCCAGCACAAGTTAAGTGTCAGTTTCCAGATGTACTTTTCGATGGACAAGGAACACTTCCATTTAATCTGCATTAAGCTTCAGTTTGTTTGCCCACATTCAACCCATCACAGATGCCACACTCTAGTTTAGCATAAAAACTGGTTTCCCTGGAGTTATGAGGAAACGATCTGGGTGTCATCAACATATCATGTTGCCAGAAACAGTAGAGCTGAATAGTAGAACTGAGTGTCATCAGCATCCGATAATTGGTATATTCATTAAGCCTGCATTTCTTCATTGGTATTTGTTAAACAAGGAATTCACTTGGGTCACTAGTGATATGCTCCTCACACTGTAGCCATGTATGAAGGATCACAGGCCCAGGTCAATAGAGACTTTCACTCTACAGTCTCTGATTTTTTATTGAGCCATATATGGAAACTCTGTCTACTCATTTTCCATCAGAATAAAGAAACAAATGTTTTGCCCAATTATGAATTGTTTACAAAGCCACTCAACAGAAAAATCAGGCTGTTTTCTATAATCACTGCAGTGTTACATTGATTAATGCAATCAATATATTCTAATTGGGAAAACATATCAGATTTTAGTAAGATATAAAAATATGAAATTTCTAAAGAAGAAGCAGTTTTTAAAAACTAAATGATTCATGCACATAAACCAAGATCTTATTTACTGTTACACACATAATTGGTACACCTGTAATTGTTTACTCTTTTATGACAAACTATGACATGCACAAATGACTGATTCTGTTTCCATACTGAAAATATAGAATAACACCATAAGTCAGTTGAGGGGGACCTATATTTAAAAGCATACACAGGTATGTGTATTCAGAACTTGGAAAGTTACTTTGAAAAATAAATGTGTTACCATTATAGTTCAAAGCCTCTCAAAGGGTAACTACTTAGCATTAAAGTTTTTTTGAAAATACTTTCTTCGTTCTCATATGGAAGTTAAAATAAAATGTAACTACACCTTCCATCCCACTGCCATTGCTCTGGCCTCAGAGAGAGATGTAGAGGCAAGCACAGCTTTATCGTGCCTAAGCCAGAAGCAGATGAAGGGCTCTTCTTCCATTCAAATTGCCATTACCATGGCCTCAGAGGGAGAGAAGAGGCAGGCACTGTTCCACCATGCCTAGGCCCAGAAGTCAATAAAGGGTCCTCTTTCCATCCCAACTGTCATCAACCTGGCCTCAGAGGGAGAGAAGAGGCAGGCACAGATCCATCATTCCTAGTCCAGAGACAGAAGACAGACCCTCCTTCCATTCCAACTGGCATCACCCTGCCATCACCTCTCCAGTTGGAGAGAAGAAGAGGAGGCACGGTCCATCATGCCTTGGCTCAGAAGCAAATGAAAGGCCCTCCCTCCATCCCATCTGCTACTGCCTCGGCCTCAGAGGGAGAGAAGAGACACGCACAACCTCATCATGCCTTGGCCCAGAATCAGATGGAAGGCCCCTCTCTCCATCCCAACTGCTATTGCCCTGGCTTCAGAGGGAGAGAAGAGGCAGCTTCTGCTGGACTTATCATTTCCCTTACTGCCATTCCTTTTTTACTAGTGTGTCAATTCGATTTTAAGCCTGAGGGCAGGGAACTTTTAAATTAACAATTTGCAAACTACCCTGAGAGACTTTGTAGCTAGAGAGGGGTATAAATACTCTTAAAAAAATAAATTTAAACATTTTGAATGCTGCAAACCACTGACTTATGACATACAGTACAATAAGCTTCTCCTCCTGTGCTGTACATTGTTTTCTCAACACTCACAACCAGAGCACAAAGCACTACGTTTCCTAGCATCAGCTGCCTGAGTAGGTAACCTCACTCTACCTAATGGTGAAGCTGGTCCTCTTTACTGGATCAGAGTGACTGGCATAAATAAGAATCACAAAATCACAACTGCATGAGGACATAGACTGTCCGCACTGTATTGCTTAGAACAGGATGTAGATTCATTTCCAACAACTTATCCATGCTAGTAGTGTGTATTGTCATCTCCTTTATGTACAATCTCATTTGGATCAGAACTGAAGCACCATTTAATCTAAGGACATTTCTTGACAATATAACCTACACAACCTCTAGAAAACTCTTTTCTAGAGATTGTGTGGGTAGGGGTCATTCAGCTTTTTCCTCTCTTATACAAAATCTTGTTTAATCCTTATTAAAGAGATCCTCCTGAACCTCTTCAGGAGAGAAAGCCATGCATGTCACAGCAATTAATTTCTATGTCAAAGAGTTCCTTCTTTTGTTTTAGTCTGAAAAGACAAGAAGTACTGCTTCACATGTCCAAAGCATACTGTGCCAGTTGTTTTGCATTGACATTAAGGAGGTGAATTGTTATGTTCACCCATGAATTAATTGAATCATTACTTAAAGGCATGAGAAAGACCAAGGAATGAAGCAAGATAACAGAACTGAGTCACTGTCAGGCAAGAAACTGAATAAGCAGTGTTATCCACCTAACACTGTGGCGTTCCAGTTTCTACCTGAAGTAACCTTCTGAGAACCAAATTGCATGTCAGGTTGTCTCTCCACAGCTTCAGTTTGTAAAAGAAAGAAAAAGAAATCAACTAGAGAGAACAGCATATAATTGAAAATTGTGTGCCATGAGACTTGAATACACTATCCCATAAGGTGCATCTATGCTGCCCAATTAATGCACTTTGACACTGCTTTAACTACCATGACTCAATGCTGCAGTATTCCGGGATTTGTAATTTTGTTTTTGTAGTGGGATTTGCAGTGAGATATTTAGGTTGGATCATGTGGTGTCTTCCAACGCTATGATTCTAAATGACATCTGTAGTGCTCTACTCTGCCTGGCTCTATCTGGCTCTGTCTGGCTCTATCTGGCTCTATCTGGGGTTAGGGTTAGGGTTAGGGTTTAGGGTTAGGGGTTAGGGTTAGGGTTTACGGTTAGGGTTAGGGTTTAGGGGTTAGGGTTGCGGTTAGGGTTTGGGGTTAGGGTTAGGGTTTAGGGATAGGGTTAGGGTTAGGGATTGGGGTTAGGGTTCGGGTTAGGGTTCGGGTTCGGGTTTAGGGTTAGGGTTAGGGTTAGGGTTTGGGTTTAGGGTTAGAGTTAGGGTTTGGGTTAGGGTTT